>NC_058136.1:12165000-12169983 GCF_016433145.1 Gracilinanus agilis | reverse complement strand
ATATATATATATATACATACATATATATCCACCTGTGATTTCTGTGAGATGCACAGAGGAAGTTCTAGAAAGTAAAACAAAGCAGGGACAGATTTCTGAAATAGTATTCAAGGGGAGAATGGCTGCCTACTTTTCCCCACCTGAGGGAGGGTTTGGAAGTCTCCTTTTTAACTCTTTAAAGAGCAGGCGTGGTCCAGAGCTATGGTTTCATCAGCGTGGGGAGTTTCTGGTATCAAAACTATCTCCGGTGATATGATACAGAATGGCATTTTAGAGTTCAGTGGGGTAAGGATGCAGAAATGCTAAGTGAATGCCCTCGTTGTTACAAATCATTTCTTTCTTACGCAATTGGCAAGCATTAATATGAAGGCAGTTAGGAGGCACAGGATACATAGAATGCTGGGCCTCAAGTCAGGCAGCCTCATTTTCATGAGTTCCAATCTGGCCTCAGACACTTCCTAGGGGTGTCACCCCAGGCAAGTCACTTCACCCTGTTTGCTTCAGTTTTCTACTCTGCAAAATGAGTCAGAGATGCCAATGACAGACCACTCCAGCATCTCTACCAGGAAAACTCCAAATGGGGTCACAAAGAGATGGATATGACTGAAATGATTGAAAAACGATCATTAATACAAATTACTGCTTCTCAATACAAATCCTTTTGTTGGATCATAAGAAGAGAGATGAAAGGGCCCTTAGAGGCTGTCTGATCTAACCTCCTCATAGAATCATAGGAATCTAGAGCTAGAGATAGCAGAGACCATCCAGAGAAGAGGAAATTGCATTCTAGAGATTTGCTCAAGATCGTGTAGGAAGTAAGTAGTAGAGTTGCACAATTTGAACCTGCATCCTCTAATTTGGGAGGCAGTTAGGTGGTGCACTGGTTAAAGTGTCAGGTCTAGAGTCAAGGAGACTCATCTTCTTGAGTTCAAACCTGGCCTCAGATACTTATTAGCTTGTGACCCTGGATAAGTCACTTTACCCAGTTTGCCTCTGTTATTTCATCTATAAAATGAGCTGGAGATGGAAATGGCAAACTATGCCAAAATCTCTGCCAAGAAAACCCCTAATGGAGTCGTAAAGAATTGGCCATGACTGAAATGAATGAGCAACAACCTCTGACTGGAGATCCAGTGCACTTTCTCCTGCCCTGTGCTGCCTCGCCCAGTTCACACTAGCTTCTGATTCTGAAAGTGCTTGTTAAAAGGAGGATCCCTTGAGATTCAAGAAAAAAGGCCCAGGGCCGAGGAGGTGGGTTAGTCTGGAGCAAATCACGGGGACTTTATGAGCATGTTTAGCATATGCTGTCATAGGCCACCTCGGGTCCCTCCACTCAGCCTTTAATGATCTTTCCCAATGTACTAGTTGAGAGGGAGAAGCCTAGCTCTCTGGTCAGAGGTTTGGTAAAGGCCCTGCCTGTACTGAGTCAGGATACTGGGGTACCTGGGTAGCTGTGAGTTTGTGATCACTTTTTGCCCTCAGTATTTGATGGGAAGTTGCTCACTCTCCATTCCAAAAGAGAAACTATTCTAGAGCTAGAAGGAAGCCAGCCAGAGGAATAGTCGCCACATTGTCAAAGAGCTTCCAATGGGGGAGGCATGCAATATGGTAGAGTGGAAACGAAAGTGCATTTTGACTTAAAGGATCTGGGTTAGAATTTTGGCCCTGCATGACCCTAAGCAAGTCACTTGAATAGTTTCCTCTTTTGCAAAATTTAGGGTTTGGACTAAATGATCCCTTCTAGGTTGAAACCTGTAATCGCTTATTCATTCAATCTTTACCATCCATTCATCTAACAAGCTGTTGTGTAATTCTGCGTCCTGGAGGATCCCCAAAGGACTCTGGACTCACATAGACCCAAGTTCATCCTGAAGGACCTCACCCTAGACCAGGAGTCGGCAATGTATGGCTCTCAAGCCATGTCTGGCTCTTTTGAGGGCTAGATATGGCTCTTTCTGCAGGAGCCACAAAGTCCATTTTTTCCAGGCGCTGTTACAGGAGCGGCACTGTGAGCACTGTACGGCTCTCACGAAATGACATTTTAAAAATGTGGCGTTTATGGCTCTCGCGGCCAAAAAGGTTGCCGACCCCTGCTGTAGACAGTTTCACATTTTCTCTGACTGTTCTCACCCCAGATTAATATTCTAGGGGCATTTTGAAAGCAAAACTTAGATTAGGCTATGTCTCAGGTATCTCTAAGAAGTGTGTAACATGAGCTCTTCCCATGAAGGCACTCAGTGTATATTATGGATATCAGGTATTAGATGGCTATTTTTTCCACAAGAGAAACTGCAGAAAACTCAGACAATTCACAGGCGTGCGTGAACAAATACAGAAAAACATAAAACATATAAGTAGTCCATTAAAGTCACTGTACTCCTCCTGGAGGGTAAAGACCTTTTGTGGCATGGCTGAATAGCAATGCTGTATTTACTTCAGACCTGCAGTATCCAAACTATTCATTGCAGTTATCATGAAGATATAGCAAGGTCCATTTCTCGCTGAGCTGCAAGGGCAGGCCTTTCTTTAAGTCCTTCAGGTAAAGGATAATCCTCGGAGTGGTCCTTTTCTCTCAGAAGTATGTTATTAAGAAAATCCTTTTCCTATAGGACACCAGCCCTTAACTCTAGAGCTTAGGAATTCTTTTTTTTTAATTAATATTTCTCCAATTATTTATTTATTTGTTTGTTTATTTCTTTATTAAATCCTCACCTTCCATCTTAGAACCAATACTGTGTATTGGCTCCAAGGCAGAAGAGTGGTAAGGGTAGGCAATGGGGGTCAAGTGACTTGCCCAGGGTCACACGGCTGGGAAGTGTCTGAGGTCAGATTTGAACCTAGGACCTCCTGTCTCTATGCCTGGCTCTCAATCCACTGAGATACCCAGCTGCCCCCAGGAATTCTCGACTTAGGAATGTTGGAAATAACCATTTCTCAGGATGCCTGGTCACTGTCCTGTGCCTATGAACAGAATCCATCATAAGTAAGGCAGAGATTCGAGGTTCAGTTGGAGGCTCATCTAGTTAAACACAGAACTTTCATTGCCTTATGCTTCTTCTGAAAGTTGCCATTGTGCCCCACTCCCCTATGGGGGGATTTGAGAGGAAAGGAGAGAAATTCCTTCTTCCTATCCTTGGTGGAAGCCAAAGGGAAAGAAAAGACAGAAAGGCTCTTAAAGAGGGTGGAGCCTGACTTTTATAGGCTACAGAAGGATCGACCTTCCCAAATCAGAGTTTATTCTCCTGAGCCTCAGTTGCCAATCATCTCCAATACAATTCCAATCACTGGAGGACTACTGAGGAGTTCACTGAGCTTTCCTTTGATGGTGAATATGTCCTAGCAAGGGTTCATGGCATCTATCTAGCTCCATGTGAGATGCCTCTTTCTGACAAAGATGTACACCGTGTAAATGGAGTCAAGTGAATTGATGGGACTCTTCAGATTGAGTAGGGATGCTCCTGCTCTGCTAGCTGTGGTACTTCAAGGAGGTCAGGAAGCACAATGTGTTGGTGTTCAAGAGAAAAAAGAGGGGCCCCACGGAGGGGTACAAGGTATAGCCAAAGGATGGGTCAGTGAGAGGGAAATGGAAGAGATCTCAAGAGTTCTTAGAGCAGAAAGGAAGAGGGAAAATCAGCTTGCTATGTGAACTTGACTTGGGATGTCTGAAGGGCATTTGGTATATAGCATGGTATTCCCTCCTTTTTGAAGAAGGACCCACCAGTGCAAGCACAGTTCACTGGCATCTCATTGCATGCTTCTTTCTTGTGCCATATAATAAAAGTTAAAGAGGAGAACAAAAACAACTTTGGGTTCGAGGGAAGTTAATGGTATTTCATTAACAAACTGTAAATAGTAACAGCATAAGCTAGATGGGAAGCTGCTTTCACAGGCCATAAATGCTTAATGTTTATTACCAATAAAAGTCAAAGGAGCATTTAGTAAAGCAGTTTACCAAACAAACATTAAATACTTTAATGCATTAGCTTCAGTGGACAGAATCAGGCTATTTAATTAGCAATGAGTAATCTGTTAGGCTTTGATTCACCACAAATGATCTGAAGCTTTAATACTGGAGGATAAGCAGTCAAGGCAAAAGGAAAAGAAAGTATAAAACCAGTTATTATGTTTGCTTTATTGGGGAGGGATTGAAGTTAGAGGAGAGTGATGTGAATCTTAAGAGAAACTGGAAGGGAAGGAAAGACTTCCCTAACCTTCTAATTATTGTCTCATTCAGAAAGGCCTCAGCTAGAACACCCTCTGAACTGGGCAATGAGGTTCTTTGTCCTCTTGTGGAGATGCTGCTAAAGTAACCTAAGACGGTACTACTAAATGGAAACTGCAAATACACCTTACATGTATATGTACAGAAAAAAGGTTTATTTAGCAATGCATTTTCTTTTTTTTTAATTTCAGTTCTGTTTTATTTTCACTTCTAAATTCTCTCCCTCTTACCTTCCCCTCTCAGCCACTGAGAAGGCAAGAAAAACAAAACCCTTTATAAATAAGCATAGATATGCAAAACAAATGTCTGCATTAGCCAAGTTCCAAGAGAAAAAAAAGCAAAACCATGCAAGAAATAGAAGAAAATATGCTTCAATCTGTACTTTTGAGTTCACCAGTTCTCTGTCAGAAGGTAGATAGCCTGTTTAACAATGAGTCCTCTAAAATTATAGTTTGTCATTGTGCTGATCAGAGTTACTAGGAGTTGGTTCTATTTATAGTTGCTGGTTACTGTATCATTTATTCTCCAAGCCTTCCTAGGATTTTTCTGAAACCATCCCCTTTGTCACCTCTCACAGCCCTATAGTATTCCATTATATCCATATACTGGAACTTGTTCAGCCATTCCTCAATTGATGAGCATCCCCTCAATTCTCAGTTCTTCAGCAATTCATTTTCTTTTTTTATTTGAAAAAAAAAATAATTAATTTAGAATATTTTTTTCATGGTTCCATGAAAAATGAAACGTTCTTTCCCTCCCCC
>NC_058136.1:12075689-12164938 GCF_016433145.1 Gracilinanus agilis | reverse complement strand
AACGTTCTTTCCCTCCCCCCCTCCCACCCCCCTCCAGTGGCCAACAAGCAATTCCACTGGCTTTTACATGTGATTAGCAATGCATTTTCAAGAAAGTTATGTAATAGAAGTTTGCCTATATATAAAACTGGCTCCCAGAATTTGAACAATGAACTCAAATAATTTGAAGTCTTTGTTTCCAGTCCTTCATGGTGAAAAGGAATGTCCCCAATGCTGACTCTAAGCTAAGGTAATTTTCCAAAATGCCTTTCTCAATCTGCAAAGACAGATGAGATGAGATTCATTGGCTCTGCATTAAATACATTTGAGGATTAATTTTTAAAAAAAGAAAATCTGTAATCCATGGGAAGTCTGCAAAGTAACTCTTAGAATATTCTGTTTCTCTAAACACTGCATTGCCTGACCCAGGAAAGTGAGTGTTAATGGTACTGGCTTCCCTGTGTCGAAGAAACGATTTAGGAAGCAAAGTGCAGTTATTCTTTTTGCTGTTGCCTGGGAGTTGCCAGGGAATTGTTAGCGTTGACATTTAAGAGCTCAAGCATCCCTAAATGAGCAGTCCCAATGGGTGATTGCTAAGTGCATTTTGAACATTAGGAGGTGGACTTCACATGACATGGGGTACAGAAGGAAGAGCGGAAGCTGGGTTGTAGCATTGCTTTATAAACTCAGAGTTTGGGATTTTATTTCATGGACTTCTGTTTTATAGCAGTTTATGATCATAATAATCATGCAGCTAATGTTCTGTAATTCAATTACTGCGCTGCTGTGAGCATTAACAATCGTGTGGCAGATCTAAAGCACAGTGGGACAAATGGGCAATATTCATATTTCAGTTACTTACAGCCTGTTGCATAATTATAGAGACATGTTGCTGCATATGTATACATACATGTATATATGTATACCAACATTAGTAATCAAATGCAACAATTAATTCTGTGACTGGTATAACCTCTTGAAAAGGAAAGGAGGCCCTTAAGCAAATTTACGAAATAGATGGAGATAAATGGTTTGTCGACAATCACTGTGATTGCCAAAATATTTGGTTTTCAAAAAAATCCAGGTAGCATGATTCCTATTGTGTGGCTGTGTAGTTAGAGCATTCAGAGTGACAGTGAATGATTCAAGCTGCACATGTGCCTGCCGGTGTCCCAAGAGCTACAAGGGGCTGCCATAGTGATAGCAGCCCATTCCGAGCTCATATCTTGCTTTTTGTATGCCTACAATAACCGTACTGTCACTTGAGTTGATAAATTACCAGCCAGTTAGCATTCATTTGGCACCTACTGCATGCTAGACATAGTGCTAATTGACTGACTAACCAACCAGTTGAGTATAGTGTGTTATTTGGACGCCATGTAAAACTATACTCAAGCTGTTAGTCAATTCACTTACTCCGTGTATCCAGTGCACCTATATACATGGTCCCCCTAAAGCTATGCTATCTCCATTGCTCTTCAGAACATAGTCAGCATACAGATTTTTATCTTCCTTTTCCCTCCCATTGTCCCAACCTTTCAAGTTTGTGGTAACTAGCTTTGATTCAATATTGATCTTGGTGGGGGGGGGGGGAGGAAATATTTCTACAAATTATCAGAAAAGGATGATGATCTCAATGGCTCTGTGGATTTTTAAATTAATATTCAATATCTCCAAAAGTATAATGTTTATAGAGATTTATTCATATTTAACTAGAGAGCTAGAGAACACTGAGAACGTTCCCCACTCACTTCATGAGGAAGAGAGAGGGCGTGGCAGAGCGAACCCAAATTATATACAGACCAGGTAAAGACCCACAAAAAGGAATTATGGGTAAATACAGAAAGGAATCCTGGGCAATGCAGTTCCAGGGGTTCATTTTCCAACTATACAGTTCATCTCCATACTGTGCCTGAGAACCTTCCTTCATTCTGACTGTCTCTCTTTGTATCACACTATGACACTATGGCTGCGTGGTTTATAAAAGCACATAAAATACAATGGTCATGTCACTGGTCAGTTGCCCCCCTCTTGTAGAGTAATTCCCAAACTCGGTTCTTTCCTCCTGACCCAACCTCCTCCAAGTCTGTACATCATTAAAATTTTAAGGGAAGCAACTATGCATTTGGAATCTACTAGGATCAACCTTATACTATACATGATGAAAAAATAAAGAAAGCATCAGAGATTGGAGCCAGTCTTCCATCCTTATCTCACCAGCTGCTGCAATGTCATAATACCACTACCTTGGGCTCATTTTCCTTCTAAATTCCCTGTTTTTGCCACCACAGTTCACTAGGATCTTTCCCATTTCCTCCTTCTTTTCTCCTACCATAGGCTATAGTGGCTGGGTGGCAATAGGTAGGTAGTACAGCAAACAGCCAGGGTTCAAGTGTGGCCACGTGGCCTGTGAGCAGCTCTTTGTCTACTTTTCTCAGTTCCCAGACACAGGGAAGGAATGGAATGGCAGAGTGTCGATCTTTCTCTCCAGAAACCAGAAAGAGAATAAGGAAGAGGAGAGTCACATGCCCGGACCACAAAATCTTACTCCCTTTCCCAACCACTCACGTGGCTTTACACCTATTGTGAGTTCATGCTCTGACAGTTCTGCTTCTAAGATTTTGCAGACTCAGTTTCCTTTACGCAAGTCTGAAGGGAGGACCCTCCAGCTCCTACACAGATGAGATGAATTGCCAATGTATGCTATAATCACATTTGCATATTGCTTGTGTATCTCAGTAATAGTTTCCCATGACTTACCTGTATAATATGCTCTGTTGTGAAACCCGGTGATCAAAATTATAGGCCTGGAAGATCAACCCTTAATACGTTTTATGAAAATGGATGTGGCAATTTTTAATTTTAAATAAGCCTGGGATACAAGCATTACCTATTTAAGGATGTCTGGTTGTGCTGTTAAGACTTTAAGTATTTTTAAAACATACAATTTCACAAATCATTAGATCTGAATGGGATTGTTTTGAGAAATGATATATGGTAAATGAACAAAATATTCAAATTTTCTGATCTTTTTTCCCCTCTAACAATATCTTTTGAAATCTTGCATCCTAATTAGGTACTTTCAGGTAAGTAGTCTTTGGTTTCAGATAAATGATACTTATTTTACTTTTTTCTTTTTTTTCACTGGATACATATTTATTAGAGAGACAGAACCAGTGTGTATCAAACCATTACATTCCCTTAAATATTGCATGCCATTTCTTCCCTAATTACTATATATTTATATGAATGTGGCGAATGATTCCAAAAGCAGTATAACAGCCTTTATCTGAGATAGTATACAGTTTATAACCTGCCATGAAAAATGGTTTGCTCTTGTTAGTTCAGAAGCCAAAGTGTTCCCTCTTGAGTCATAGTTAAACTTTGGTGTAAAAGAAAATGGGCTACCAGGTACAATGGGTACATGGCTTCACACAATTGCCTCCTATTGCCACGTTATCAGAAAAGGCACATATGTCTTTGTATCCCCCAGAGCACAGTGCTAGGCACCTGGTAGACATGCTGTAAGTGCTCACTGACTGACTGGATGAGGGATAAATTGGTGTCGTATATTGGTTATGAGTTGAAAAAGAGATAAATAGGTATACAAGCTTTTACTGAATGATAAAGGATGTATGAGTTGCTAAGTGTAATGCAGGCATGAGTCAATAAGAAGTCATCGTTTTTTACCTTTCATCTTTATGATATTTGGGGCAGTGGCATTTTTCCATTGTGTCACTGATAAATCGCAGGAACACTTGTCTCGTATGACACAGTTTAGAGCCACTTCCTTAATTGTTCCATTAGTGAGCTTATCTTAGCTTTTCCACTGACTATAAGTTATTACCAATGTTCCCAAATTGTGTTTAGAAGCATAATGTTACCCAAGAGTATGCCTCATGTTTTGATGTTATATCTCATGCTACCACTATGGGAAAAAGGACTGAATTCTATATGCAAACAAATCATCTAGTATCGCATCACCGATACAAACAAAACAAAAGAAAATGAAGAGACAAAACATAGCCCTTTTAAGCCATCCAGGAGTCCTTACTTCTCTGAATGTCAGGGTAACTGAATGATTGATATGCCAGGCTGCTTATAAAGACGCTTGTCCAATTAACTTTTAAAAATCAATATTTAAGATTAAAATAAGCCAGGCTATTGCATGAGGAGTGAGGAAGAATTTGCTGAAATGATAAAATCCCAAAAGGTGCTAAATAAAACCTCAACTGGAATTATTGTGCAATGCAGTGTATATATATATTTAAGATATTCAAAGTATCTTTTACTAAAGTCCTTCACAGATCACTCACTGTGGCATAGGAAGGTGATCTTGGGTTCTCAAAGTCTATGCAGGTAGACTCTGGCAGGTCCTACCACTGGAGGAAGAAGGACAAGTCTGGTACTAAATGGTATACTGGCTTTGAAATCACAAGATCTGAGTTCAAAGCATGCCTTTCTTATTCCCTGTGTGAACTCTGGCAAATGACTTTACCTTTTTAGTAGTCAGTATTCTCCTTTATGAATAAGATGATTAGAATAGGTGGGATCACTGCTTCTCTCTAGGTAGTCACTAATCTTTTCTTCATTAATGCTTCCTAGGATTTTACCAGAAATCCAAGTAAAATTCCTGGGCCTTCATTTTGTTGGCTTATCTCCTAGTTCAGACACAGAATTCAAAATACTACAGCCCAAATAGTGATCTCCACTTTTCACACAAATCAAATCAGATCTAAACAATAAGAGAAATATTCATGGCTAGGCTGAACTAACTTAAGAAAAAAGAAATTTCTCCTAAATTTACTTAATCAGTACCATACCAATCAAACTATCAAAAAAAATTTTATGGTGCTAGAAAAAAATAATAACAAAATCCATCTGAAAGATCAAAAGGTCAATAATATCAGGGCAATCAGTGAAAATGTGAAGGAAGGTAGCTTAGCAATGCCAGATTTCAAACTGTATTACAAAGTGGTAGTCATTACAATAATCTGGTGCTGGCTAAGAAACAGATTGATAGATCAGTGGAATAGATAAAGTACACAATATACAGAAATAATTTACTTTAATGACCATAGTAATGTAAGAGTTTGATAAACCCTAAAATCCAAGCTTTTGGGATAAGAGCTCACTATCTGATAAAAAATCAATGGGAAAACTAGAAAATAATTTGGCAGAAACCAGGTATAAACCAACATATCATATTATATGACCTAAATAAGGTTAAAAAAGGGTACATGATTAGGACTTAAAAATTGACATCATGAGAAATTAAGGGAGCATGGAAATTTTTACTTGTCAGATCTAGGGACAAGAGAAACATTTATGACCAAATAAGAGATAGAAACGATTATTACAGGCTGTAAAATGGATAATTTTGATGACATAAAATTTAAACGGTTTTATACAAACAAAAATAATACTGCCAAGATTAGAAGGAAAGCAGGAAATTGGAAAAAAATAATTTATAGTAAGTTTCACTGATAAAGGCCTGATTTCTAAATTACATGTAAAAAAATCTTAACATTCATTTAAAAAAATACTTCCAGATTAGCCATGTTGAAAAAGAAGCACAGATAGCCCCCCAAGCTATTCACCTCCAGAGAAAAAACTAATAGATTCCGAATGCATATTTTATTAGCATATTTAAATTTTTTCATGTTTTAGGGGAGCTTGGGGGGCTATCTGTGCTTCTTTTTCAACATGGCTAATCTGGAAGTATATTTTACATGAATTCACATATATAATCTATAGCAAATTGTCTTCTGTGGGAGTGAGGAAGAGAATTTGGAACTCATTTTTTTAAATGAATGTTAAGATTTTGTACATGTAATTTAGAAATGTTGAATGAAATAAATAAAATTACATAGGAGAAAAATGGATTCTCAGGAAACACAATGGCAATTCACACTAAAACCCCAATCTAACAGGACCTTGACCAGGACCTCTCTCCATTCCCTTTTTTAGTCCAAATTTCTGTTTCCCTTCAGGGAAGTGAATGTTGCCTTGGCAGGAGTTCCAAAAGGACCAGAAACTACTGAAATTTCATCTTATAAGGTCCTCCAGTCCTCAGACCAAGGAGGGCATATTAAATGTCCTATCCAATGAATATTCAAGTACTCAGCAGAGTCTTTCTCTTGTTCTGACTATCATAATGTGATTTTGAAGGAAGTCTAATGTTGTAAAGATTCCATTATTGGCTTTTTACATTTCTTATTCAAGCCTGAATGCTAAAAATGA
Organism: Gracilinanus agilis; assembly: GCF_016433145.1. NCBI lineage: Eukaryota > Metazoa > Chordata > Mammalia > Didelphimorphia > Didelphidae > Gracilinanus > Gracilinanus agilis. Next base: position 12,158,716 of record NC_058136.1, on the reverse strand, counting down.
AATGTCTTGGCTTTTCAGTATTGCTTACCACTACAAAATATCATCCCATATACAAATGCTTCATAACAAAGGGACAATATCTTTGTCCAAGGCGTAGTCTTGCCTTACATAGAGACAGTAAAATTTAATTTGCTGATGATCTTTCAGTCCAGAAGTTCAGTTAGAAGAATCTAAATGCATCTATAATAGACTGAATTGCTTTTCTGTCTACCGTCTCTTTTTCTTTTAAAAATATTTCACTGATGTTCTTTGTCTTTTTCTACATCACTGCTACTTCCAAAGGACTCCCTCTCCCCAGCCACTACAATAAAACTCTCCCTCTCTTGGAACAAATGAGCATAGTTAAGCAAATATGTCAACACTTTGGCTATGTTTGAAAATGTAAGCCTTGCTCTACACCTCTCATTCACCATTTCTTGGCCAAAAGGCAGCAACCATATTTCACCAATAATCCTCTGAAGTAATAATTGGTGCAATCATTGGCGTTCTAAAATCTTTCAGAATTATTTAGGTCATAATGTGAAGTCTTTTCCTGATTCTGCTTATTTCACTCTATCAGGTCATCTGAGTCTTCCCAAATTTCTCTTAAGTTTTCATACTTGGTATTTCTTATGGTGCAGAAATATCCACATGTTCATCCATTTCCAAATTGATGGAGATCATTTTCCTTTTAATTCCTTGCTACCACAAATTGTGCAGCTATACATAGTTTTATACACTTACACATATGTATATGTACATTTATATGCATATATATTTTCCCTCTGTCTTTTACTTCCATGGACTATATGCCTCATTATGGCATCACCAGGTCAAAGGGTACAGTTGAGTGACTTTTCTTTTCTTTTTTTAAAATTGTATTAATTTTTTTTTGAAATTATTTTTTTATTTTGAATATTTTTCCTAGTTACATATTTCATGTTCTTTCCCTCTCCCCCAAACACACCTAACCCCCCTTAACCGACGCACAATTCCACTGGGTTTTACACTGTATCATTGATCAAGACCTAATTCCATATTATTGATAGTTGGACTAGAGTTATCATTTAGTGTCTATATCCCCAATAATATCCCCAACAGCCCATGTGTTCAAGCAGTTGTTTTTCTTCTGTGATTCTACTCCCACAGTTCTTCCTCTGAATGTGGGTAGCATTCTTTCTTATAAGTCCCTCAGCCTTGCTATGGATCATTGTATTGCTGCTAGTATGTTCGATTGTACCACAGTGTATCAGTCTCCTTGTACAATGTTCTCCTGGTTCTGCTCCTTTCACTCTGCATCAATTCCTGGAGGTCATCTCAGTTCACATGGAATTCCTCCAGCTCTTTATTCCTTTGAGCACAATAGTATTCCATCACCAACAGATACCACAATTTGTTCATCCATTCTCCAATCAAAGGATATTCTCCTGTTTTCCAATTTTTTGCCACCACAAAGAGCGCAGCTATAAATATTTTTGTACAAGTCTATTTCCTCATTATTTCTTTGGGGTATAATCCAAGCAGTGCTATGGCTGCATCAAAAGGCAGATAGTCTTTTAAAGCCCTTTGAACATAGTTCCAAATTGCCATCCCGAATGGTTGGATCAGTTCACAACTCCATCAGCAATGCATTAATGTCCCAATTTTGCCAATCTCTCCCATATTGTTTTCCAATTTTCCCAGCAGTTTTTGTCAAATAGCAGGTTTTTGTCCCAAAACTGGGTTCTTTAGGTTTATCGAAAGCTGTCTTGCTGAGGTCGCTTACCCCTAGTCTATTCCACTGATCCTCCTTTCTGGCTCTTCACCAGTAGCATATTGTTTTGATGACTACTGCTTTGTAGTACAGTTTAAGATCTGGTATTGCTAGGCCACCTTCCTTCATGTTTTTTTCATTATTTCCCTTGATATTCTTGGTCTTTTGTTCTTCCAAATGAACTTTGTTATAGTTTTTCCTAATTCAGTAAAAAAGTTTTTTGGTAGTTTGATAGGTATAGCACTAAATAGGTAAATTAATTTGGGTAGGATGGTAATTTTTATTATGTTAGCTCATCCTACCCATGAGCAATCAATGTTTTTCCAGTTGTTTAGATCTAGTTTTAATTGAGTGGAAAGGATTTCATATATTCGTATGAATATATGTTCATATAATTCCTGTGTTTGTCTTGGCAAATAGATTCCTAAGTATTTTATATTGTCTAGGGTGATTTTAAATGGTGTTTCTCTTTCTACCTCTTGCTGCTGTGATGTGTTGGAAATATATAGAAATGCTGATGACTTATGTGCATTTATTTTGTATCCTGCAACTTTGCTAAAGTTGTTGATTACTTCCACAGAGATTTTTTTAGTTGAATCTGTGGGATTTTTTAAGTAGACCATCATATCATCTGCAAAGAGTGATAGTTTGGTATACTCATTGCCTATTTTAATACCTTAAATTTCTTTTTCTTCTCTAATTGCTACTGCTAGTATTTTCAGTACAATGTTAAATAATAGAGATGATAAAGGGCATCCTTGTTTCACTCCTGATCTTATTGGGAAGGCTTCTAATTTATCCCCATTGCAGATTATGTTTGTTGATGGCTTTAGATATATACCATTTATTACTTTTAGGAAAGGCCCTTCTATTCCTAAATTTTCTAGTGTTTTCAGTAGGAATGGGTGTTGTATTTTTTCATAAGCTTTTTCAGCATCTATTGAGATAATCATGTGGTTTTTGTTGGTTTGCTTGTTGATATAAGTGACTTTTCTAACATAGTTTTAAACTGGTTTTCAGAATGGTTGGACTAATATTCAGCTTATCCAAAAGTGTATTAGTGTGCCTGTTGTCCCACATCCTCTCCAACATATACTGGCAAAGGTAACCAGTGATGAAAATGGTATATGTTTCTTAATTTGCCTGGGCCTCCCAGTGGGGCAGTGCCTAGGGAATCACTCTGCTGTCTCTTGATATTTTTACTCCCTTGCTTCCTGTCTTGTGACTCAACTTCCCCTGGCAGTGGCTAGTTTATCTCAATTTACTCACTGGTATTTGGCCTCCAGGTGATGTTATGTGAGCAACATGCAAGAGGGAGAAATTTACTTTAGACACCTGCAACCAAACTAGATTAAAATGCAATCAGGAAATACTTAACAAAACAGAGAAAAATACAGTAAGACAGATTATGTTGCATTTTTAAAACTAAGTCAACACATACATACCCCACTAAGTATTCTTTTTTTTAACTTTATTTTTTTATTTTTTTTATTTAATTTAAGCCCCCCCACTTATGGATTCTTATATGTAGTTTTGTGTCCTGTTTTGTCTTTTTTTTTTAGTTTGACACAGTGCTTCTGGTGTAATGGATAGAGAAGTAGTCTTTGTCCTCAAGGAGCTTAAAATCTAGTAGCAGTCTAAGAAAATTTAATAATATGACTGAGAAGGTAACCAAATCTTCAAGAAAGGTGTGGAAGAGCTAAATGAGGATTCAGAGGAGGGTAGGATTTACTTCTGATTGAGAAGCTTTATGGAAGGTCACCCTGAGCTCAGTTTCAGCCATGGTTTGGATTATAATTCATTGGAAATTAGCTGAGAGGAATTGGGCTGAGAAAAGATGCAGAGGTGGTAAATCTTGGAAGACTTCGATGAATGTTGAAAAGTTCAGTTTGATGACAACATGTAATGTTGAGCCTGTAACTATAGATTGAGGGCAGCTCATATAAATTTCATGTCTGGCAAATATGCTTTAATTACTTAAAATTAGAGATGCTGGAGGGGATTTTTCAGTGATGGATACTTCATCTAGTAATTAGATCCCCAAACCTTAGCATTTATATAGCACCTACTATGTGCCAGGTATTGTGCTAAGCACTTTACAACTATTATCTCATTTGATCCTCACAACAAAACCCTGGGAGACAGATGCTATTATTATCATTATTTTATAGTTGAGGAAACTGGAGTTTAGTTCAGAGGTTTAGTAACTTGCTCAGGATCAAATAGCTAATAAGTGTTTGAATTTGGATTTGAACTCTGGCCTTTCTGATTCCTGACAAACTTCCTGACTCTATCCACTAGCTGCCTAGATGGTTTGTGAAAGTTGATTTAGGAGGGCAGCTGGGTAGTTCAGTGGATGAGAGTCAGGCCTAGAGAAGGGCGGTCCTAGGTTCAAATCTGGCCTCAGGCACTTCCCAGCTGTGTGACCCTGGGCAAGTCACTTGACCCCCATTACCCACCCTTACCACTCTTCCACCTAGGAGCCAATACACAGAAGTTAAGGGTTTATAAAAAGTTTAAAAAATTGATTTAGCCTCCCAATTCATTCCTTACTAGCCTATCTTTTTTTTATTTTGAAATTTTTATTTAATTAATTAATTTAGAACATTTTTTCCGTGGTTACATGATTCATCTTCTTTCCCTCACCTCCTCCCACTCCCCTCCCATAGCCAACAAGCAATTCCACTGGGTTTTACATGTGTCATTGATCAAGACCTATTTCCATATTATTGATATTTGCACTAGGGTGATCATTTAGAGCAGGGGTTGGCAACCTTTTTGTCAGTGAGAGCCATAAACACCACATTTTTTAAAATGTAATTTTGTGAGAGCCGTACAGTGCTCACAGTGTGCGCTCCTGTAACAGTGCCTGAAAAAAATTGACTCTCAAAAGAGCCAGATATGGCTCTAGAGCCACACGTTGCCAAACCCTTGTTTAGAGTCTGCATCCCCAATCATATCCCCATCGAACCATGTGATCAAGCAGTTGTTTTTCTTCTGTGTTTCTGCTCCCACAATTCTTATCTCAGTGGATAGCATTCTTTCTCATAAGTCCCTCAGAAATGTCCTGGGTCATTGCATTACTGCTAGTAGAGACGTCCATTACATTGGATTTTATCGCAGTGTATCCATCTCTGTGTATAATGTTCTCCTGGTTCTGCTCCTTTCACTCTACTAGCCTATCTTTTTCTTCTTCTTCTCTTCTTCTTCTTCTCCTTCTTCATCTTCTTCTTTTTCTTCTCCCTCTCCTTCTTCTCCTTCTTCTCCTTCTTTTTAAACCCTTACCTCCCATCTTAGAATCTATACTATGTATTGGTTCAAAGGCAGAGAGTGGTAAGGGCTAGGCAATGGGGGTCAAGTGACTTGCCCAGGGTCACACAGCTGGGAAGTGTCTGAGGCCAGATTTGAACCCAGGACCTCCCGTTTCTAGGCCTGGCTCTCAATCCACTGAGCTACCCAGCTGCCCCTTACTAGCCTTTCTTCTGACAGCAAACCTTTCTATTCCTAGCTGGGCTGAAAAAAGGTAGCTTCCTAAAGTTATCCCAGCAATGAGCCACCCTCTGAACTTAGCTAGGTTAGTCTTCAAACAACAAACAAGTCTATTGCTGGTCTTACCCTCCAAATGCTTGGTGGAGCCTACCAGAGCTCACTCAAGTCCCTCAGATTATCTTCATATCACAATGAGATGTCAGAAGAAGACCTTAGTGGAGTACGCTAAACCAGCACCTATGCCCTCAGAGTATTCTGGCCTTATTCACTTAGTACTATCAGTTCTAGCATAAGAGATTGCTTGGTAGCAGGAGGTGCAGTTTTTCCTGACTCACATTTTGGCTCAGGAAAGAAGTAGTATCAAAGGGCTCCTATCCCTGGCCTAGAATCTGGGGGTGAGCTAATTCAGTAGCTGGCAAAGATAGGATTATCTAATTAATATGGAGAGAGAGGCTTTGGGAATTAAATTCTTCAGTTGTAAGGACTCCCTCAACCAACACAGATCACAAGGCCTCACGCATTCTCATCCTGTGTGATCCTCATCCGTGTTTGCCCCCCAAATCCTCCATAAGGGTTTCTGCCAATGCTCATGAGGCCTTCCTCTTGTTGCTTTAATATCTCGGAGGGTACAAATAAACTACTCAGAGCTGAATCAGAGTCAGTCATAAATGGATAAAATTGACCCCTGTTGTAGAGTCTCTGCTTGAAAGCTGAACACTCGATTGAAGATTTAGAATTCATTTGGAAGCCAGAAGCCTGCTTTATATAATACATATTTTCATGTTTTCTTTCTTCAAAGATGCTTTGATTAAAAAAAAAAAGTCTTTACTTTGGCATGGGCATGCCATTTGGGGTTTGCAAGTCCACTTGCAACAGAGCTTAAAGTTGGATCTTTTATTTTGAACAAAGCCTTTGAAAATACCATGAGACACTTGACCAGTTGTGTTTCACTGAAGGCCCTTTGAAGTGAGGTTTGCGTCTTGTTTGTACAAGGGGCAGTTGGGGAAACTTTGCAATTGGCGGAGGAGATCAAAACCTACTCATTTGTGTTCTCCATGAAGCGGATCTAGCTTCTACCACTGAGTATTCATTCTTTCCCAACTGAAGGAAGACGTGGGATCTTAAGAACTCTGAATTGTTTTCAATGTTCAAAGTTCCGGGGGCGGGGGGAGAGGGGGTTGTAATACAATCTGGCCTCAGCACCCACTTAGTTGTTTTATGTCTCTATAGAGCTTAGGTCTCGCCACTCATTTCCCCATTTCTCTGTAGGATGGCTCTTAATGAGCTAAACTATTTGACTGGACTTTCTGCTAAGGCCACAGAGAAATAAACGAAATAAGTGGCTAGGAATTGGTTTGGGTTCTAACCTTTTTACAGTTTTCTACAAACAATGTGGGTGTGTGCAGTTCAAATGGCATTTTTTTTTTTTTTGTAAAAAGTGGATCTTCGCTTAACTTGATTTGGATAATGCCTTCTGTAACAATCTCCTGTCTGAAAAGTTGAAAGTGCTGTATTGTAAAGCACAAATATAGATTTCGGTAATACTATTACCTTGAAATTATATATAGTGCACCGCAGCTCGAGAGCTCCAGGTACTTTTATATCATCGATCCCAGTTATTGGCCAAGATGCTGTCGGCTTGGAGAACATATGTTGGCAGGTCACACGGAGGTGAGAAAAGACCCTGGTGTGGGCCTCACAACCCACTCTATGGCTTGTACTTGGGCAGCACGTGCTTGGCACAAACTAAATAACCAGCAAATGCTGTTTCATTTTTTTTTGTCCATGAGTGACATACTAGCTAAGTACAGAGTGGCTCCTCATCAGTATGGCAGGCAGCTGGGCACAAAACTTGGTGGCCACAGAAAGACTTTGACTCTCTCGTTGAAATGGACATTGAAATGGCTGTGAATCGAACATAAAGGACTTCTCTACTAGCAGCAATGCAAGGATCCAGAACAAGGCTAAGGGAGGGACTTATGAGAAAGAAAACCAGCCACATTCAGAGGAAGAACTGTGGGAGGAGAAACACAGAAGAAAAACAACTGCTTAAACACATGGGCTGATGGGGATATTATTGGGGATGTAGACGCTAAACGATAACTCTAGTCCAACTAGCAATAATATGGAATTAGGTCTTGATCAATGATACATGTAAAACCCAGGGGAATTGCACGTCGGCTAAGGGGGGAGTTAAGGGGGTTTGGGGAGAGGGAAAGAACATGAAATTTGTAACTAGAGGAAATTATTCAAAATAAAAATTTTAAAAAAAGAATAAAAAAAAGAAATGGCTGTGAGCTGCATCTGGGTGGAGAGCCTGCATGCCAGTGAAATCAAGGTTCCCCAAGAGGCATGTGATGGCCAGAAGAGCATTGGATTTGGAATCAGAGAGCCTGGGTTTAGATCCCACCTTGGCCACCTTTGTGAACATAGATGGGTCACTTATAAGCTCAGACTGCTCATCTATAAATGGTAGGGCTTGGACTGGCTGGTCTAGAAGGCTTCTTCCAGCTCTGCATCTATGATCTTATGGGTGACATTGGACAAGTCACTTCTCCGTGGGCTTCCAGTTTGTTATCTGTAAGTTGATGGGGGTTAGTACCTCTCAGGTACCTTGCAGACCCAGATCAAGTATCTTCTGCTCCGATGTGGCATTGACTTACCTGCAAACCATCTCTTGGACATCAACAAAGACTGGATTTTAATCCTGTTTTCAGGGATGGGGAATCAGAAGCACAGAAAGGTTTATTGACTTTTCTGTCTATAGTTATCCGAGAACAAATATATTTTTAGAATTGTACAAAGATTCAATTAAGTAATTTTTAAATCATTTATAAGGATTCCTCTTACAATAGTTTGATAAGCTGCAACTGTGAGATTTAAATAAGATACAATAGGAATAGGAATAATATTACGAGCCTCTGCAGTGATGAAAGTGCTTGTACACTTCCTCTTTTCTCCTTGCCATACACTCTAGAGGATGTGATCTTGTGACAGCATAGCTAAGTCAGTCCAGAAGGAGAAGAAAGGGTATGTGTGTGACCTGGTCACAATTTATTAACTCTTTTAGCAAAATATTCCCAAACTCACTTTAGGGACATATTCTGAGTATTTTCCCTGTTATTTATCTCAGTTAAGCAATTGTCGAAAGCCGATATAACCTTTGCTATCTGGAAATCGGATGTCTCAGGCCACAGTCTAGGCATGGCTGTAGACTTCCGACTTCTGTATCTTTTGGGCACAAAATAAATTCAGATCCTTGCATCAGGATGCTGGCCCAGTTCTTTTTATTTCTTTCAGAGTTTAGCATGGGATAGTAGATGGAGTGCTAGACCCGGAATCAGGCATGTCCTGGATTCAAATCTCACCTCCAACTCGCATTACTTCTACAAGCCTGGACAAGTTACCATGATCTCTCTGTGCCTCAGTTTTGTCATCTGTAAAATGAGGGGGTTGGATTACTTGACCTTTAAAGTTTCTTCCCTCTCTAAATCTATGCTCCTGTGACTGCCAGTGGGCTGAGAGTCCCTGATAAGGAGTTCAAATATCTTTGAACTTTACTTTGAAATAGCATCGTGGCAGCCAATTTCTCTCCATCCTGTGTTTCCATTGTTGAGCTTCACTTGATTAATGGCCTGATGTACAGACATATTTTCATTGGAAATATATTTGCAATGCCTTCTGAGTGACAGCAGATTAAAGTATCTCTATTTTAATGCGATCCCCTGCCCCCCTTGGCAATGAGAATCACATAATCCGTCTCTTATCCTTTTTAATAAACCATGCTCTATGTGGAGCTGATGACTGAACATTTGATAAGGATTCTAAAAATGTGTTTCATTTGTGTTGTCACCAGGCCTGGTTGGGGAACGGGCTTCTAGTGAAAAAGAGGGAAAGCTCCCTTCTCCCCCGTACTTCAGAAGGCACCAGGCACCTGTCAGTATGGATCCTTTGTTCCCTGTTTCTGATGTGTCAAGAGTAAGCCATTCATTCATTTAGAAGACATTTGCCGGGCACCTCTCACATCAAACATTGGGCTCTGTCTACTACAAAAGTGGTTGGAGGCTTTGTCCTTGGCCTCCAGAAGCTTATTATCTGCTTGTGCAGGCAACTTTGTCATGCTCTGAATAGGGAAATAATGAGGAGGATGCCACGTAAGCAAATCATGAGGGAGAGAGGGAGAAGGAACCAGAATGGTCTCTTCTCCACCTCTGATCATGAGTTTCAGGAAAAGGAAGAATGCTGGGCTTGAAACAAGATGGTAATAGCGACAACTGAACAAATGCATGAGAAGTATATAAGGGTGCTGGTGATGAGGATGCCAATGTAAGAGAGAGGATCCCTGCCACTTATCATTGTTCAGTAGTTTCAGTTATCTGCAACACTTCTGTATAAATGGAAGTTTTGTACTTCAAATGACATCCCCCAGAATTCCTTTTAGTATTTCCCCAAATTCCCTTTAATCTCTCCCATGCCTCCACGTTTGCGTGGTCATGTTATTGTTTTATAAGTTCTGTAGCTCCTCCCTCTCGCTCTCTTCTTTCCGATGGGGCTGGGTAGTTTAGGTAGCTTTTTACGTTAGTTATTATTAATAAACTTTTAAAAATATAATACTTAGTTCTTGTATATTAATTTCAATCTTCACACTTCCTCATCCCATTTGGGGTTTTCTTCGCAAAACAGAGGAGCAGCTTGTAATCTCCCTCTCCAGCTCGTTTTACAGATGAGGAAACTGAGGGAAACAGGTTGAAGGGACTGACTCAGGGTCACACAACTAGTGAGTTTCAGAGGCAGGATTTGCACACAGGTCTTCATGATTCCAGATCCCAGCATTGTAGCCACTGCACTGCCTTCTCTTTTAGGAGGTTACATTCAAATGGTGAGAGGGACAACACATATTGAGGAATGATGCAAGGGAAGAGTGTTATTGCCTCTCTGACCCCAAGTCCTGTGCTACATCCATTACCTACCCATGCTGACTTGGCGTTCCTGTTCTAGGTTCCTACTAACTTGCTAATTGTGTGACCTTGACCAAGTTACTTCCCTCCCAGAGGTTTCCTTTTCTCATATGAAAGAAGGGAGATAATATTTATATTGAATGTCTCCCAGGGCTATGAGAAGGAAGGTGCTATGGGAAGGAAGGAAGCAAGCAAGGAAGGAAGCAGGGAGCGGTAGAAGGGGGAGAAAAAAGGAAGGAAGGAGAGGAGAGAGGACAGGAAGAAAGGAAACATTTATTCAGGGCTTATATATGCCAGGTACTGAGCTAAACTAATTTCCAAATATCATCTCATTTGATCCTCATAACAACCCTGGGAGACAGTTCCTATTATTATCCCTATTTACAATTTAGGAAACTGAGGCAGATAGCAATCAGATGACTTGCCCTATGTCACACAGCTAGTAAGTTTCCAAAGCTGAATTTGGACCCACATTTTCCTGACTCCAGGTCCAATGTTCTATCTACTGTACCACCTAGCAGCCTCAGTGTTATATGCTAAGACCCAAGACATCTTCTCCTCTAAGAGGCACTGGGATCATATAGAGTTGAGTCCATTGGCAAAATGGGATAAGGTTGAACCATTAGGATCCTACCCATGGTTATATGAGCCTGAGCCTCTTGGAGTTTGAAAGTATGTAGGAGTTAGTGGGTATGTTGGGGGGAGGCGGGGAGTAGAACTGGGACTGAGAGGTTCAATTGCCAAGTTTGTCATCCCCAAAAGGTAAATGTCCCTCAGTGAGGAACCAGAGCACATATCCAGCTCCATGGGAGGTGCTCTAGTCTAGCAAATCAGAAATCAGGAGCTGGACTTAAGAGTCAGGAAGATCTGAGTTCAAATCATACCTTTGATACTTGTCTGCTGCATGAACCTTTCAGGCTCAGTTTCCTCACCTGTAAAATGGTAATAATGGCCATGTTTACCTCCCGTGTATAGATAAGATAGCATGTACAGTGAGTCATTGACCTTAAAACACTTGATGCAGTCCCTCCTGTTCCTTTTCCATAAATGCAAACATTCCTCTGAACCATTTTTCTTACCTAGCTGCAGCTGAATTCTAACTATCACCCTAGGTTCCTTGTTAGCTCCTCCTTTCTAACACTGATTGGATTAATCCAGCACAGATTCCAAGGGAAAATGAACTTTTTGAGTGGGGTGGCGGGGAGACAGCATTGATTGGGAGTCAGAGGATCTGGATTTCACTCTTGACTCCATTGTATAACTTGACTCTGGACAACTATAGGCATGGCATATCACCTCTATTGGTCTATGCGTCCTCTTGACTGATTCTCCGTCTGTCACTGGGTGAATCACTTCCTCTCACTTGCCTCAGTTTCCTCCTGAGGTCCCTTCAGCTTTGATGCTATGGGCCTATGCTCCGGTCCTGAGATATCTTGCATAGTGTCCCAGGATCTAGCCTATAGCTAGATAACTTTTACATGTAGAGGTTATCTGAGAAAGATTCAGCTCTTGCTTGAATTTCCTATTTGTTACCAACAAGCAATCCAAAATGTACCAGGGTTAGCAACAGGGCCGAGAGCCACTCTCTGATTTCTTTGGCAGAGGGCGCTCCTGATGAAGAGCTTCCCTTACCAATGAAAGTTCATGTATTCTCTACAACTTATGCTCTAACATAGGGATTCTTAACTTGGGATCTGGTAATTTGTATTTGAAAATATTTAATCTAGTCATTTCAATATGACTGATTTCCTAGGTGTTCCAGTGCATTTTATTTTAAGCATTTAAATACCTTATTCTGGGGGCTACTAGATGCCTCAGTTGTTGGAGTCAGACCTGTAGACGGGAGCTCCTAGGTTCAAATCTACCCTCACACACTTCTTAGCTGTGTGACCCTGGACAAGTCACTAAACTCTAATTGCCTAGCTCTTTTTGCTCTTCTGCCTCAGAACAATAGATACTTAGTCTGATTCTAAGACAGAAGGAAAAGTTTTAAAAACTAAAGCTCAAGCTTTATTCCGAGGAGCCTACAGGCTTCTTGAAACTGCCAAAGGGAAAAAAATGTTCATCTCTGTCTTAGAAAGTTGTCCAGTATTGAGAGATTGAATGACTTGCCCAAAGTCAAACAGCCAGCATTTGTCTAGCAGCTCTTGAATCTATGTCTTTCTAGCTCAGAGGCTTTCTCTTTTTTCCACTCTGATATGGTATTTTTCTAACATTAAATCCAACCGACAACAAAATTAAAGTAACGTTTCGTTTGGAGGAGAAAAAAAGCCATGCCCTGCTTCTCTTCCCCAGTGTCTGAGAACTTTGCTGATCCACAAACTGAAAGTAATTCTACCCTTCAAATACATGAAGAGTGGGTGCTGGGCCAAGGGGTATCATTGATTGATCCACTAATTGGTGCTTACTTTCAAGAATCTGCTACATATATATTCTCAGGGGGTTCGGCAATAGAGGAGCCCCTTCTAGCTGACAGCAACAATTCCCTGTTGGTGTTACAAGGCTTAGCCCCAATGCTAACACTTGAGTATTTCTCCAGCATGCTCTATTTAATGGCCTAAGTGATAAATAGCCTGGCAGGCGGCTTGCTTTCTGTAGTCTTCCTGGATCTCCTTGCAGAAAGATTGGTTACTTGTAATATGGATACAAAACTGGACAGCAAAGCCTCACAGAGAATTTCTCCACTTGTGAATTTTTGTAAGCAAGTAGGTCACTCTCTAACAGCAAGGCTTTCTTCCTATCAAGTAGACATGTTAAATCAGGAGGATTTTCTGAAAGCGACATTTCACTTTCATTGCTTCAAAAAGCAACACTTGGGTTCCTTGATGGAGGCTTCACCAAAATGCTACTCAGAATCTCCTGGCATCTGCACAACAGCATCTTTTCTCCATTTAGCCTCTGAATGAGCAACACAGCTGAGCTACATATATATATATATATATATATATATGTGTGTGTGTGTGTGTGTGTGTGTGTGTGTGTGTGTGTGTGTGTGTGTTTTAATTTTGATTGAAAAATAGTCAAAAGTTCTAGTTGCCACTGTAACCTTCCATCTTATCTCAATCTATGTTAAATCAAGAAATATGCAAAATTTAATACACAGCACCAAGTCAGTGGTCTATGTGGACACAGTCCACAATCCACAGTCCACATACCTTTGACATGGTGTTTCTCAAAACTCTTCATGTATATCCTTGGGCCTACTGAACAACGTGCTACTGAGTTCCCAGTGTAGAAACTCTTTCCACTTAAATAAATTGTACACCACCAGTGACTTAGTAAGTAGAACTAATAATAAAAGTAGCTAATATTTATGGAGTGCTTTTAAAATTTGTAAGGTGCCTTCCATATATCTCAACCCTTAAAAGGTTGCTGTGAGGTAGTTGCTATTATTATCCCCATTTTATAGATGAAGAAACCAAGATTGAGAAGTTAAATAACTCTCCTATGTTATTTAGGCTTGCAAGTTAGAATTTGAACCCAAGTCTTCCTGAATCCATCTAGCATAGTCTAAGAATTCCTAGTAGATGAATTTTGAGATACAAAGATTTGCTCAGAGCCACACTTCTAGTGAGTGTCATATTGGAGGTTTGAATATATGTATATTTAATATATTATGACTGTTATTAAGTATTATATATACATGTGTTTATGTGTATGTATATATATATATATATTCAACTTGGTTGTTTCGTAACAGTCACAGATTTGAAAGAAATGAGCATACATTGAGGATACATAGTAGGATATTTGAAAGATCTCTGAACTAGGAATCAGGAGATCTAGGTTCAAGATTGCCATTTATTGTTTATCACCGTGAGGAAACCTTGTTAAAGGCACCACTTGTATTTCTCTGTAAGATACATTAAAGGTAGTGTTCTCCTTAACTTTAGATCTTTTCAGATACAATTTTGCCTAAGAGATTGATAGAAAAAGATTTAATGAGGACAAGCAAGCCCATGGACCTTGGGGAAAATTTCTAGCTCAGTAAAACCATATGCAAATCTCTCAAAAATGACTTCTCTAATGTAAGAATATAATTATGCAGAGGGCCGGGCATACCAGCAGTACTACAAAGAGGCTAGAACTGGCTGACCAATTGATATCTATTTTCAGTTTAGCTGGGCTACCCCTAAAAGGCCCAGAGAAGAGTCTGTGAATAGAGTCTAGGACCAGATAGTAGAAGAATAATGCTGTCTTCTGGTATGTAAGAAACTAGGAAACCCCTCTTTAAAAATCAGCAGACATTTACTGAGTTCCAGTTATATGCCAGGCTCTAAAGTTACCATCCCTGCCCTCAAGGAGTCAGTGTTTTCCTAAGGGGATACAGCTCATAGAAAATATATTGGCCAACCTAGGGGGCTTTGGTTCAAGCAATCACAAGGAGGGCATTCTTAATGAGCAATGGCAATGTTTGTTTATTGTTCCCAGAGTAAGAAATAGAAAATAGAAAGGGAGATGGCAAGTTGCCATGTTAGCTAGGGCCCTGTATCCTGGGGAGATGATAAAAATATTAGTGTTGGCTGCTATACTGTACTGCAGAAGGGAAAAAGAAACCCAATGAGAACAGAAGTGAGGGAAAGAACTTAGAAGATCTGAGTGTCTTGAAGCTTAGCTCACTACCTGGAATTGTCAAGCTATTTATAAGTTTCTTCCTTCATATTGGAGTCCAAGAAAATTCCTCAACACTCTTTGAGGACTGATGGTAAAAGTCAGTTAGAATACTAGATTGGGAGTCAGGAAGACCTGAGTTCAAATCCTGCCTCAGATGCTTTACTAGCTGCGTGATCCTGGACAAGTTTCCTCAGTTTCTTTGTCCATAAAATGAGGATGGAGGCAGATGAGTGGCTCAGTAGCTTGAGAGCCAGGCCTAGAGACAGGAGGTCCTAGGTTCAAATCTGGTCTCAGAAACTTCCTGGTTGTGTGACCCTAGGCAAGTCACTTAAACCCACATTGCCTAGCCCTTACCACTCTTCTGCCTTGGAGCCAATACAGAGTATTGCCTCCAAGACAGAAGGTAAGGGCTTCTTACCTTCTGTTTTTTAAAAAAACAAACATAAAATGAGGATAATAATAGCACCTACAAACAATGGTATTTGTAAGAATTAAATGAGATATTTATAAATTTTAAAGCACTCTATAAATACTGTTGTTATTGTTGTTGTGATTATCGTTTCAAAATGTTGTATATTCCAAGTTCCGTATCTGATATGAGATCTAATAGATATCCCTCTTCTTCCCCCCTCCACCAACCACATACTCCTAAATGGAACAAATCACTGCCAAATTTAAGGAGACAACATGACATGGTAGTGAGGTAGTCATGGCTATAGGGCACTGAGTTCACAATCGGGCAGATATGGGTTCAAATCTTTCCTCAGATAATTAGATGTTATGTGTCCCTTGGCAAGTGATGCAACATTCTTTTTACCTCATGTTCTCAACCTGTTAAACGAGGGATTGGACTTGAGAGCCTCTAAGGTCAACTCTTAAGGTCCTATGATCAAATCAAGGAGATCCTAGTCGGTGGACAAGAGTTTTTCTTTCCAGCTCTAAATCTAGGACTCTATTCATTTCCTTTGCCTAGTCCTTTGACTTATTGGACTCTGCCATCAGGAAACAGATTATTCTTCTCAGAACTATAGGTAGGAGTAGGGAGGGACTGGTTGTTATGCTGTCTATTCCCAATACCCATTAGATAAAAACATCAGTTAATATTTATGTTAATCTTCCCTCCCCCAATGGCTAAGTAGACAGATGTCTAACAATGTGACCTCGCTATCTCCATCCACAAAGAGAGAAGCCTCTTCCAAGGGCCCCATCCAGGTCTAATGCTCTTTAATTCTAAGTATTCCTATATTAACCATCTCTTCTTGATGGTGTGCCTTCCTCAATACATTGTTTTCCTCTTCTGAGTGTGCGTCTCTTAGGTGTAGCTGGAAAGTCACCTCCTTTTGAAGATTTCTCCAGGAAGCAAAGCACATAGAATGTATTGTTGTTCTTGGCATCTGCAGCCAAAGGGCCTTATAAATTAGAATCCAAAGAAAAGGTGTACGGCCTCTTTGCCCTTTTCTAAGCAGACCTTGAAGTTCATGGCTTGATTTGTATAGGATTACTTTTAAAAATGTGATGAAGGGTGGCACTCGGGACATTGTTGAGTCTGCCGTAGCCGCTGGGACCATAGGGTCCATAGACAGCAGTTCCCGTTTTCCTTGACTCTCAGAAAAAGAAAAAGGGCATTTATAAATAGCTAACTATCAAACTTTAAATCCCAAGAATATGTCTAACCAACAATACACTGTTGTCCATTCAGATCCCTCTCTTATGAGAGATTCATCCTATTAAAAGATTCAAGTTACTGCCTGGAGATCTCTACAGATACATCATCAAAGCTGAACCTTTTTTATAACCCATAACCATTAAGGAATGAAACTGTTCAATAACCTCTGCCAGTCAGGCACAAGGAAAGACTATTAAACCTTTTATGTTGATGCGAACATTCCAGAAGTTAAAACACTTAATTCTATTAAAAGAGATAAATCTCTCTTAAGAATACAGGCCACATGGGGTACACATTAAAGGGTGTTTCCATTGTCACCATTGCCAAAGTAGTTAAAACTGTTGGGTCAAAAACCAAAACCCCAGGGTGCTATTCCTGGCAGCTGCTTATAAGCACTGAGTACGTATTCTTGCAGGGAATCGATTCAAAAACAAGGCTCTGCTCTTCCTCTGCCTCCACCCCCCACCCCAAAATTCAACCTCACAAAATCTAATTCTAATTCAACTGTCATAAGAAAGCCTTCAGAAGCCTTCCACAGTTGGCCCAACCAAGTCTTCTGAAGATCTATTGGCTTGATTTCCAGCCCTTGCAATATAGCATGGAATACAGTCACTCGTTGGAATTGGCCAAAAAAATCTTCTAATCATGGAATTCCATGATACCAATTAGATAGGACCCCCACTGTCCTGGTTGGTGAGGTGATAATGGAGGCCAAGAACACAAAGCAAGGGAGAGCACAAGGGTAGGGGAGGAGGGAACAGAGGAGCCTTCAAAGGCAGATTGTCTGACTGATACCTGCACCATTGAATAAACCCTTTGGCAAGATGATTTTGGGGAAGTGGATTTAGAAACATCCACTGGCAAATGTTGCACAAAACATCTAGCTTCCTTAGAAACTTAAGAATTAGTACAAATAAATAGTCCCTTATTACCAAAGATTGCCTAAAGGAGAGAAGAGCAGCATGATTCTGCTAAGGAAAATCTAATGAGCCAATGAGGGTAAATAAGTACCATTTGTTATTTTACTTTTTTTATCTGGTTGGTACATGGGGACAACTTGTTATAAACTTATTATAGCTTTTCTTTCTTTCTCTTTTTCTTTCTTTCTCTCTTTCTCTTTCTCTCTTTGTTTCTGTTTCTCTTTCTCTCTCTTTGCTTCTTGTTCTTTCTTTTTCTTTCCTTCTTCCTTCTTTCCTTTCTTCCTTCCTTCCTTCCTTCCTTCCTTCCTTCCTTNTTCTTTCTGTCTATCTTTTTCTTCCTTCCTCCCTCCCTCCCCCCCTCTTTCTTTCTTTCTCTCTTTCTTCTTGTTTTAGAATCAATAGTAAGTATTAGTTCCAAGACAAAAGAGGAGTAAGTGCTAGGAAATTAAGGTTAAGTGGCTTACCCAGGGTCACATAGCTAGGAAGTATCTGGGGTCAGATTTGCACACAGAACCTCCAATTTCTAGGTCTGGCTCTCAATCTACTGAAACACGTGGCTGCCCTCTATAACTCTCCTATCTTTATTTGTCTATGATGCTTGTTCAGTTGTTTCAGTCATGTCAGATTCTTTATGACCCCACTTGAAGTTTTCTTAGCAAAGATACTGGAATTGTTTGCCATTTTCTTCTCCAGTTCATTTTTCAGATGAGGAAACTGAGGCAAACAGGGCAAGTGACTTGGCCAGGGTCACACAACTAGTAAGTGTCTGAATCTGGATTTGAACTCAGAAAGATGAGTCTTCCTAACTCCAGGCCTAGAGCTCTATCCACTGTGCCATTTAGTTATCCTATTTGTTTATTATACCAGCCCTAAATTATGGCTGGGAAGGTAGTTTTCAAGTAATATGATGACAATGGAAGATCATTCTCAAAGAATTCTAGTGCCCTACTTCTTTTGCTAACTTGGCTGGAGTGTTTAAAACTGGCCTGATCACCAAGTTCAGATAAGCTGATAATTTTGATGTCCCATTAATTTCCACTTTTGCAATATTATTTTATTGTGTTTAGAATCCCTGTCTATTTTGTACATCTAGAAGCTAGTCTTCTTAATAATTTACAGACTGAATTGTTGGGAGTCTGTCACTGTTCCTTGATGATTTTCCAAAAAGTTGAAAGACTGACAGAAATTGATGTCATATTAGGTAGAAAGAGATCAGGGTACTCCTTAATTTGGATTCACAGTCCAACTTGCTGACTTGAAACAAATTTCAGAGGCTGACAATGAAATATATATATGTGTATATATATATATATGTATGTATATATATATATTCTATAGTTTTCAACAGGTTTAAGTGAAATTGAATATGCTGACAGAGGGTTAGATATATGTGATTATGTATAATGAAGGCTAAAATTTATAGCCTTTGCAATGGCTGCCCCATATTTTTGGAATGCTCTACCTTCTCACCTCTTAGAGGTGATTCTTAGAATCCTTGGCTTTCTTCAACAAGCAGCTCATACTCAAACTACACCTTTGGCAGGAAATCTTTCCCAGTCCTGGATACTAGGGCCTTTTCTGGTAATGTTGTCTTGTGTTTGCTCTATATTTTGTATCACATACACACACACACACACACACACTCCTACAGAATTTATGTACATGTTATCTCTCGAATTATAGTGTAGAGTAGACCCCTTGAAGGCAGGGCCTGTTTTCATTTTTCCTTCATATAACAACTTCCCTTAACTCATTCTCCCAACTTCTACTTACAGTAGTTGGTTAGATTCCCAGAGTCAGCTGATTATTTTCCCCTTTAGGGTTCTAGGGATTATCCTGTATGAGTATAGCTTTTGTTGCTGTTGCTGATGAGCCCCTATCTGGAGTATTCCCCAGAATTGATCCACCAACTGCCATTGATTAATTTTTACAAAAAGGATATTTACTGAAAAGTTATAGCAAGAATGTTCATTAAAAAATAATCTTCCTTGGGGGCAGTTGGGTAGCTCAGTGGATTGAGAGTCAGGCCTAGAGATGGGAGGTCCTAGGTTCAAATCTGGCCTCAGACACTTCCTAGCTGTGTGGCCCTGGGCAAGTCACTTGACCCCCATTGCCCACCCTTACCACTCTTCCACCAAGGAGCCAATACACAGAAGTTAAGGGTTTAAAAAAATAAGCCCCCAGTACCAGGGGAACACTTTCCCCTTACGTATACACAAGATTTTGGAAAGAATGGCCTCGTTCTTATGGTACAAAGAAAGTAAGGTGGAGATGAAAGGAAGATATAGGGACCTTGTGACTTCTGGTCCTGGGAGTTGTTTTCTACCTTTGTGATGTCTCCACCAAGTTTGGATAAGAATAAAACATTCAGAAGTATATGAGTTATTTGCCATACTCAGGTGGGATGGCTCCTTACAGAGCATGGTATCTTGGCTGGTAGGTAAATCCACTGTGGGATTTGCTTGGCTCATCACCAGATTTAGCTGTTACTGCTATCATTTTTTTAAACATTTATTAATAATCATTTTTACTGCTATCATTTTTAATTGCCAACTGGACCTCTGAGGACTCTGGTGTGTCTCCCAGTCTCACCAGTGTCCTGCCCTCTCCCTGAAATGCTCATTTATTCATCTAAATTTAAGAAAGAGAAAACACAAAAGAAATAAAGGTATCTTGAGTTTGTAGATACTTGGTGGCTAGGTGGGGGGTGATGTCTTCCCAAGCCTCCATCAGCTCACTTCCTGGAAGAAAATATATAAAAGGGATAAGGGAGCAATGTTAATCCATTTGTATACAAACTCATTTCCAGATTCTTAACAATCCAGAATATTTCTTGTCACCACATAATACCAGCCCTCTAATCAGTCATCACTTGGTGGAGGCTCACAAAACTTCCATGTATCAGATCAGTGGGGGACAGATGACATTTCTTATTTAAAAATATTTTTAAACATTTGCCTTCTGTGTTAGTATCAGTTCTAAGACCGAAGAGTAGCAAGGGCTAGGCAGTTAGGATTAAGTGACTTATCCAGTTTCATTCATACTCTAATAAGTGTTTGAAGTCAAATTTGACCCCAGGTCCTCTAGAATACAGGCCTGTTGCTCTATGGTAGATAATACTTTCCTCACATCCAGAGTGTGTGATACCCAGCAGGAAGGGCAAATCTGGGAATGCTCTAAGGACTGGATCCTCATTGAATAGTCCCCTCTGTGTTCCCATTACATGTATATCCCTAGTGTTTAGCACAGCACCTGGCACATAGTATATGTTTAATAATGCTTGCTGGTTACTTATTGATAGAATTATTACTCATTCTTAGAACATTGGAAATGAAACATTTCATCTTTTTGAGACCAACTAGTCTAGCTGGTAACTGAACAAGGGTCCCTTCTATGTCCTATGGGATCCATTGGAAACTCTGGAGTCAATTCCAATGGCCTCTTCTGATGCTTACTGCCTGTGTATCCTTTGCAAGTCACTTTGCATCTTTAGGTCTCAGTTTCCTCCCTCTGTAAAACTAGAGATGGAGACCAGATGGCCTCTCCGGTACATGTTATCTTTAGATCTAGGAGATTATGATCCTATATCTGATAGATGATCACTCAATTTCCCATTTTATTATTTTTTCTCATGATCACCTAGATAGCGATTTACTATCTGAGAAGGGAAAAAAGAAAGGAGTTTTCTTTCTTTCCTGGCATCTAGGTAGTGTAATGAATAAAATATTAGGCCTGGAGTGAGGAAAAAGGAGGTGAATAAGCATGTGTATAGTGCCTACTATGTGCCAGGCACTGTTTAATAAGTGTCATTTCTTTACAAATATTTTCTTATTTGGTTCAAGTCTTCCCGACTCTAGGCTCAGTACTCTGTTCACTGCTCCACCAACTAACAGGACCCAAGACCTGAGTTCAAATCCAGCATCAGACAATTACTAGCTATGAGCCCTTGGACAAGCATTTTAAACCTCTATATTCTTCAGTTTCCTCACATGTAAAAAGAGGATAATAATTGCACTTACCTCACAGGGTTGCTGCAAGGATCGAATGAGATAATATTTGTAAAATGCTTTGCACAGTGCCTGGCATGTAGTTGGTGCTTAAAAATGCTCATTTCCTTGTTTCCTTTTTTCCCTTAACCTCTGCAAGGTAGTGGAAAATGAGCATTGTATATTAAATGCCATGGAATATGGGGCCCCCTCACTTTGCCAGCACATTTGAAGTTATAGGCAAATATCTGCTGAGTTCTATCTTCCTGGGGATTCCCAGAAGGAGGTCTCTAAAGTCAAGAATGACATTTCCTAGTAAGCTTCTGGTGGCAGCAATGAATTCCAAAGAATGCCAAATGGACCTTTGGCCCATGGCTGAATAGCTCCTGGCCTTCCCAAATGAGAGAGGGAACGGTGGAAAGAAATAAGTCCTTACCCAAGAGAAGTCAGAAGTTGGGTGATAAGAAGCACAACAGTTAAGTTCAAAGGGGCAATAGAGACCACCTAGTCTGACTCTCTCATTTTACAGATGAGGAAACTGAGGCCCAAAGAAATCAAGTGACTTGCAAAAGTCATACAGGTAGTAAATGTCAAAGGCAGGATTTGAACTCAGCCTTCTGACTTTGAGTCCAGTTGCCTCATTTTTCCAGGGAGGAAACTGAGCCAGAGAAATGAAGAGATTTATTCTACATGACAAAGTGAGTATAGTTGGTCTTGCAACCCATGTCTCCTGACTCCAAGCTCGCTGTCTCCCCACTTACCCAATTACACCAGACCTTTATAAGGAAAGTAGTAGACTGAAGTCAGGTGCTCTGGTGTCAATACAAGCCCTGCCAGTCACTTACGGGGTCTTAACAAGTCACTTTCTACCTGTGCTTGAATTTCACAGACGTGTTGAGCTGAAATGGACTTCAGAAGGCAACTAGTTCCATCAATGTCTTTTCTGAGCCTTCACTGAATTCCTAAGGAGGTATAAACAGCTTAATTGGTTCAGGGAAGTCAATCTTGCCACTCCAAGTACAGTAGAAACTTCTAGAAGGCAGATGCCTTAAATTCCACTTCTTTGCCACCTTCCCCAGTGCTTATCACAGTGCTACTCACACAAGGTTACTAGACCAGGAGTCAGAAGCTCCCCCAAATAGGAAAGGTAATGCCAGTTGCCCAACCTAACTGGCAAGGTTATTTTTCAGAGAAAAGATCAATGGTCTGGGGATGCTCTAAGGACTGGACCCTCATTGAGTAGTCCCCTCAGTGTTCCCATTACATGTGTGTTGCTTAAAGTTTCTTCCAAAACCTATTTTGGGTTGGCATTTAAGGTGGAACTGGGATTCACTGGAATAGGGAATTCTTCATGGAGGGGTTCCCTGCCCTAAGACAAATCTGCCCCTCTCTCTGCATCTCTGGTCTTGGATAGTTGCCTAGGGCACCAAGAGGTCAAGTGATATATCCAAGGCCTCACAGCCAATATTCATCAGAAGCAGAATGTGAGCCCCCCCACATCTTCCTGTCTCAGAAACCACACGGCCTGGTTGCTGTTATTAGTGATTTCAAAAAAGCACTCCTCATTCTCATTGCTTCTTCTAGAAACTATTATGCCACCATTACAAACAGTGAGACATCCAGGGCCTTGCTTATGATCTTCCATCATAGCAAGTGGGCTCAGGGTTTAGAGGTCACAGTTTCTTGGTACAACCTGCCTCAAGGAGTTGGAGGCCGACCTAGACGTGCAGTCATTCACACATTTTATCAAAAAGAGGGATTTGTGGAAATCTAAGGATGATAGATTAGGTAAGAGCTCAGAGTGTTTTTACTGAATGGACCAAAATGTCATCTACATCATGATGCCTTAAAAGTTAATGGACCTTGATACAAACTAATGCAATTATGGTATTAAATTTTGCTAAAGATCGAAGATGTTTGAAATTAAGCCAGAGTTGGAGTGCTCTAGCTCCGGAAAGAGAGTGTCCCATCTTTGATGAAGAGAAGACATAAACTAATCCCCATTGTCTTAATGGATGTCAGAACCTACCTTTTCAGCTTTTAATTTCTTTTTTCTTACCTTCTAAAATGTTTTATTGATGATTTTTGTGTTTTATACTACTATCACTTTCTAATGTTTTCTCCCCCGTTCTACCTTCTTCTTGTCTGACCCTCTCTTATCTCTTTGTAGTTGTCTCTGTCTCCTATCCCATCACAAATAGCACAAAATATTTGCCTTTTGGAGACCCCCTTCCTTCCTTTGCACAAAATTTCTCCTATGCAGAAGAATCACATTTTTTCTTGCATTGAATTTATTTGAAGCTCTATTTTTCTACTGTAAGGTCTTTGAAAGCAGGGACTGGGTCATAGTTATCCTTATCTTATTAGTGCCTAACATAGCTCTGGGCAGAAGGTCATGGTATCAGACCAATAAGAAGCCCTCCAGGCCTTAGGACCCCATATATATGGCTTGTAGAGACCTTCAAGGTCATATTTCAGTCCTTTTATTTTATAGATGAAGAAACTGAGGCCTAGAGAACATAAAAGGCACTTATTGTTTGTAGAATAGAATTAAACAAGTAGCTATCACCTTATGGAGAGAATAGATTCTTCTCAATGGAGAGCTTTAGGTGAAGGGTTAGTGGCTGCCAGACTTGGAAGACAAATTCATTCCTTCCAGTTTTGCAACAAGTTGGCCCTATAAGAAGCCTTCTAATTTTTCTTGGTCTAGGTCAGTGTTGGTGAACGTTTTCGAGATCGTATGCCCAAATTACAACTTCAAGCTGCCTATGAGACCCTGCATTACCCCAGACAGTGGAGGGAGAAAGTAGCTCACACTGGGCAGCTGGACAGTTGGGCGGGGTATGCAAAAACGTCCTGTGGCACTGTGGAGAGGGAGAATGGAGCAGCCCACTCCATGCTGCCCTGGCACCCATGCCATGGCTTTGCCAACACGGGTCTATGTGGTTTGATGATAGAGGAATGTACTAGATGGCCTGCCACAGTCCATTCTATCTGACTCTATGATAACATAATCAAATAATACAGAATGAGTGTATATCATCTTTTTTGCTTCTTTTAATCTTCACTAACAAAAGAATCAGTGTTTAATGCTTTATAATTTATAGGGGACATATGGATGATGCATGATACCTTTGATGTATGTTTGGTTTGGGGGCTGCAACTTGCCTCTCTCTTCTTTTCTCTTCTTTCTCCTCCTATTCTCTTTCTCTCTTCTCTTCTCTCTCCTCCTATTCTCTTTCTCTCTTCTTTTCTCTTCTCTCTCCTCCTATTCTCTTTCCTCTCTCTTCTTTTCTCTTCTCTCTCCTCCTATTCTCTTTCCTCTCACTTCTTTTCTCCTCTCTCTCCTCTCTCTCTCTCTTCTACCATATGAGTATGGAAATGAAATTCAGCAAGAAGACATTTTCCCCTTATAAATATGTCTGTAACTCTCAAATGAATTAGCTTTGAGTCTGCAAGAGAAGAAGAGGACCAAAAAGGCTCCCTAGTGAAAAAAAAATACCCAAACCAACCAATCAGGTCCAAGGGCAAAAAGTACCTAAGCATCTCCGGAATAGGGGTGGAAGTAGCCATGTAGAATCCCATCTCTGTTTGTTTTCACTGCTGCATGTCTTTGGTTTGTTTTCTGGGTGAGGTGCTCTCTTCAGGCACCTGCAACTGCTTGTCTAAATGCCACTGCTGGCTTTTGTGTGGATAAGCGTGGGAGGGGGTTGGTGATTAATAACTGAATCTCTTCCCTTGGCTGGCTGGCTAAAGAAACAAAAGGTCCAGGACTGACTTTGCAGTAGGGAATGGTTCAGGTATGGAGGGTTTGGGCAGCAATAGACACTGCTCTTTGGGAAACCGTGATCATCCCCCAAGCTCTGAGCCTGCTGCTTGGCTTGGTATATTGTCAGTAACAAAGGACAGTGCAATTGTACCACTACTGAGAAACAGCTCATCTGTATTCAGGCAGGAAAAGAAAGGAAATTATGTGCTGGGAGAAATCCAATTCAAATAGGACCCAGGCTCTGCTCTGCTCTTAACCAGCCATAGACCTTAGGAAAGTCATTTTATATCTTTGGTTTTCCTGATCTGTTTCCTATAGATTGTCCTGTCTCCTTCATCTTCTTCATATGGGGAATACTATGTGAATAAAAGGGATATGTTTGAAAGAGGAGAAAGGAGTATTGGATGCACCATAATGTTTTACATTATAATCTCTCTAGTCCTGTTCTTGGAGGCTAGGCTCTGTAATGAGGTCATGTGGGGACCTCAGTATGGGGTACCAGCTTCTATTATTTTTCCCTTTCAAAGCCTCAACTTTCTCATCTGTTAAATAGGAATAGTAATACTTATTTTACCCACTTCATAGACTTATTATGAAGAAGCAGCTACATAAATCTCAAAGTACTATAAAAATATTCTGTTCTATGAAGAATAGTGTCATAGTGAGTCCAACACCTTCTGTGACTCCATTTGCTTATAGGATAAAATACAGGTAGCTTGCTCTGGCATTGAATGCCCTCTGCATGGGGTTTCTATTTATGCCATGTTATGTCTAGATACTTTTGGTATTCTAGGCATACTAAGTCATTAGCTGTTTCCCAAACATTGTCCTCCTTCTTTTGCATCTTTATATTTGTGCAGGCCATTCTCCAGATCCCTGCCCATGAGAGTGCTTTTTCTTTCTTTACTGGGCAGGGATCCTGTTATGCCTTTGGGCTTCCATCCTGACTTTTTGCTTGCTGCTGGACTTTGATGACTCTGGAAGAAAAAGTGAGGCCAATGACTTCATACAACTTCACTTTGCTTAAATCCTGTTCACATGGGTGTGAAAAAGGTAAAAAAAACAACAATAATATCTAGTCTAATACCATGTGTATGAGGCTGATAAACTTGAAATCATTTTCAACCCATCACTTTTCCTCATTCCACTTATCCAATCAGTTGTCAGATGTTATGAATTCTATCTCTATATCATCTCTTATATCCATTTCTGTCTCTCCATTCATACAATCCTCACCAGCTTCCTAGCCTCCTCACCTGAACCATTGCATTAGTCTCCTAATTGCTCTCCTTGCCTGCAGCCCATTCCCCCTGTAATCCATCCTTTATATAGCTGTCAAAGGGATTTTTCTTAAGAAATATTAACCATGTCAGTCTTCTGCTCATTAGTCTCCAGTGGCTCCCTTTGACCTATAGCAGGAGCAGGGGTCGGCAACCTTTTTGGCCATGAGAGCCATAAACGCCACATTTTTTAAAATGTAATTTCATGAGAGCCATACAGTGTTCCCAGTGCCGCTCCTGTAACAGCACCTGAAAAAAAATGGACTTTATGGCTCCTGCAGAAAGAGCCATACGTTGCCGATCCCTGACCTATAGGATAAAACACAAATTCCTTTGATTAACATTTAAAGCTCTTCATAACATTTCTACCCTTATATAACACTTCCCTTTATGCACTCATTGGTCCACCCAATCTAGTCTTTTTGCTGTTTCTCATATGTAGCATACAATTTCTTGTCTCCATGCCTTTGTGTGGGTTCTCCTTCATACCAGGAATGCACTCCCTCCTCACTTTTACTTCTAGGAGTTCCTAGTTTTCTTCAAAGCTCAGCTCTTACACTATGTACTACATGTATCTACATGTAGCCTTTCCTGACCCTGCTGCCTACCTTAACTAAAAATGCCTCTCCCTCCAACTTTTTTGTATTTATTTTATAGACATTCAGAAATTTGCTTCCCCAATTAGAATGTAAGCTCTGTGAAGGCAAAGATTGCTTTATGCTTCTCTTTATATTGCCAGCAAGTAGCACATTACCATGCCTGTAATAGGCACTAAATGCTTATTAATTGACTGAGGTCATCATTTTGAATTTAATCATGGTCCAGGACTAGAAATGGAGATGTAGACAATATGGAATAAATTATACTGAATTTGTTTTGACTAATGGAAACGTTTTATTTAGTTTCATGTTGTTTTCATTTAAGATTTTTTGACTTGGTTTTTACCAATTCTAAGATCTTGGCTTATTTTATTATTGATTTTTACATTATTCACCTCTATCTCCTTTAAATTCCAAACAGTCAAAAAAATACCTGATTGGGTGACCCAGCTAGTAATGTTATGGTTAATGGAAGTTTTTATAGGAATGCCACCCCACTGCATAGGAAGGTGATGAATCATGAACAAGAATGATTATAGAGTACTTTGTGAATCTAATATACTATTTAAGTGCTAACTCATTTCATATTGCTTCCAAAGATGTAATTAAAAAAACTCGTGTGTGTTTTCTCTTCATAGTTACTTTAATTATGCAAGCTATCTAATGTTTTCTGCTACTATGGTTCTTCCTGGGTTATGTGTCTCGAAGTAAAATGCAATTTGCCTTCCCACCAAAGATCTGACATTTCATTCCAGGACACTTAAAAAGATGTCCTCAGCGTCACCTTGCCCACCTCTGGAGCTTTGCCACAACAATGCTTTGCAAGCGATTTAGCTCAATGTATCAGAGATATGGGGATCCATTAGAAACTCCAGAGGAAAGAGAGGTAGAGAAAATGCATTACTAGGGTTGGATTCTATCCAGCCACTAGACAAAATATCTTTATTCTTATCAGAAAGGTCACGGGATCTTCTGTGAGCTCATTTTGGCATCTCAACTACTCAAATGGCTCCTTTCATTGTTGTTGGATATGAGGAATTGGACCAGTCCTTACAAAGGACTAAAGGATGCCAATTGCACTAATGCTCCAGTATCACTTCCTGGAATATTGACTCCAGGTTGACATTAACATCTTTCTCTTAAAAACTGGGAAAGATTCTCTTCTAATAGTTCCAGGCATAATGTTGGAGGAAATATCTCATAAATTCTAAATTTATTATTTCTTAAACTTGATATGGTGTTCTTGGTACAAGATGGAAAGAAGGAAGGAAGAAAGGAAGCAAGGGAATATAGAGAGAGAGAACGGAAGGAAAAAGGGAGGAAGCAAAGGAAGGTTGGAAGGAAGGAATGAAAGAAGGGAACAAAGGAGGGAGAGAGGAAAGCAGGGAAGGAAGGAATTCCTTACATGTGAATTTTTTGGTCAAAGTTAAATTCTAGAAGATGTCCAGTGCACAGTTGGTATCAAGAAAGAATTCATGAATGTGCTTTGAAAGTCATGAGGTGTGTCGATTGGGAGGAACATACTGGAAGAATAATTAAAAGGCTATTTGTGTTATTAATAATCTGATTAAACAAAAATGAACACTCAAGTAGTTTTGCAATTCTAAGATTTATTGCACTGGGTTACTCAATCACCTCCAATTCCACCAACCTTCTAGACAAAACTGCTTTATGAAATTTTATCAAAAAGAAAGCTGAGCAAAATAAAAACATCAATAAAAATAACTGTATTTGACTTCAGGAAAGCTACATAATAGTGACATCTGGCAACCATGTTGTTTCTTGAGTTCCTTATGCCAGTTTTACTCTTCTCAAGATAAGATTCTGACTTCCAATTTTGTAGATAAGCTTTGTTTTTTAGTGAGTAGCTGACAATAGCCTAATAGCCTTTGGTTTCATATTAATCCCACATTAATCCCAGAATCCCCCTGATCTCCACAGCTAGAGTTCTTAACCTCACCTATGGTTGAAGGCCCAGCTTCAGGCTGTGTATCTAATCTAACCCCTGGGTGGATTCTGATGCTTGAAGATATCCCTGGAATATAGAATTATAGACTTAAAATTAAAAGGAGACTTTGAAGTTCCCTCTCCCAAATTTTTCGAGTGCTAAAACCTAGAGAAGTGAGGTGACTCTCATAAGGTTGAACAAGTAGGAAATTTCAAATTTGAACCCAGGCCCTCTGACTTTTCAAGCCAGTGCATTCTTTTGAACTATGTTGCACCCTTCCAAGTGTTTACATTCTGTCCAAGGAAATAAAGAACTTGGGGATGTCATCCTCATTTGTTGGCTCTACTTTGATTTTGCATCCAAGTTGCATTAACCTTCTCATTTGGACTAAGCACTTGTCTTGTGACCCATTTCTGGCAAGTTGGTTCTAGCTTTATATCAATGTACCTGGCATTTTTACCTTGGCACCCTATCTTGTGCTTTGAACCATAGGCCTCATGGATTAACCTGTATAATGTGCTACTTGATCTTTCTTTTTTATATAAAAATACATTTGAATTGAGATCTTTTGTTTTTCTATCACCTAGATTTTTCCCTGTAATCTTGCCATCCCCCTCAACTATCCCATATGACAAATACTTTTTTAAAAGAAAAAAAGAATATTAAAAATTATAAAACTGGTCAATACATCATTCTGTGTTTCTGAACCTTTCTAATACAATCCATTTATGTATACAGTGATCTATCTATTATCTTCTGCCCCAGTCCTTGATCCCATAATTCCTGGATGCTAACTACCAACTGGCCTGGATTTATGCCAATTGCCTCTATCATTATCTTATGCCTCTAGAGCAGTGATGGGCAAACCATGGCCTGCAGGCCAGACACAGCCCTTCTCCTTCATAATCTTTCGGTCATTAATAGGGCTTAGTATCACAAAAAATACAAGAATTTTGTAAAATGTATCATTGTTATTTTTTAATAAATAATATTGTCCCACCTTTTTTCCTGTCCTTTGGCCCCCTCTTTAAAAAGCTTGCCCATCACTCCTCTAGAGGGTCTCTGTGTCAATCTGTTCTTATTTTCAGTTTCCATTTTCCAGTGTCAATAGCTTGGTTAAAACCATCACATTCAGGCTTTGTCAGTTATACAATATATGTTTTCCCTGATTTTTATTTTTCTGGCTTCAGGGAACTGAGTTTTACCTTTGCTCTAACAATTTGATCACCTGAGTATACACAAATTATTCACTCTGAAAGAACTCGATTATCTTTCATCAACTGTTTACTGTCTGTTAGACTATAATTAGTTTTATTATTTTGGTAGTATTATTTGGTGCCTACTACATCTAGAAGCTCCCAACTCTCTTCTTGAAGAAAGTTGTCATATTTTGATAGGAGGCATCCTTGTGGCCTAAAAGCACTCGACTTCTCTTATTTCTCATGTACGAACCATATTTTATAACACATTTTTCATCAACATCTTCCCCTACGTCTGCCTTTGTACAAAATAGACAATGTATCAACATTTTTATGTTGATATGGTTTGAAGGGTTCAATTTCCCTACCTCCTCATTCTCTAGAACATGTGCTATTACCAATCAATCAACCAGTTTTTATCAAGTATCTACTATGTGTCAGGCACAGTTCTAAATGTATCTTTACAGTTACAAAGACAGAAAATGAAACAATCCATCATCGCAATGAACTTACTTTCTAATTGGGAATATTATTTCTTTTTTTTTTTTTTTGCCAGTGTTAATCAGGAGCACCACACTATGACAGGGCCAAGAGTCCCTTGAAATGATATTGGCTAATCTGGCCTCAGATACCACCTAACTATGTAATCCTGGGCAAGTCACTTAACCTCCATTTGCCTATCCCTTGCTGCTCTTCTGCCTTTCAACTGATACTTAGTATTGATTCTAAGATGGAAGGTGAGGGTTTAAAAAAAAGAAACAATATTGGCTGTTTTCTCTGGAGATTCAGTAAAGACAACTGTCCCTTGGAGAGGCAAATCAGGTCCTTGCAAATCAACCTTCTATTCAGCTGCAACTTTTTATACCTTTTGATTCGTTAGGCAGTGAGCATATCAAAGTTGACATTGATATAGAGTAGCATGTTCACTCATTGAATTAATTGCTCACATTTAGTATATCAACAGTTAAGTTAGTGTTGAAGAGCTACATGATCCTTAGCCTTCTTTTCTGTGACTCTGCTACTGTCACCACAAAAGCAAGGGACTGACTTAGGACTGAGGATGATTCTGCATTTTTCATGGTTCCATACATTTCCATGGCCACATAATTCATCACCAAGTGGCCAACTTAGTCATGACAAGTCTCTCCATACTTATCAAGGCCCTAAAACCTACAATCCTATAAATCAAAGAGATTGGTTATTAGATAAAGAAGGAGCATCTAAGCCATGATTAAGCTATTAGTCATGAGGAGAAGAAAGTGTGGATGGCTCAGTGCCATCTATTCTCACTAACAGAAAGGGGTAAAACCCAGCTCGCCATAAACTGTGTGTGTGTGGGGGGGGAAGGAATAACTCAAAACAGATGTCTTATGGATGGATCAGGGTCACCTTCTTTAGTTGCAAAGGTCAAAAAATCAAACAGAATCCAAACTGTAAGATTTTATGTCTCACTTAAATCCAATTCATGCCATGTCAAGACATCACCCCTTGATGCCATTGGTCCTCTTCAGAAATGAGGGAGGTAAACCAAGATGAAATGGCTATCTCTGATTCTAGAATATAAACTCCTTGAGAACAGGAACTGTTTGACTTCTATCTTTGGACCTTTAGGGCCCACCATAGTGATAGACTTCTAGTAGGCACTTAATAAATGCTTCTTCTTTCTACTACAGCTCTATTCCCTAGAGTGGCACCTGAGTGTTGTCTCCCTCCGCAGGTGAGTTTGTTATGTTAATGGACCATGTCGAAGCTTGATGTCTGTACTACTATTATACTTACTGAATAAAATAGTTTTTCTTTGATTTTTATTTCCTTTTAAAGTGAGCTAGGAGATATAACTATGTTTGTGCTAGGAAATCAACCTAGAATTTTGCCTATTCTGGTGTAGAACTAAAACGGGGCGCCCGCGACCCATTTGCAATGTATCTCGCTTTATTGTGTTCACGGCATTCTAAATATGGCATGAAGAGCTTTGCATGTTAAAAATAAGAATTGAAGACTGGTTCTTCCCGGCCTAAGAACAACAATATTGAATTTGAGGTAAATGGGTAGCATTTATTTGATGCAGAAATATCTTGTGATTACCCCTCCAGCAAATAAACACACTTTATCCCCCTTTTAGAAAATAGGCACCCAACTGGAATGAAAATGTGCCATGTTTTCCCTCTTGGAACAGTGTTCTTTTTCTCATTACTTTGCATGTATATCATAGTTTACTTGATATCAAGTTACTTTTGTCCTTTTCATATCTCTAAGGAGAAGTACATTGTGAGAACGACAGACAGGACGTTAATGAATATAAATTTGTTGCCACCCAATAAGCAGTTGCGGTGAATTATAATGCTCTACTTGCAATATTAAGTTAGAGGTGACAAAATTACATTAGAGGAACTCACTGCTAATGCTTGAATTCAATAGCCAGAGACTGAGGGGGAAATGATGGCCAGCTGCAGGCATTATCACAAGCTATCACTCTGAGAAGGCCTAGTATAAGAGGCTTTTAAGGAAAACGGTGTGCTGAAAATTCAATAAAAACGTAATTCTTGGGGAAATAGTAATTTCCCCAAGAAGTGCAACTGTTTGGTAGGCATGCATGTCAGGAGGACAAATGATGGGTACCAAAGGGGTAATTTCTCTTCCCTTTTTAGAGGATATTGATTACCAAAGAGGAAAATGGGTCAAGGCAAAAGGACTGCAGATAGTCACTGGCTGGTTTTTGAACCAAGTAGTTTCGGGATGCAGGAGAAAGCCCGGAGGATTGCTAGAAAGTGGTAGCCTTCCATCCCACCTCCCTTTTCTAGGAAGATTTTATTTAATTAAAAATGTTTTTAAACCCTCACTTTCCATTTTAGAATCAATACTGGGTATTGGTTCTAAAGCAGAAGAGTGATAAGGGTTAGGCAATGGGGTTTAAGTGACTTGCCCAGGGTCACACAGCCAAGATTCAAACTCAGGACCTCCCATCTCTAGGCCTGGTTCTCAATCCACTGACCCCAAGGAAGATTTTATCTTTTTTGAGGAGCTGGAGGGCAGAGAGGTATTAATACCTCAGGTAGAAGCATGCCCCCAAGAAACCTGTGGAAATGATCCCATGTCAAATGTGGATTTTAATTGGATCCTAGGATCAGAGATCTAGAGCTAGAAGGCAATTTAGAGGCCGTGTAGTCCAATCCTCTAATTTTATAGAGGAGGAAACTGAGTCCCAGAAAGTAAAGTGACTTGCCTAAGATCACTTGGGTAATAAGATTCAGGGGTATCATTGGAACTTAGGTCTTCTGAAGCCAACTCCAGTGCCCAAAGCAATTCATAGGTTTGTTTTCATTGGTCTTCACAACATCCCTGCAATTGATAATCCAGTTCAATTCAACTAACTTTTATTCAGTGCCTGCTAGGCACTGAGAATACAAAGAGAAAAATAAAAGCATTGGTATAAAAGTAAATAATGAGTGCAAGATAATCTGTGGAGGGAGACCAATCGAGCCACTGAGGGAATCTTAATATAGAAGGTGTCACCTAATTCATGCCTTGAAAGTAGCTAGGGGTTCTAAGAGGCAGCAAAGGGGAAGGAATGCATGGATATTTGGTGCAAAGGCAGAAAGATGAGAGATGAAATGGGAAGTTTCAGAAAGAATAGACCAATCTGGCTATAGCATAGAGGGCATGATGGAAAATTATGTGAAATAAGTCTCCAAAGGTAAGTGGGAGGCATAATGTGGAAGGATTTTCTCAGACCAAGGGGGTTAGGAAACAGGTAGAGGAAGAAACTGGAGATAGAAACAAGTCATTACTTTTTGCAAATCTCCTCATTTTGCCTACCCAGAAGAGTCATTTCTTTTTTTAAAATTTAGAATATTTTTCCATGGTTACATGATTCATGATTTCTCACTTTTCCTGCCCCTTCCCAGAGCTGAGAAGCAATTCTACTGGGTTATACATGTATCGTTGTTCAAAACCTATTTCCATGTTATTCATATTTGCAATAGAGTGATCATTTAAAGTCAACATCCCCAATCATATCCCCATCAAACTATGTGATCGATCATATGTTTTTGTTCTGTGTTTCTGCTCCCACAGTTCTTTCTCTGGATGTGGATAGCGTTCTTTCTCATAAGTCCCTCAGAATGGTCCTGGATCATTGCATTGCTGCTAGTAGAGAAGTCCATTACATTCAATCATGCCACAGTGTATCCATCTCTGTGTACAGTGTTCTCCTGGTTCTGCTCCTTTCACTCTGCATCACTTCCTGCAGGTCTTTCTAGTTCACATGGAATTCCTCCAGTTCATTATTCCTTTCAGCACAATAGTATTCCATCGCCAGCAGATACCACAATTTGTTCAGCCATTCCCCAATCAAAGGGCATCCCCTCATTTTCCAGTTTTTGCCACCACAAAGAGCTCGGCTATAAATACTTTTGTACAAATCTTTTTCCTTATTATCTTTTTTGGGTACAAACCTAACAATGGTATGGCTGGACCAAAGGGCAGGCAGTCTTTTAAAGCCCTTTGGGCGTAGTTCCAAATTGCCATCCAGAATGGTTGGATCAATTCACAACTCCACCAGCCATGCATTAGTGTCCCAATTTTGCCACATCCCCTCCAACATTTATCGCTTTCCTTTGCTAACATATTGGTCATTCTGCTGGGTGTGAGGTGGTACCTCAGAGTTGTTTTGATTTGCATTTCCCTGTTTATAAGAGATTTAGAACACTTTTTCATGTGCTTATTGATAGTTTTGATTTCTTTATCTGAAAATTACCTATTCATGTCCCTTGCCCATTCATCAACTGAAGAATAGTCATTCCTTTTTAAAGAAAATTTTCATAACCCTTATCTTCTGTCTTAGAATCTATAGTATGAGTTCTAAGGCAGAAGAGAACTAAGATAAGGGCTAGGCAACTGGGGTTAAGTGGCTTATCCAGGGTCACATAGCTAGGAAACGTCTGAAGCCAGATTTGAACCCAGGTCCTCCTGGCTCCAGGCCTGTGCAACCTAGCTGCCCCTACAGTCATTCTTCTTGAATTTCATTAGAAGTAAGAGAAGATGATTATGAAGTATGCCTTGTTCCAATATCTTTTTGCCATGGATGAGGCAATATCCTTCTGTACTGACATCTCCCAGATCTCCCTTTGACCTTCTCATGTACCTGCCTCTGCATAAACTCTGGGCTTAGAGTAACCTTTGATTGTGATGGTGTCAGAGGTGGTGGATCCTTTCTCCATAAGGGATAGCCCCCTCTCTGATTGCTTGGAGGTGGGGGCTTACCTCAATTCCAAAAGGACATTACTTTCTAGCACTTGCTATGTGCAGGTCCCTCTGTTAGCTACTGGAAGGAAAGGTAGAAGTAGGGTAGGATAAAGAGGAATTGGCCAATGAACTTCCATAAGTGAGTCACCAGGATCAAATGAGATACCACTCCTCATTAACTCTTAGCTCTCCAGTCAGTCTGATCCCTCTAGAGCCATTATAGGGTGGAGGTTTTATTTCCATTTCCCCCTCCCGCCCCCCAAACAGCCATGAATACTGTGCTGGAACTTTTCACATTCTTGTTGGCTCAGCCTCCCTTGTCATCTTGTGATTATCCAGACAACAATGTATGAGAACAAGTAGAATTATTCACTATCATTTTAGAAAACATTTGTCAAGAGGCACATGCCGAAACATTTATGAAGGATTAGTTAAGCTGGTAATTAAATATGACAGCAAAACAACCTGAGTTAAGGACAAAAAGAAATTGGAGCTGCAGAGATGCAACTCGCAAGTCTTTAGTGGGATACAGTACCATTTCATGGAATGGAGACCCTCAATTTAGGGGAATATTTTTCCAATATTCTAGCTTTAGGGAAAAGACAACATAAGTCCATTAGCGAGAATTTATTAAAAGCTTACTTGGCGCCAGGCCCTCTTCCAGGCAATGAATATATAAAGGCAAAAAAAATGACAGTCCCTGCTCTCCAGAAGCCAACATTCTATTGAGGGAGGCAATAGCAAAGACTGAATTTTAAATCAGAGGGCCTGAGTTTGAATCCTGGTTTGACCACTGATTTTGAGATCACAGCCAAATTACTTTCTTTCCTTTGGCCTGCTTCTTCATCTGCTCTATGAAGAGGTTGGATTAGATTATGTTTGAGGTTGTTTTCTAATTCTTAATACTATGGCTACAAAGGAAGTTTATATGAGGCATACAGCAAAAACAAACCAAAGACACCACACAAAAACAAAGAAACAAATAAGCAATCAAGGAGGCAAATGCAAGCCAAACAACAAACCTGGCTTCTAAGGCATTTCCTCAGGTGACTACAGGTTCAGTCTAATTCCTGATGCATTTTGGATCATTATTCTTCTGTTCTTTTTAATGAGTGTTGAGATTCAAATTGATGACCCAGTGGGACTCTGGGATCTTCAGTATAAGCAGTACCTTTTCATTTCACCATAGGAAAAATGGGATCATGCATTTTAGATTTTAAAAAATAAGGGTGAAACACCAACAGCAATACTGTGGGATGATCAATTGCGATAGACAGCTATTATTGGCAATACCATGATCCAGGATAGTTCTGAGGGACTTATGTCAAAGAATGCCATCCACCTCAAGGGGAAGGACTCTTAGAGTCGGAATGCAGACGACAGCAGATGATTGTTCACTTGTTTATTTGGGTTTTTGTTTTGGGGATTTTGGTTTTATAAGATTACTTACTTACAAAAGTGAACAATATGGTCATTTAAAAAACCAGGAAGGGTGAAAGCCAAAGACATTTTCTGGATTAACCCTTAGTTATAAGCAGATGATTTGGTTCACTCAAACTTCCCATCCCCTAAGTCTTCCAGGTGGCTAAGGTGTTGAAGAATTTCAAAATCAACATCATAAATGTGATGTTTGGCATTCTAGGATAAATTTAAACTCTTGAATTTCACCTTAGATATACTAAGGCATGTTTGCTCATGAGGGTATGGATTCTTCACTCTGCAGAGATGAAATTAAATACATTTACTCTTGACGACTTGATTTAATCTAAATTGCAATTACCCAGTTTTGCAAATGGGGTTGAATTTTCAAATTCCCTACATCTTGTCTCCTTCATCTCCATGCTTATTTATCATCCTCAAAAAAGTGTCAGAGGAGAAAAAAGAGATTCACACACAAACACGCATACGCATGTCGTGCCCTTGGAGCATCAGACTTTTGCTCAGAGAGTGTGTTCCGGCAAACAACCGCAAATGTGATTCACTAACGATTTGGTGCTCCTGTTCGTGAGAAAGGCTGAAGACAAGGCAAAAGGATCATTTGCCTGTGGAAATGGTCTCAGACAAGCAGTCTCATTGGTATGTAGTATAGGGTACAAATGATTAGTAAGAAAGTGGCCCTTGACCCTTCTCTAAGTGGAGTACAAAAAGAAAGCAATAAAGCAACTTTGGACAATACTAAAGAAAATGAAAAGATAGAGTGACTGACCACTCAGATCAATACCTTTTTTGGATGCAATTGATTTTGAGTTCTATTCCAATAACCAAATATGTTTTCATTTTCAAGCCTTTTCTGTGATTCTCTCTATTATTAGACCACAAATCCCAGAGCCTCATCATTTCACAATTAGTTCACAATTAACAGACTGATAATAGGAAAGTAGGAAAACATCAATAACTCTACTCCAGAGAGGGTGAACAGCAAGAGTGTGTGCTATGTCCTACATGAATAAAAATGAAATATCTGAATAATATTTTAGCAAAGAATTACATTCTAATAGAAGAAGGACTTGAACTAAGTAGAAAGAACACATGCATTTGAGTGCCTATGAGAGTGTGTACATATATTTGTGACTCCATCTGTAACCCAAAGCTAAA
Source organism: Gracilinanus agilis (assembly GCF_016433145.1). Taxonomy (NCBI): domain Eukaryota; kingdom Metazoa; phylum Chordata; class Mammalia; order Didelphimorphia; family Didelphidae; genus Gracilinanus; species Gracilinanus agilis. The sequence continues at coordinate 12,120,717 of NC_058136.1, read as the reverse complement.
GTCAGGTTCTTGATATTTTCTTGCGCATACCTCTATTCCCTTACCCAGTGATGGGCAAACTATGGCCTGTGGACCAGATGCGGCCCCCTGAAATGTTGTGTCCAGCCCAGCAACATTATTCCTAATCTGATGAATACAAGGAGTAGGATACAATACAATGAAACTTCCAAAGAGTTGCCTTAGAAACAGACTGACAGAGATGATCATTTCCTTTCCTTTGGCCCCCTCTTTAAAAAGTTTGCCCATCACTGTTCTTACCAATAAAGGGGCAGCTAAGTGGTACCATGGATAGTTATGGGCCTAGAATTAGGAAGACCTGAATTCAAATTCAGTCTCAGACACATACTAGCTGTGTGACCCTGGGCAAGTCACTTAACCTTGTTTGCTTTAATTTCCTCATCTGTAAAATGATCTGAAGAAGGAAGTGGAAAACCACTCTAGTACTAGGGCTAAATGAAGTAATGATTATAAAGCACTTAGCATAATGCCTGGCATGTAGTAAGCACTATATAAATATTGTTGTTCTTTTTATTATAACCACTTGTCCAAATAGTAGAGTTCTTTGTATTTGCTTTCTATTATTTCTGGCTGATCTACTTTTTTCTTCCTGTTTATATATGTAGTCTATTATAAACAAAATATCTTTTACATAAGTATAATATAATATTTTATATAAACATAATATATTCTATACTAGTACAATATAATATATAATATAAACATAATATAATATTTAATATAAGTATAATATAGTACTTAGCAAGACATCTAGCTTAACTTCCTCATTTTACAGATGAGGAAACAAATCTAGGAAGATTATGTAATTTTACTGTACCATATTTCTTAAGGTTTCTGTCACCTCTAAATCTATTTTCCTAGGAATTAGGCTAAATGGGTGGGGGGAGCTACAGGGAGACAGGTTTTGATAAAGAATATTATTTTAATTAGAAATGTTTAAAAAGCAATAAGCTGTCATGTGAAGTAAGGCATTTCCAATCAGTGAAAATGTTTAAGCAAAGGGTGGATATTTTTTGACACTCTGATCCCCATCTGTCAAGAAATATTATGGAAGGAATGCCTTCATTAGAATCTTCTAGTTCTCAAAAGCCATATTTCAAAACCTGGAAGTGGACATTGAAAAATACTTCACTTTAATTTCATAGAATTTGAAGTTCCTTGTAGTCCCTGTTTGGTATCACCTCAAGGCCAAACTATAATTATTTTCCCTAAATGTTTTTAGATTTGCTTTCTTAAAATGAAGATACATGTCTAATTGGGCCAGAACTCTTTTTCTTTGCTATTATGAACTCTGAGGTAGAATGGTCCTTATCTCCTAAGGTTTCCATTTCAAGTTCTTTCTTGTTGGTCATAATTAAGTCTGGAGTAGATGTTCTTTTTCAACAGATAACTAGATAGTTAAAGTCAACTATCATCACCACATACTGTATTTGTGCCACTTTTCGTTTTCCTCCATTTGGTCTCTGGTAAAAATCACAATAATATCACTTCTGTTTTTTTCTCCTTTGATGCTCACTCAGATACCCTTTACCATCTCTCTTCTGGAAAGGAAAAAACAACAACCAAAGACAATCAAATAAAAAATTCAATATCATTAACTATTCATAAAAAGGTAATCATGAAGTGATTAATGATTGGGAGTCTGTGAGTTACTAAATAATGTGTGATGGAACCAGTACATATGCTAAATGACAACACTTCAATAATTGAATGGATTTATGACCTCATGGATAGGGGTATTGCTTCTTTTTGGGCAAATTACAGTCCATTCACATCTCCTCATTCTATGTGATTCTCATCCATATTCTTCCATAGATTCTCAATAATTTTTCCATGTGCCTCTTCATTGACTTGGATAGAGGGATAAGATGACTTGCTTATCAGATTTTCATATCACACCCAACTACAAGGGAAAACTAGCATTTTGGTTAACAGATTTGATATCTTAGAAAGATATTGATGGGCTGGAGCACTGGGCCAAATCCCATCAAATGGCATTTACTAGGGACAAACATGAAGTCTCAGATGTAGGCTTAAACATTAACTTCACAAATGCATGATGAGAAAGGCATTTATAAACAGTAGTTCATCTTAAAAGATCTGGGGATTTTAACTCAATATGAAACAATATTGTGATATGGCAACCAAAAAAGGTTGGACAAAATTTAGACTGCATTGAGAGAGACATAGAGTCCTGGACTAAGGAAGTAATAATCCCACCTTATTCTGCTTTGATCAGAACATATCTAGAGTATTATGTTCAATTCTGGGCACCACATTTTAGAAAACATTGATTATGTTTTAAACCATTGGTATTATGATTTTATTGATTATGATATTTATTGATATTGATTATATTTTAAAACATTGATATTGATTATTAATTGGAGACTATCTAGAGGATAGCAATTAGAATTATGAATCACCTTGAAATTATTTCTTAAGATTATCAGTTGAAGAAACCTGGGATGTATAGGTTAAGAGAAGAATCATAGGATCATTGACTGAGAAATGGTAGAACCTTTGGTCATCTAGTCCAGTGAAGGGCAAACTACAGCCTGCAGGCCAGATGCGGCCCCCTGAAATATTCTATCTGGCTGCTGGAAATTATTCCTAATCTGACAAATACAATGAATAGGGTACAATACGGCGAAACTTCCAAAGAGTTGCCTTAGAAACAGACTGACAGAGGAGCATTTCCTTTCCTTTGGCCCCCTCTTTTAAAAGTTTGTCCATCTCTGATCCAGTCTAACTTTTTCATTTTACAGATGAGGAAACTGAGGCCAAGGGAAATTAAGCGATTTGCCCAATGCCACACAGGTAGTAAAGACAGAGTCGGCATTTGAATTCAGTTTCTTTGACAACTATGCAACTAAAAAAACTAGAATCCTAAGGAAATTATACTTACTTTGAGAGGACTTGATTGCTGCCTTCAGTTCTCTTGGCTAAGCGAGTCTTTGGCTAGGCCAATTTCCAGACTCTCTTGATTCCCTCACTATGTTGACAGTTCTGTAAGATGAGCCACAAATGGATTCAAAATGAAAGCGGTCATAGATTTCTGTCCAGGTGCATATATTCTCAACATGTTTTGCCACGCCTCTCCTTCCTTGGGATCTTTTTCTCTTCTTGTTTTGCCTCTTTCTAAAGATAACTTTTCCTATAACCTGCTTTAGACCCTGCTACATAGTGTATTTTTTCTTGCTGCTTCTAGATAGTTAGCTCGCATGGATTTCCAAAGATCTGTCCAAGCCCAGCAGTTTTACATTCACCAGGCCCTAAAGTCAACATAATATCTTATTGCTGCTATTACTTAAGACTCTCACTCTTCTAGCTTTTAGGAAACTCTCTAATGATTCATCCCATTGTTATTTAGTGTTTTGCTTTGTGTCTCGTTAATCTTGATGGAAATGTTCATACTATTAATTTTAATTGGGTAGTGCAGCCAAGTAGCAAAATGGAAAGATGTATTTTCTAAATATTTAACAAGGCTTCTCTTCTCAATTATTTATGTCTCGATGAATGCTTTCAAAAATGTTTTAAATACTCCATGGTGTCAGGAGGTGTATTGTAACAGCATTAACAGGTTTTCGCATTGCCATTGGTAAAAGTAACCATGATCAGGAAAAAAAGAATTGCAAACCAACCTTCCAAGTTTGAAATCAAGGCATTTTGATGTGTTCAATTTGATTACGAAGTACAGCACTAGCTATTTAGACAGAGAAACATTTAAATGTTTCATGACTTTCCCATATTAATGATGGGTTCTTTATTCCTGTCTAATTTTATTTGAAAGATGTTCATTGTCCCGGGCGGTTGCCTGTATGATTACGAGCGAGAATCTGATGGTTGCTGCCTTTCTGTTTGGGGGCAGGATCCTTTTAGCGGTGGTGGCGCTATCGTGACGTCTTCCCGGAATGGTAGATGTGACTGAGCCCATCTTCTCATGTTTCTCTTGGCAAAAGTAGGCCAACCAGATAGTTCAATATCATTAGCTACTCATAAAAATGCAATCATGAAAGGATATAAGCCTTGAGAGCCTTGCACTGTTTGGTAATGCACACTGAGGCGGCCAGTCTGGCAAAAAACAGCAAATCGTTGAAAATAGACATTTTTCTATCAATGTCAGTTACCGGCAGATCTGCCACTAATGTTGGGAGCGGGGTGGGGGAGAGAGAAACAATCCACAGAGGCTAATACAGCACACCCGAAACACCGTGTTAATGCTGGGAGTTATGTATTAATTACATGAATAAACACATTCATTGGCTTTCCTTATTCAATTATGTAGTATGAGGAATGGAGTTAGCATGTAGTAATGGGGCCCTGTAGTATTACATGATTCATCAAATGAGTTCCTGAAATTCCTGGAAGAGAAGATCACGGTTTAATAAAACACCAGGGCTTTTTGGTTCTTGAATTACCTCCCCCCACCTTCCCCGCAACTTTCAAACTATGTTTAATTGGAGCAGATCTCCCAGGGCTCAGTTACTAAGACTAAGTTTAATGTGTTGACTAGAAGGGGTTTGGAAATGTGGAGTTCAGATGACGTGTGACCTTAGATGGTCATTGACATTCCTGCCTTTTCCCTGTAATCTCGGCCCTCAGAACATGTCAGGACTCTTGAGTCTTCACCATTTAGTTCTCTAAAGTGCCCAGAGAATAGCCCTGGCTGATTTGAAACTGTCTACAAGTGTACCTCCATTAGCCAATGAATGCATTCCTGGAAGGGGCCGTGTAAATCAATCCCATTTCCCCACTGACTGACATTACTATTTTACAGCTGCTTTGTCTTTATTTCTGATTGATCTTCAATGGACAGGGGCTCCAAATACTTCAGAAACCTTTCTCTGCCCTCCTTCCCCTGCCTCAGCTCTATGTCAAGTAGTTAATGATCTGTAAACCAACCTTCAAATGCACTGGGGAAGCCACGATTTAAAGGAAACCTATGGTGAATTACCTTCTAAGATGAATCCTTTGGTAAGTCACGTGGGCTTTCTTAATGCTGGTAGTTAGACTCAGAGGTCCCTAAGGATCAGCATTGAACTTGGTTTTCATTCCTTTGCCTAGTTAATGAGATTTATATTGGGCTCCTGTTTGGGGTGAAACTTAAAGGAAATCTTGTATTCTCAGATTCATTCTTTTTTATTCCCTCGATATCCAGAACTTGCTTTCTTTGTCCTTCATTTATTAAAAGGCATGTTGTTTCCTTTCTAGCTTCCTTTTTTAACATTCATTTTTAAAAATTCAGTTTTCCCTCTCTCCCCCACTGAGAAGGCAAGCAGTCTGATGGCCATTAGACATGTGAATTCATGCAAAGCATATTTCCATGTTAGCCATGTCGCAAAACAAACTTTCTTTTCTTTAAAAAAAAATGAATGCTAGGGGGCAGCTGGGTAGCTCAGTGGATTGAGAGTCAGGTCTAGAGACAGGAGGTCCTGGGTTCAAATCTGGCCTCAGACACTTCCTAGCTGTGTGACCCTGGGCAAGTCACTTGACCCCCATTGCCTAGCCCTTACCACTCTTCTGCCTCAGAACCATTACCCAGTATTGACTCCAAGACGGAAGGTAAGGGTTTAAAAAAAAATGAATGTTATTTGAAGCTTTTAAAACAATTGTCACTACCCAAATAATCATCTTTCCATCTCTTACCTCCTCCTTATAATTGAACCCTTCCTGGTAACAAGTGATAGTTAGGAAAAGTACATAATGAACTAACATATGTCACAATCTGGACCTATTGCTCACCACCTCTGGGCCAAGAGGGAGAGGTTATGTTTTGTGATCAAGAAAGAAAAGGAAGGAAAAGGAATAAGTATGTATATAGTGCCTACTATGTGCCAGGCACTGTGCTAAGTGCTTTTTACAAATATCTCATTTGATCCTCACAACAATCCTAATAGGTAGATGGTATTATCCTCATTTTACAGATGAGAAAACTGGGACAAACAGAAGTTAAGTGACTTGTCCAGAGTCAGTCACCTAGTAAGTACACAGGTTGGATTTAAACTCAGGTCTTCCTGACTCTAGGCCCAGTACTCTAGCATTTAGATCCATGTGGGTGAAGCCATGGCACAGGTGTTGGGCCAGAATGGGGAGGGCTGCTCCATTCCCCCTCTCCACAGTGTCTAAGGCCATTTTTGGAATTCTCCCTCCCTCTGTCCAGCTGCCCAGTGCAAGCACTTCCTCTCTCCAGTGCCTTGGGGCAATGTGGAGGGTAGGGCTCAGGGCTCACAGGCAGTTTGAAGTTGCAATTTGGGCACACGATCTTGAAAACCTTTGCCAATGCTGACCTAGATCATAGCAGTCTTCTAGAGTCATCACATTGCTCAAAGTTCTGCTGTCTTTTGATGGTGTTTTTCTTCATGCTGTTGGGGTAATTGCATAAATTGTTCTCTTCATTTTACTTGCTTTGTTCCTCATGGAACTGTATAAAGAAAGCTAGACTTGGAATTACAGCACCTGGGTTCAAGTTTGGACTCATTCATTTACTATCTGTATAATCTTGACCAAATCCCTTAGCCTTTTTAGCCTTCAGTGTCCTCTTGCTATAGTGATTTGTAGTTGTGGAAAAGGCTTTTAAAAATGGGCAATTCAAAATGATTCCCCTCTTATCACTCTATTTCTTGTTTGTTAAGAATTCCTCCCTTCACTCTAGATCTGAAAGATCTCTTCTTCCAATTGCCTCCCTTTTTTAATGTTATCATTATTTGCATGAAGGTCACTTATCTATTTGGAATTAATTTTATTATATTAGGTAAAAGTCAAGTCAATTTCTACCTTTTCAGTTTCTTCAACAGTTCTTTTTGGATAGAGAATTCAGTCTTTAGCAGTTCGTGTTCTTTGGTTTAAGGATTACTAAGCTGCTATGTTCAGTTGTCCCTGCATCTTACTTTCCTAGTCTCTCTCATTGGCTAACTTAAAATTTTTTTAACCATTATCAAATAGTTATGATGTGGAAAAATGTTGTTAATTAATTAATTGGCTTGTTGATTCTGGCAGGGGGAAGGAAGAAGGGGGCAAGAAAATTAATTATATAAACATGGAAAAATATTTTTTTAAAATAAATAAATTTAATTTAAAAAGTTAAAAAAACTTAAAAAATGATGATTATGACTCTCCCATAGCCTGATATCTGATGCTAAACCTCCTTCATTGCTACTGTGTTAGCGGTTTCTTCTCAAATTCTTGACCTATAAAGAAAACACCTTGGCAGTGTGGTATAGCGATGAATCTGCAAATTATTTTGGATAGTTTTATTAGGTTGCTGGTAGTATTTTGTATATACTGGTATGGCTCCACCTTAAATATTGAATATGTTTCAAACTTTTATCTTCCTTTATTTTGGTAAAGGAGCAGCTTGGTGGCTTAGTGGATAGACTACCTGGCCTAAAGTCCATTCAAATGTGACCTGAGACACTTTTAGATGTTAATCCTATCTGCCTCAGTTTCCTCATCTCTAAAATGGGTTGGAAGAAGAAATGGCAAACCACTTCAATATCTTTGCCAAAAAAACCCCAGTGGGGTCACAAAGAGTCGGACATGCCTGAAATGACTGAACAATAACCACCCCAGTTTTGGTAAAGAGTGTTTTTACTTGTATTGATATGAGAGATGAATCAGAGAGGCCTAGATTTGGTTTGGGTCCTAGCTCTGTCACTGACTACCCATGTGACCTCAGTTAGTTATCAGCTCTGGGCTTTAGTTTTCTCATGTGTAGAGCAAGAATAATAACTACTTACAAGGGTTATTATGATACTCAAATGAAATGATTTCGATTTAGCCCTTTGCCGACTTTAAAGACTTACACAGATATCAGTTCTTATTACTGTCATATATTCAGATTGGAATGAGATATAGTCCATAGAACTATGTAGAGAGCCAACCCTGAATCCAGAACACTTGGGTCTAAGTTTCACCTTTGACACATAATGACTGTGTCACCTTGAGCAAGTAACTTACTTAATTTCTCAATGCTTCAAGCCATTTTCTACTAAGACCATGTATTTCAGATAAGATTGCATTGGCAGAGGGAATTCCTTCTACCTATCCAAAAACAAGTTCAATTCATGTTCCTCTTAAGTTTGTGTGTCACTTCTTGATAATCAGCCAATCGATCAACAATTATTAATCTCTTATTAAGTGCCAGGCACTGTGTTAAAAGCTGGAGATACAAAAAAAGGCAAAAGACAGTCCCTTCCTCAAGGAGATTACAGTTGAATGGGAGAGACAGCAAGAAATCACATATTATATGAAGTAAGTTATATACAGGATAAATCCGTAATAATTAAAAGAGGGAAAGTACTGAGATTAGGAGGGGTTGGGGAAGGCTTACTGTAGAAGGTAGGATTTTAGTTGGGATTTAAGGCAAGCCAAGAGAAGTCAATAGTCACAGTGGAGGAGGGAGGGCATTCTAGTCATGGAGACCTGAGAGATGGAGTGCCTTGTCTGTGGAAAAGCCAGAAGGCTAGCTTCACTGGATTGAAGAGTACATGTTGTCTTCCATCCTATCTGATAGCTAAAAGTGCAGAGATAATTATTTTCAAAAATCCTCTGATTAGCAGTAACCATTGAGATCTAAAAACTGGACAAATGCGTTCATGAAAGCATTGTCATGAGGAATATTTTGGAGAGTCCAAATGGAAGAGGCATTCCCAATTAATGACGATGATCCTCTGGAAAAATGATATTGTTCTAATTGTAGCAATGCTTACGTTCATTATAAACACTCTGACGTATAACAAGCAAATGTCTACAAGAATTATTGCTTGTTGCTTTTTGACACACGATGAAACCAACTCTGCCAATATCTTCATCTGTTTGGGAGCCATCTTCCTGTGGAACAAGAGATCTTGTATGGCTTCTGCTTTATTTTGTCCTGAGAATGTCAGCATTGACATGGCCCAGTTCTTTTAATGCCATGTCAGCCCATTCGTTGTTGAATAATTATCTCATTTGAGAATACCAAAAGTGAAATGAATGTTACCAATGGTTTAAAACAGGTGTGATTCAATTGCCTGATAAAATTCTGGAATATATTATTTATGTTTTTTAAACTCTTACCTCCCATCTTAGAATCAATACTAAGTTAATAGTAATAATATTTCCTAGGCAGAATAGTAGTAAGGGCTAGGCAATCAGGCTTAAGTGACTTGCCCAGGATCACTCAGCTAGCAAGTATCTGAGTCCAGCTTTGAACCCAGGGCCTGCCATCTCTAGACCTGGCTCTCTAACCACTGAGCAACCTAGCTGTCCCTCTGGAATATATTATTAAAGAGATAGTTCGTGAACATCTAGAAATGGAAGCAAAGAGCTAGCATGATTTCAGCAAGACTATAGATATAGTTCCACAGATCCAGTTTACTTAGATTTTCACGAAGTTCTTAATAAGTATCTTGTACTCTTCTGAAAGAAAAGATCAAAATGTGACTAGCAAAAATACAATTAGATTATTTCAGAAACTGATTGAATGGACAGATTCAAAGGGCATTCATTAGTGGTTCAACATTCGTTTGGAAGAAGATCTCCAGTAGAGTCCCTCAGGGATCTGTGTTTGGTCCCATTAATATATTTATCAATTATTTGGAGAAAGATATAGATGGCATGTTTATTAAACTTGCAGATGGCCCAAACCTTGGAAGAGGGAGAGTTAAACACCATATTAAAAGGTCATAATTTAAAATAATTTTTAACTGGCTATATCATTAGGTTGAATCTAATTAGATGAAATTTAATAAGAATACCTATTAAGTCTTATACTTGCATTCAAAAATTCAACTTCACAAGTAGATGATGTTGGAGGGCTGCTTCTATAGCAATTTATCTGAAAAGGAGCTGGAGGGTTTTAGTAGAGTAAAAAGTTCAATACGAGTCTGAGGCAACAGCCAAAAGAACCCCTAATGTGATCTTGGATTATATTGAAATGCTTGGCTTCCAGGAGTCAGGATGCAATATTCTCACTGTACTCTACCTTAGTTAGATCATGTATGAAATATTGTCGTGGACGCCACAGTTTAGTAAGTACTTTGATAAGCCAGAGAATATCCAGAGGGTATTAACCTGAATGATGAAAGGCTTCAAGGCTATGCCATATCATATAAAGCTCAGTTAAGGAACTAGGGATACTTAAGTTGGAGAAGAGAAGGCTCAGGGGAAATATGCTTGCTATCTTCAAAAATTGAAAGAGCTGCTTTGGAATAATAGAGATTAGACTTGTTCCATTTGACCTCAGAGGACGGGATCAGGAGCAGTGAAAGGAAGGTGGAACAGAGGCAAGTTTACCTTTGATAAGAAGAAGAAAGATTAAGAAAAACAAAGAAACAAGAAACCCAAACTTGCTATTTATTTGAGCTGGCCAGAATGGAATGAGCTACTTTGGGAAGTAGTACTCTCTTTGGCATTCAAGGCCCTTCATAGCCTGCCCCCCTCCTACCTTTTCTTTCTTCTTACACCTTAGTCCCCATCATGTACTTTGCAATCCAGTGACATTGGTCTCCTGGCAATTTTGTAAATGAGACTCCATCTCACAGCTCCAGGCATTTCTTTGGCTGCCCTCCAAGCCTGGAATGCTCTCCCTCCTCCACTGAGACTATTGACTTCACTAGCTTCCTTTAAGATCCAGCTAAAATCCTACCTTCTACATGTAGCATTTCCTAACTTCAATTAATTCCAATGCTTTCCCTCTTTTAATGATTTCCTATTTCTCTTGTATATAACTTGCTTTGTATATATTTGTTTGTATGCCATTTTTCTCATTTGAATGTCTTCCTTGAAGGCAGGGGCTGTCTTTTGTCTCTTTTTGTATCTCTAGCTCTTAAACACAGTGCCTGTCAACTAGTAGGCGCTCGAAAAATGTTGATTGGTCAATAATGGGTTCATCCTCCTGAAAGGTCTTGTAGCAGAGGCTGGATGATGATGTCTATTTGAATATGTTGTAGTGGGGATGCTTTTTTAGGTATGAGTTGGACTCAACAGGCGATGAGGTCCCTTCCAACTCTGAGATTTTATGGTCCTCAGCACTTCCTGACCCTCTGATCACTAATCTGCTGCTACTAGACTTCCTAATGTGAAGGGGGCCATACAGGACTGAAGGTTGGGATATGTTCTTCTTTCATGGGCTTCCATGACCTGAGAACTTATCACTTAATGGCTAACCTGCTAATGATGATCCCCTCTATTCTTAACTACAATTATCATATAGTTGACACAATATCACTGGGCCATCCTGGGACTTTCCAGCTTGGAAGCGCCTTCTGAAACTTGCACTTGGCCTATGCAATCTTTAGGAACTGAGTCCAGCCTTCATATGATGATGAGCCATCAGAATACGACTACTGTGTGTTTTATTTATGGACAATTGCTTACTAATTTTAAAGAGGGCCAATTTTTAAAAAGAATAATTTCTTTTTACTGGGTTTTAGATTTTACATTAGAGTAGAAATATATAAATATATATGATCTATATTTAATATTACATATACATATATATATATATTCTTTTAAATCCTGTTTTTAGTTTATCATAAGATAGGGTAGTTTTTCAGGCATAGAACAGTTCCATTTTCAGGATATTTTAAAAAACATCCATCAATTCACTTTAATGTCCTATTGTTATGCTGAGGCATTAAATAGTCAATTTTGGCCACTGTTCTGGGGTGGTGGGATTGCCTCCTTCCCAGAGGCTGACAGATGGGACATCTGTCCATAAACATTCCCGCTAACTGAAGAGCAGAAGAAATCCCACTGGCCACAAGACTTGCATAAAACCCCAGCAGAAACAAGCATACAACCTCAGTTTCGTCATAGGTTTTTGTTTTCTGTGATTAATTTTTTAAACAGTTCTCTACCATGCCACCCCCTCCCCTCCTTTCCTGGGGAGAGTCTGTCTGCAGAGAGGTCAGCGCTCCCGAGTGCCAGCCAGTGCTGAAGGTACCAGATGTCCCCTTGGAATTTAAATGAGGAAGAGAGAGTGTTCAGGGCAGGCTGCTGAGGTATTCTGGTAATGGATGCAGCCAGCACCTTAGCACAATGTCAGGCGTTACAGATGCTGACAGACTGATTTACTACATATTGACAGTTTTGGGTACACACTATAATCAGCCTGAAGCCACTTCCAAACCTTGTCTGGAAGAAAATAGCATCGAGGAAGGTAGGGATCGGGGGGAGAAGGGAGGAGGTATTTTATTAGCATTCAGAATGGTATCCATCACCCAAACTGGTTTGTGCAAAGGTTCTCATTGCAGAGGTTTGATCTGTCAAACAGGAAACATTTGGCTTCCTCTGACATTCTCAACCTTTCATGCATTGTAATATTCAGGGAAAAAAAACTCTTGGCCCTGAGAATTGTTTGGAATACTCTTCCAAGCCCAACTTTTAGGTAAGTTAATCAAAGTGGAGCCTGGCCAGGATCTGGAGAGTGTGACATATGGAAGCCAGTACAGATCGGGACTTAAACCTTGCTCTCCTCTCGGGGACTAAACTTGGATCATTCCTTATCCTGGAACCTCCTCCCCCAGGCCCTGCTTCCAAATATGGAGTTTTTCCTCCCTTTCTTTTTCTCTTCTTTTTAATTTTTTTCCAGATTGCACATAGATATAATTTTAATGATCATTTTCTGACATTTTGTGATCCCCATTCTTCTCCCTCTCTCCCATCTCCTCCCCTCCCCAAGACAGCAAGTAATATGATATCGCTTGTACATGTGCTCTCATGGAATACATATTTCCATGTTCGCACAAAGTGAAAGAAGACACATATATCTTATAGTAGGAAAAAACTAATGAAGGAAATAAAGTGAAGAATGGTATACTTCGATCTGCATTCAGACTCCATCAGTTCCGTCTGTCTTTTCTATCTCGAGTCCCTTGGAGTGGTGTTGGATCCTTGCATTGCTGTCATTAGTTGTCATTCACTAATAATCGTACATTATTGCTTTCCCCCTTTCTTTTTTCCCACCCCAGCCCTGTTGACTCGATCTTGGCCCCCTGAACTGTCTGAGAAAACCGTACTTCCTCAGCCCTAAGTTACCACTGCAAAATATATTCTGAGCTTCTTGCCTACAGGAGCCAAGACTCAGTTCCCAGACTCAGTCAAAGGACTAAGCACAAACTCCATATGCAGGGTATATTCTGGGTGTGCTTTAGCTCCTGTTGCTGAGTTCATCTGGGGCCTGATACCAGAGAGGCAGCATCCTCTAAGGAATACACTGCTGCATTTTCAGGGTTCCAATCCTGCCTCTGACAGTTACTAGTTGTGTGGCCCTGAGGGAAGTCATTGTGCACTGAGCCTCTGTTTCTTCCTTTGGTAAAACAAGGAGATGATTTGGAATCGATGGCCTTTATAATCCCTTCTTGCTCTAAATCTATGATCCTATGACACACATAAAAATCTGTACTCATCTTCCTGTTGGCTCAGCTCCTTCGTCTCTGTGGTTTAGAGAGATAAAGGACTGATACATATCTTCTCCATACACCCCTACACACACACACACACACACACACACACAAAACTTTAGAGGGTAGAATCTCTAACTAATAGATATTTGCTTCATTCTATGGTTACTAATTTATTGAACATTAAACAAGTGGTTATTACATGCTGGCATCTAAAACAATCATTTTAGACTAGACCAGTGATTCCCAAAGTGGGCACTACCGCCCCCTGGTGGGTGCTGCAGCGATCCAGGGAGGCAGTGATGGCCACAGGTGCTTTTATCTTTCCTATTAATTGCTATTAAAATTTTAAAAATTAATTTCTAGGGGGCTAAGTAATATTTTTTTCTGGAAAGGGGGCGGTAGGCCAAAAAAGTTTGGGAACCACTGGACTAGACTTATGATTTCATTGGTAGGGAATACTCAGTGAGGCAACTCTCTCTACCATTTGACCCTGTCTTCCCACTTATGGTCTTAGAGATCTCCCTAAAACATTGAGAGATTGTGCGATTTGCCTAAGGTAAAAAAGTCAATAGGTGATAGAGACAGAATTTGAATCCAGGTCTTCCTGATTGAGGCTGGCGATCCACAATGTGCTACTGTCTCTTTCAGGTTTTGGGATTGTCAAGATAAAAACCCAAACAGAATTTAGCTAGCAAACTCCCTTATCCCCATGTCCTCATTTCCATGATATAAGGTCATTCATTGTTTGGTGATATGGAAACCTCCTTCCCCTGATGACACCGATTTTTTTCATAGCACATATTGTAACTCCTTTACCCCAAAACTTCAGCGGCCCAAGATTACTTCTAAGATAAAATACAAACTTGTCAAGCACTTGTTTAAAGCTCTCAGCATGGTGGGGTAAAAAGAGCACTGGATTTAGGGGTAGAGGATTTCCATTCCAATAGTATCTATATCACTTATGATCTGTGTGACTGAAAAAAAGTACTCAACTTTCTGGGGCTCAGTTTTCTCATCTGTAACCCTAGAAGGGAGATTACACCCAAAGTCTCTTCCATTTCTAATTGGAAGTTAAACCTTTCTCGTCTTCTTTCCTTACTCTCCTTCCTGCATTGTGTTCAAGTCAAATAGAGTCACTCCACAAATGTGACCTTCCATCTTTTGTCTTTGGACCTTTGCCTTGAATGCCTTCTGGCCTCACTCTTCTGCTGTGGAATCCATAGACTCTCAAAGTCCAACTCAGGAGTTTCCTTTTCCAGAAGGTTATTTCTGATAGTTGATGGTGTTCTCTCCCTCCTCAAATTCTGAGATCACAGAAGGAGAAAAGGAAGGGACCTTCATGTCATTTAGCCCAAGTACCTCATCTTCTATCTGTCTCTGAATATGCAGTAATACCCTGGAGAATGGAAGTTCTGTGAAAGTAGGGGCTCTTTTTATCTTTATATCTCTAGTGCCTAGCACGGTGCTTGGCAAGTAGTTGGCACTTAGTAGATAACTATTGACAATTTCACCAAAGAAGAGATAATGTAATGGTTTCCACTTTTTTTCAGAGGTAGAAAATGTGGGGTTTTGAATGTGGCATATAACAGGTTTTTTGTTGATGTATAAGACAGCTAGGTGGCCTAGAAGATAGAGTTCCAAGTCTGGAGTCAGAAGACTCATCTTTGTGAGTTCCAATCTGGCCCCGGGAACTTATTAGCTGTGTGACCTTGGGCAAGTCACTTTACTGTATTTGCCTCAGTTTCTTCCTCTGTCAAATGAGTTGGAGAAGGCAATGGCAAACCACTTCAGTATTGTCACTAAGAAAAACTCGAAATGAAGTCTCCAAAATGACTGAACAATAACAATTTAGCCTCGCTTAATTTCCTTTTAAAATTGATGTTAGAGGGGTTGGCTTGCTCAGTGGTAGTGGTGGGTTATATTCAGAAAATAAGATGATGCCAAAACAGACAATAATGATATCAATAAGAACTTAAAGACCTCTTGAAATGAATCTATGTCATCTTTCTTGTCGGAAGCGTGGTTATTATATCTGATCCTTCTGAACCTTTCCCAATCATACTGCGGAGTCACTATACCACGCTTATATTGGAATAGGGAACTGGTCAGTGTGGAAACTGCTTTGACCAATTCAGGCTGACACCTTCTCTAAATGATAGTCTTGGAAGATTGCCTAGAGCAGTGATGGGCAAACTATGACCACCTGAAATGTTCTATAGCTGGGCAACATTATTCCTAATCTGACGAATACAATGAGTAGGATACAATACAATGAAACTTCGAAAGAGTTGCCTTAGAAATAGACTGACAGATGAGCATTTCCTTTCCTATGGCCCCCTTTAAGAAGTTTGCCCATCACTGGGCTAGAGCATTGAAAGGTTAGGTGAATTACCCAGGGTCACTCAGCCAGTAGGAGTCAGAGACAGGAGTTTGAAACCGTCTTTCTAGATTCAAAATGAGCTAGCTATCCATTATACCACACTGGCTCAATAATATTTTGAATGTTATTGTTCCGGAAAACATTTTACTGTATTACATAGATAGCCGGAAATACGAGATTTATTCATTTGCCCAAGAGGTTTAGTCACTTTATACTAGGACCCAGCTCATGATGGATATTAAGGACTATAACCCAAGTCTTTCTACTTTTAACCCTGAACTCTTTCCTTGGGATCAATACATCTTAGGCGTCTGAATGACTGAAACCATTGTACTTCAGTATCTTTAATTCCATCACTTACTCTATCATAATGATGACATGACATACTGATTGCCCCATTCCCGATTCTGGAGAAGATTAGAAATGAAGGCTCTGATTTGGTTATATTAAAAGGCCACAGCCTTGGCTTTCATTCAGCTGGCCTGATTTTGCTGAGTTCTCATTTTTTCCCCTTCCATGTTTTTTCCCTTATTCTCTCTCCTCTTGCTGTGTGCTATGGGTAAGGGTGAAGCATCACACCACTGCCTTTGGGGGCCGTTAAACCAGGCCTAGTCATTTTTCAGCCTGATATATTGGAAGATCTGGTTTCCTCCATCTCCATGTATCATTGTCCCTCCTAGTATAAGATAATACTGTTGGAGTTGACACTGCCTGCGTGGTAGAAAAGACTGATGCCTCACCATCAGGCCCTTCTACCCCAAGGACATAGGAGGATTTTCCTTTGGGACACAACTCGAAGAGATGAGAACTGAGAAAACAATGCAAGGTGTCCTGCATTTCTCTTTTTGTTTCCTTTGTAATGAGATTAGACAGTGAGCAAGCATTTAGTGAATGAATGCTGGATAGAGGACTTGACTGGGTGCTATGGGAGGGATATTTACAAGTAGCCATGATCTTTTCCTTCAAGTAGCTAATCATTGATTTAGGGAAATGAGAGCCACCCCCGGAAATAGTTTCCAAGCAACCAACCACAGAGAAATGTGTCCAAAGGGTTCAGGGTGCTCTAGAGTATGCAAGCTGAGTACATGATCCCGAGAAGGGCAGGAGTAGAGGCATACTGGGAGTCAGGTGAGGTTGCCCTCATAGGAGAAAACCTCCTGTCCAATGTCATATTTGAACTCTCTTCAATTGAGCAGCAGCTAGAGAGTTTCTAATGTGTCATTACTAGCACGGTAGACATGGTAGGAGACTTGCCACTAATTAACATTTATCGAGTGCCTACTAGAAGACTCAGATTGGACACATCCTAGAAGTAGAACTCCTGGTAGCAATGTCAATGGGAATAGGCATTGGAATTCATGATCACGCTGGATTTCCCCATCAGTGAAAAGAGGCCAGCCAGCTTCTCTTGAAACCACATTAAGCAGTTTAAGAAAATGGCTATTTGATTGATAACCCACTTCCTTAACTAAACCCCAATGACTGATTACAAATTGCTCCTACTTTGCCCTGTCAAGTTTTAAAATTTATGTATGTTGAGTCAAAAACTGTCTGCAGGGAATCAATTAGTTTTCCATCGACTTCAGTAAGGAATTTTATAAGAATAACTGCTATTATGAAATAATTTATGTTTTTCCCATGCAATATGATTATGCTCATATTTGGAATGCATAGAAAACGGGAAGACTGGAGGTGAAGTTTCATCAATGTTAAAGAATACCATAGATGTTAAGAATTCTATTTATCCTTTAGCCTGTTACATCCAGACCCTTATTATTGTAAATGCTGAATCTCCTGAAGTAGTTGCTCATATTTCAATTCGTATTATTCAAAATTATAATTAGGAAAATATGGTCTTTGGTTCTAGCCCAGCAGAAATATTCAGTGCAAATTAGAATGTCCCCTCTCCCAGGGGACACATTGTTCGAGCTAATTGGAACCTAGCTATGCCTCTTGGATTGAGAATCTGGAGGCAGGAAGGAGCAGGGACCTTTGGCTGCTATTCTTGTCTACTGGCTCATAGCTTGGTAGACCAGATACCCACTATCATTGGACTATTTTTGGTATTCTCTTCGTTTTAGAATTTGTCCTTCAGAATGAAATTTTGAAATGGCTAGGGACTTGGGTTTGGATCCATTTTAAAGATATCTTTTCCTTCCTTCTGTGGTTTTGTTATTAAATACAACTCAGCTATAAATGTGGTCAAACATAACTTCCTGCTTTTAAGAAAAAGACTTATTAACAGCCTCAGCGGCATTCTTGACATTGAATATCTCTTTTAATGTAGCACATTTAAGATCTGACTGCAAGTAAAACAGAACACATCTCCCTGAAATGATAAAGGTTTAAATATGGAGGAGGATCAGTAACTGAAAATTGAATCAACATGAGCAGATTTTTTTGGAGAGGGATTCTGCAAATTCCAAAGTTCAGCAGCTCCAGCAAGCTCTATATCACCTACAGATGTGAGGCTGTTTTAAAATGCACTTCCAACACAAGTGAGTTTTTAAAGCCATTGGTCATTCATTTGTTTCCTTTTGAGTGATCGATTTTATTTATTACTTGGCCATATAGTTCCAGCATGACTAGGAGAGAAAAAGGCTCCTCAACTCAAATTTCAATGTCAGTACTATCTATCTCTATATACAGAAGCATATATGTATATTTAATCCATAAACACACACACAAATAAATTTAAGCGCAAAAGAAAATAATGCCAACAGTAAGAAATAGGTCTTTAAAATGGCTACTACTGACCCATTTATTTATACCCCCACAAATGAGAGAGTCATAAAATTGAAATAACATGGCTCAAATATATCTTTCTTTTTAAAAAAAATACCTATACAGTATTGAGAACCTAAAAATATTGTATGTGGGGACAGGGGGAAGGAGGTATCAAGTATTGTCTTATTGCTTATGTTTCCACTTATTCGACCTTGGGTATACCAGATATTGGGATGGTATCGTCACAAATTGGAGCAATACGCTCCATATATTTCGATAATAAGCCATCTTGATCTGTAACCTCCAGAAAGCATACCCAAGGACTCTTGAATATCTATCCTGCTTGGATGCTATTTACTTCTGATTACTTGTAATATTATAGATTTATTGTGTACATGAACACAAGTTGCAAGACAAGCTATTGATTCACAATACCTGGTAATAGAGCAGTAATTGCTTTGCTTTAAAATTAAGTGACCATACTCGTTTCAGAATCTGGAGTATTTCATCATTTCTAGTGGTATCTCAAGATAGGAAATAGAATTGAGTCGACACCCAATTACCCTCGCAGAAGCAACAGTTCATAATATATTTCACAAATACAATGACAATCAGGGAGCCTGCTCATACGCACCAGAAATGGGACCAAATAGAATAAACTCTAGTTTTCCAGACCATGAAATACTCAATAACTCATCTAGTTAAAATACATGGCATTTATATCAAAGTATACTTCCTCCTTTCACCCCCTAAATCCTCCAGACTCCCCTTCAGCATCTCAGAATTTTTCATAACATTCTCATACTGGAAAAGGGGGTAGGGAGAGGTAGGATTCATATTTACATGACTGGGTTTATGAATACAAATGGAATCCCAGAGCAATACTCTTTTATAAATAATCAGCTTCTCTTCTCCATTAGAATGCTAAACAAGTTGGAGGGGGATGGGGTGGGAATGGGGGTGGGAAGACTACAGAAAGTCTACTTACTATGGTGCCCTGGAAATAGAATCCGATGGATTTTTCTCCTTCCAAAGATCTAACTCCCTATGGCACACAAATGGCATATTTTCTCAATTGAGAAGTCATTTACATTCTTTAAAACATCTGTTTATGAATATCTTTGTGATAATAATTGCTATTTACAAAGTTTTTTATCATCAATGTGAGATTTTTAAATGAAGAACACTAGAAGGAACAGATTTCTCCCTTCTGGTAATCATTGGGGTAAGCCTTCTACAGAGTGCCAGCTTACATTTGGCTAGGAGTACAGTAAAGTGGAATGGGAATGTTGTCTCTAATACAACACTGCCCTGTTTTCTTCCCTAATTCCTTGACCAGTCAGTAGAGATGGGAAAGGCTTAAACGTTCTTCTCTTAAAAATATGACTGTCCAATAAATGCAATGACCAAATGTGATGAATAAGAATGACGTTATTCCCAGCCTGACAGAGGGGTGATGGACTCAAGATATAGAATGAGATGGACATTTTTTAACATGACCAATGTGGTAATTTGTTATCTTTGATTGAGCATATTTGTTACAAGGACTTTTTCCCCATTTCCAGTGGTAGGTGGGAGAGAGAAAGAACTAAGTACTTCTTCATTGAAAAAAAAGTGGCTCTGTTTTGTTTTTTGTTATTTTTTAAAAGAAGGGTGACATTTCCACTGTTAGAATTCATCCCATTGTGATTTTTTTGGTAAAGGGTAAATTGGGTTCACAAAGCTCAATGCCACAGAATGGTCAGGACATCAAGAGTTCTTCCTTGAACATACGTGATTGAGTAAGAGATCTGCGCTACCCTGGCATTAAAGAAAGAGGCAAATGAATAAATACAAAAATTTCTTCTTAATGAGAACCAGGGTTAGAGCCCACCTTAACCCAGAGCATACAGAAATAAATCACTGTCAGGGGTTATTATAAGAAAGGAAATATTCTCTGTACCAAGGGTGACTTATCTTGTCTTGGAAGAAAGGGAAACAATATAGAACCTTTTCTTTTTTTTTCTTTTTAAATTTTTATTTATAATATTTTTCCATGGTTACATGATTCATGATTTCCCATCTCCCCTGCCCCCTCCCAGAGCTGACAAGCTGACAATTCCACTGGGTTATATGTGTATCATTGTTCAGAACCTATTTCCATGTTATTCATATTTGCAATAGAGTGATCAGTTAGTCAACATCCTCAATCATATCCCCATCAAACTATGTGATCAATCATATGTTTTTCTTCTGTGTTTCTGTTCCCACAGTTCTTTCTCTGGATGTGGATAACGTTCTTTCTCATAAGTTCCTCTGGATTGTCCTGGGTCATTGCATTGCTGCTAGTAGAGAAGTCCTTTACATTCGATTGTGCCACAGTGTATCCGTCTCTGTGTATAAGGTTCTCCTGGTTCTGCTCCTTTCACTTTGCATCAATTCCTGGAGGTCGTTACAGTTCACATGGAATTCCTTTCGGCACAATGATATCCCATGACCAAAAGATACCACAATTTGTTCAGCCATTCCCCAGGTGAAGGGCATACCCTCGTTTTCCATTTTTTTTTTGCCACCACAAAGAGTGCAGCTATAAATATTTTTGTACAGATCTTTTTTCCTTATTATCTCTTTGTGGTACAAACCCATCAGTGGTATGGCTGGGTCAAAAGGAAGACAGTCTTTTAAATCCCTTTGGGCATAGTTCCAAATTGCTGTCCAGAATGGTTGGACCAATGCACAACTCCACCAGCAATGCATTAATGTCCCAATTTTGCCACATCCCCTCTGACATTTATCACTCCTTTGCTGCCATATTGGCCAGTTTGCTAGGTTTGAGGTGGTACCTCACAGTTGTTTTAATTTGCATTTCTCTAATCAGGAGGGCTAAATCCTTTTCTTAACAGAATCATTTCCTACACTGAATTCCCTTTCTTTCTTAAGATGAACACAGCAAGAGGCAGCCAGGTGGCTCAATGGATAGGGAGCGAAGATTGAGATGAGAGATTCTGTGTTCCAACCTGGTCTCCCACACTTCCTAACTGCGTGACCCTGAGCAAGTCACCCCAATAGCCTCGCCTTTACCACTCTTCTGCCTTGAAACTGATACCTAGTATTGATTCTAAGACAGAAGGTAAGGGTTTAATAACTAAATAAATTAAATGAATGTAGCCACTTTTTCTTCTGAGTTTGAGTCTGCTAAATTCTCTATTGTACCATGTTTTTTGTTGTGGTGGTGTTTACTATTGTTTTGTTCTTTGCCATCTCATAAATTTTTAACCTTGATACTTCGACAAAGGGAGAAATCCTCAGGATGCTGAATTTGGATTCAGAGGACCTGGATTCAAATACTAGTTATGCAATTCACTGCTTGTATGACCTTGAATACCTTACTTCTCCAGGACTCAATTTCTTCCTCTGTATAAAAGGAAGAGATTGGTCTCCTAGGCTTCTAAGGTCTCTTACAGGTCTAAATCTCTGATCCCTTTGTCTCAAATTTTGTACAATGATTGTGTTTTCATTTCATTAGATATGTAGATATGTGCATGTGAACATCTGCATTCCTTAGGTATCTTTCTTCAGTTGTATCTTGCAATTCAATTGCCATAGTTATCAGCAAAGGTCTTGACCTTTTTAGTGATTATGCCAACCCCTGTGGATTCTACAGTTTTATCATTTAGCTACATGGGAGAGCCAAGAAAACAAGTGTGACTTTTTTGACTCTCAGTTCCAATGGCCGTACTTTTCTGAAATGGTGTTGAAATTTGTATGGTTAAAACCATTAATGCTACTTGATTATTGGTAGGTCAATGGTATGTCTTAGGTTCAGGAAATATTTTAAGCTAGGGTAATTCTCTTTCCTCTGACTATTTGACTCTTAGGTCTACAGCTTGGTATTATACTCTCTATTTTTTAAACTCTTTCGTTCTGTCTTATTATTAATTCTAAGACAGAGATCAGCAAGGACTAGACAATTGGGGGTTAAGTGACTTGCCCAGGGTCACATAGCTAGGAAGCATATAAGACTAGATTTGAACCCAGGTCCTTATGACTCCAGATCTAGCTCTCTATCCACCATGCTACCTAGCTATTTCCAGTATTACTCTCTTAGAATGTATTCCAATCTCAAGGAGAAATCCCCTTCCCTTTGGTTTCTATGAAATCTTTCTACAGATGCATTATAGTTCTTGGCAGAATTCCTGAACTCTAAACATTTGGTAAGAGCCATTAAGAAAGCAAAGAACCTCCTTTAATTAAATCTGCACCTATTCAAATGCTTTCTGAGGCCCACTTGGGCCATAGGTGCTGTAATAGAGGAAATTGTCACTCAAATTCAACAGATTTCATTAGGACCTTCTGTGTACGGGGCACAGTGGTGACCAGTGGCATGGGAAAATTGAAGTATGCATTGCTAGGGCTCCCCACTATTGGAGTAGATATCAGTATTTCCCTGTCTCCATTGCAACTGTAAAATATTTGTTCAAAACAGCAGCAGTATGGGAGCCAATACCTCTCTTATGTCATTATTACCAGCTTTCCTCCCACAAGAGCTGAAGAGAGTTAGAAATAGAAATCAGTGAGGAGTTTTGTATTCTTTGATTCTTATTTTTGTTCTTACTTTCTGAACAATTGGTAACAACAAAAAAAAACCCTCTCTACACAAGGGATTCTTAATTTTTTTTTATTCCTGGACCCCTTCCCAGAAGCAGGTTTATAAATGCATAAAATAAAATACACAGGATTTCAAAGACAAGTTATATTAAATACAATTATGAAAGTATTTTTTAAAATAAGTTTATGGATCTCAAGTTAAGAACCCCCTGATACTGATCAGATTCATTGTAATTTTTTTTTCTCTTTGTAGGCACAGCAATGAACCAGAGTGATTTAAATCAGAGAATGAAAAAAAGAATCCTTCCTTTCTAGGATAATTTTATTTCTTTTATTTTTGGGGGATACAGTCATCTAGATAATTTTATGCACTTATATTTGCCTCCAGAAAGTCAGAAATTTTCACCCTCCTAGGGACCTCTGTTTTTACTAATATTGGTTTCTCTTGTGCTCCATTGTCAGTACTCTTCATTCTGTAGCCTGCCCCAACAATCAGAAACCTTGCCTTTTTTATCTCTTCTCTCCCTAAGGGAAATGAGGATCTTGTTCAAAACTCCTAAAATCAAACATTTCAGGGGAAAAGAGAACTCTTCTCTTGACAATAGTAGGACATCTAAGAGAGGAAACATAGAGAGAACAGTAGAAGACAAAGAGAAAAGAGTCAAGAACACCGATGACCTTTATCCAGTGAAGGGGAAAAAAAAGAAAGAAAATCAAAGGGAGAGATTAAAGCCAGGGAGGGGGGAAAGGAGAGGATATGCAAAAGAAATAGAAGAAAAGTTACAAAAGCAAAGCTAAGAGGCCTTTTCTTTTTCTTCTTTTTTGGTCTGTGGAATAAGAAAGCTTCTAAACTAACTTCTCTATATAGAAAAAACTCAACAATGGTACCTGTCTAGTTTTGATCTCCATGCTCCCCTAACAAATTACTGAAGCGGTATTTTCCTGGACTTCTGCCTTGACCACATGAATGCCCCAATATCCTTGTCCAGAAAACTGTTACCATGCTCTAAAATCTTTTGTCACTTTATTTACTACAGCTTCTAAGGCTAACATTCAAGAGGGTGCATTGTTTTTCCCTTTTCAATATCTTCCTCATCACTAGACTGTGCTGCTACCAGGAGAATGGAGGTGCTTCAAGTATAACCTTGCCAACCCAAGAGCTGGGCTTCATATTTCCATAATTCTCTCAATGGGGGAGAGAACAGCTTGCTCATCTACTTAAATTATGATTTTTATAAAGCAAAAATATAACTATCAAAACAACTAAGTATAAACAAGAACTGGTATTGAAGACTGCTTTGCATACATACAAATAATTAGAGCAAGATTTAAAGGAATACAAACAAATAGATACTTTTCAAATTACTATTTCACTTTTCAATTCAATGAAATTACCATTTCAATTTCAATTTTTCAATTCACTATTTCAATTTCAGTGCTTAAACTCACCCCATATTTATTCCCTAGGAAT
Organism: Gracilinanus agilis; assembly: GCF_016433145.1. Lineage (NCBI taxonomy): Eukaryota > Metazoa > Chordata > Mammalia > Didelphimorphia > Didelphidae > Gracilinanus > Gracilinanus agilis. Next base: position 12,096,143 of record NC_058136.1, on the reverse strand, counting down.
GAATTTTTGAATTACCCCTGAATCCTTCCTGACTCATACCCTTCCAGAATAGTTCTAAGTCTTTCAGCCAGGTTGGCATCAAAGTTTGGCTAATTACCCTGGTTCCTGTGCTTTCAGTTACTTGACTTTGTGTTTCATCCCACCAACTTATTTAGAGTTTTGTCCTGATTTCTTATAGAGCCAAAACCTCCTTCCCAGAGCTACCTTCTTTCTGAAAGAATTGGATTTCTTTCCTAGTTACAGAACTAAACCTGCTTGAGAATGCATTTTTTACCCTTTTATTAAGATTTTGTGAATTATTAAAACATTTTCCATATTATTAATAACATGGATAATTATTAACTTATTAATTCTTATTAATAACTTATATTAACTGTACTATCATGAGAAAGTGACTTAACCTCCTTGACTCTGCTTTGCTGCTTATCATAATTTTCCCTCCATTTGGAGGAAATCTTTTTTTTCTTTGTTTCTTTTTTATTTTTTTTATTTTTAACATTTATTAATATTTATCTTTTTGAAAAGTTAACATGGTTACATAATTCATGCTCTTACTTTCCCCTTAACCCCCCGCCGACTTCCCCCTGCCCCCGATGGCTGATGTGTGTTTCCACTGGTTTTAACATGTGTCATTGATCAAGACCTATTTCTAAATTATTGATAGTTGCATTGGTGTGGTAGTTTCGAGTCTACATCCCCAATCATGTCCGCCTCAACCCATGTGTTCAAGCAGTTGTTTTTCTTCTATTTCCAATCCTGTAGTACTTCCTCTGAATGTGGGTATTATTCTTTTCCATAAATCCCTCAGAATTGTCCTGACTCATTGCATTGCTGCTAGTACAAAAGTCCATTACATTCTATTTTACCACAATGTATTGGTCTCTGTGTACAATGTTCTTCTGGCTCTGCTCCTTTCACTCTGCATCAATTCCTGGAGGTCTTTCCAGTTCTCTTTATTGCCATATTTCTGCTGTCCCTCCCTCCACCACCCTGAGGGGGAAATCCTTTATAGGCATGGTTCTATAGTAAAAAAATGTTGATCTTAACTATAGAACGAGATATTAAAAAAAACTGTTTCCCTCTAACTCTCCAAGGGCATTTCAGCATTCTGAATTTGTACATTGGAGACTTGATAACAACAACAAAAGTCCACATTTTACCTACATTTAGATCACAACTGTTCAAAAATTTATAATCATATGTTTGAGTAAAATATCTAATAGATAGTTTAAAATATTGAAATGACTCATCAAAATAGCATCTACTGTTCAGTGATAATAAGTAATTTCTAATTTTACATAGATTTGGGAAGAGAAAGGATATGGAAGAAGGAGATTAACCGAAAAGATCAAGCCAGTATTTCAGATGCTACAAAATAGCAACAGAATCTTACTTTGGAGATATGATCAGCTCACAGATTCATATGCAAAGCCGAAAATCACCATTTACTCTGTTGGAGTGAAAGCTAATAAAATGGATTATTGCTCTTTCTCAATATTAGAGGTCAGTTTCACTAAATTATATATCAAATTTCATAGAACCGCACATATAGAGTTGCGAGGTAAGTCAGAGATCCTTTAATCCAGCTCTCTCATTTTAAAGTTGAAAAGACTTTAAATTCTGGCCCTCTTCATCTTGTCTCTTGGCTTCCCTTGCTTCTTTCAAGTCTCTGTTAAAATCCCATGTTCTACCAGAAGCCTTTCCTGATTGCCATTAATTCCAGGATCTCAGAGATCATCTTCAATTTATCCGGCATATATTTTGTTTATACGCAGTCATTTGCATGTTGTCCCTCTCTTTAGACTATGAGCTCCTTGAACACTGATATTGTCTTTTACTTTTCTTTGAATTCCCAACACTTAGCTCAGTGCCTAAAACATAGTAGGTATATAATAAATACTATATTTGCAATCCCACATCACATGGTATGTATATACATACTATTAATTTTAGTAATGAAAATGACCTGAAAATAGCATGAATAAATTTCCAGTGAATTTTTCCTTTGAAATTAAGAGATTTAATGGTCAAGTGGGGGGAAAAAATTAAGCGTTGACTAGATAGTAAAGAAATGCATCATGAAACAGATTTGATAGAATTTAGATGAGTATGATCCAGAATCATAAATTTTTAGAGCTGGAAAGGAGCCTTGGAGACTGTTTATCCAGTGGTTCCCAAACTTTTTTGACCTACCACCCCCTTTCCAGAAAAAATATTACTTAGCCCCCTGGAAATTTTTTTTATTTTAATAGCAATTAATAGGAAAGATAAATGCACCTGTGGCCATCACCACCCTCCTGGATTGCTGCACTTTGGGAATCACTGGTTTAGACTAATCAACCTTATTTTGCATTGGAGGCAACTGAATATAAAAGAGACAAGTGACTTGCTCAGAGTCATGTGGTTAGTTAGTGGAAGAGCTTAGCTTAGAATTCATGTCTAATAACTCATAGTCCTGAAATATATGTACCTTGCTATGCTTTAAGGACTTGGTATTTGGTAAGTGTGACTCCTTCCATCATGGAAATGGACCTTAGCTGTTCCCCAATTTAGTGGGTGATCTGAGAAACCTATAGCAACACTCTAGGGTCTCAATGCCCCAGACAACTCTCAAAGACTGACTTTAAGTTTCAGAGAGCAGGTATAGACCCGCATTCTTAGAGGGAGTTCCTTCACTGGGAGTTCCCTTGACCAGTAAAATCACAGTTCTGGTTTTAAAATGGGATAAGAGCATTTAACATCCTACCTGGCACATACATAGTAGGCACTATATAAATGTTTATTTACTATTCACTTATTCTTCCAAAAAGTGTCTATCTTTGTATAACTACTAAAACATAGATCAGAAAGAAAAACATCAGATGTTTTTTTACTGTGAAAGACTAAGACTCTTGGATTGCTTGAGTTCAGGAGTTTTGAGCTGCAATGGAGCTAAAGTTGAATGAGAGTCTCCATTAAGAGCAGAGCTATTAAGGTAAGCCCCTTGGATAGGATGGCCAACAAGCTACCCGAGGGTTCCTCTTACCCAAGTCAAAAAAATGGAGCAGGTTGAAACCCACATGTTGATTAGCAGTAGAATTGGGCTTGTGAGTGACTGTTGTGTTTCTAGCTCTGGGTAAGATAGAAAGACTCAGTCAAAAAAGGGGGAAAAGGTAAGTACTAGATAACTACAGCTAGTAATTTTGTGTGTATGTTCTCATGTACATGCTTGCACAGGCCATGCATATATGTCAGTCAGTAAATATTTATTAAGCCCTGCTAGGCACTGAGGATACAAAGAAAGGAAAAAGAAAATTTCTGCCCTTAAGGATCTCATAATCTAATGAGGGGAGGGCAGCGCATAAAAAGAAGCTAAAAACAGTGAGGTGGTAAAGGATAGCTAGCATGGGAGCATAATGGAGTCCTGCAGCTAGGTGGGAAATGAAGAAGTGGTTGCCTTGGTTACCTTCCTTTAATAGAGCATCTGGAAGGAGCTCTAGGATATCCACCCTCCACTCTCTCCAATCAGATGGCAAGAGGGAGGGGCCTCAGGAACAAGGGGTACTGAGGAAGTGTGAGTTTTACAGTTGATGTGATCTTGCAATACAACCAGTTTCTGGAGACAATGATGAAATCTAGGGGAGAAGTCCAGTGGAAAATGTTCATGTGGAAGCATGCATATGTGTATATGCATGTAATTTGTATGCTTAGGTGGTTAAAAGTGTGATAGCATAGGTGTAAAGTCTGAAGGCATGGTTTAAAATTGGGACCCAAAGAGAACCTATCCTCATACTACAATAGTAGGAATGCTCATTCCTAGAACACAAAAAAACTGTCTACAAAGTCATTATCCTCATTTTTCAGCAAAGAATATCAAGGCTCCAAATGACGACGTGGTTTACCCTAGGCAACAGAAGCAGCAAGTGTCCGAGCTGAGATGTAAACCCAGGGATCTGATACTGAATCCAGAGTTCTATCCGTTGCCTCTCCTGGGTTGTGAAGAATACATGGTTATTATGGCCAAATTGCTTTGGTATGTAGCCCAAACACCTTCCCAACATCCTCTAAGGACAAAAATTCAGCTCCATTTTGTATAGTATTTTTTCCAATTAGAGTATGTTTAATAAAACTAGAGATAGTCTGTCTTTCCACTCTTATTTGTATCTCAAAAGTTGAACACAGTGTCTGGTACATAGTAAATTCCTAATAATTCATTTTAGGTGAAACCAAGATGGGGGAGAAGGCACACCAATCCATTTGATCGCTACCAAATTACCCTCCAAAAAGCTATGATATAATGTCTCAAAATGAATTCTGGAGCAGCACAACACACAAAAAGACAAGGTGAATTAATTTTTCGGCTCCATAAAACTTAGAAGGCCAGCATGAAAAATCTAATGCTGGGGGGTGGAGGTGGAGGCCTGCACAACAGAGTAGGCTTCACCTCAGTCATAGGCCTTGAGTACAGCTGAAGCAGCAGTAAAGACTTAAAGAACTCTCAGCCACAGAGGGTAAGAAGGATCAGACTACTGTTCAGAAGGAGATTACAGGGCTCCCTTTGCTGACACTGGGTGCAAAATCCTTCTCACATTGTCCATGCACAGAACCAAGCCACCGTCTGGGGGTATAATCTCAGGGTCAGGAGGAGAATTATCAGATACCATCCACAGGGGAACCCAGGACCATGGTCATAGTTTCTAAGTGAAAAAGAGTACTTGGGATTCCTCAGAGGCAGAACACAGGTCAGGATAGTATTAAACATACCTCTCCTTACATCATACTTCCTTCTGCACTGGCAGCAATACAATGACCCAGGACAATTCTGAGGGATTTATGGAAAAGAACGCTATCCACATTCAGAGGAAGAACTACAGGAGTGGAAACACAGAAGAAAAACAACCGCTTGAACACATGGGTTGATGCGGACATGGTCGGGGATGTGACACTAAATGACCACACCAATGTAACTATCAATAATATGTAAATAAGTCTTGACTGATCACACATGTTAAAACCAGTGGAAATGCATTTTGGATATGGCAGGGCGGTTGAAGGGGGGTGGGGTTGAAGCGGGGGTGAAGGGGAAAGTAAAAACAGAAATCATGTAACCATGGAAAATTTTTCTAAAAAAATAAAATATTTAAATCTAAAAAAAAAGAGCAAATGGAGCCCCAAGACCAATTCTGAAAGCAGCTACACAAAGAACCTGAAGCTTGGAACAGTGCTCCTTTCACCACAGTTCCAGAGCCTTAACACTTTTTTACATTAAAAGAAAAGAAAAAAATCAGGAAAATGAGCAAATAATTAAAAAGAAACTAATCATAGAAAGCTATTTTGGTGACAGGGAAAACTCAAACTCAGAAGAAGACAACACAGTCAATACTGCTAGATTCAAAGCCTCCAAGAAAAATATGAATTATTCTCAAACTCAAAAAGGATTAATAGAGGAGATCAAAAAGGACTTTAAAATCAAATCGAATTAGAGACAGGGCAGCTGGGTGACTCAGTGGATTGAGAGCCAGGCCTAGAGATGGGAGGTCCTAGGTTCAAATCCGGCCTCAGACACTTCCCAGCTGTGTGACCCTGGGCAAGTCACTTGACCCCCATTGCCCACCCTTACCACTCTTCCACCTAGGAGCCAATACACAGAAGTTAAGGGTTTAAAAAATTTTTTTAAAAATCAAATTAGAGAGGTAAAAAAAATTGGGAGAAGAAATGAGAGTAATTCAGGAAAATCATGAAAAAAATCAATAGCTTGGTAAAAGAGTCACAAAAAATACTGACATTAATACCTAAAAAAACAGACGAGGACAATTGGTAAAAGAAACACAAAAATACAATGAAGAGAAAAACTTCTTAGGAAACAGAATTGGCCAAATGGAAAAAGATATTAAAAATGCACTGAAGAGAAAACCTTCTTGAAAAACAGAATTGGCTCTATGAAAAAAGAGGTACATAAATTCATTGAGCAAAAGAACTCTTTACAAATTAGAATTGGTCAAATGGAAAAGGAGGTATAAAAGCTCACTCAAGAAAATTATGTCTTAAAATTAGAGTTGAGCAAATGAAAGCTCCGTGAAACATCGTGAAACAATAAACAAAGTCAAAAGAATGAAAAAAAAAATAAATAGAAGAAAACGTAAAATATCTCATTGGAAAAACAACTGACCAGAAAAATAAATCCAAGAGAGCTAATCTAAGAATTATTCAGGACTATGTGAAAGCCATGATCAAAAAAAAAAGAGGTTAGATATCATCTTTCAAGGAAAACTGTCCTGATATTCTAGAACTAGAGAGCAAAATAAAATTGGAAAGAATCCACCTATCACCTCCTCAAAGAGATTCCAAAAGGATAACTACCAAGAATATTATAGCCAAATTCTAAAACTCCCAGGTCATGGAGAAGAATATGATGGGATGATAAAAAAAATAAAATGAAATGAAAACATGAGAAAGAGGAGTACATCTGGAGGAGGTGAAAGGAAAAAACTGAATAGGGTAAATTATCACACATAAAAGAGGCATGAAAGAGCCTTACAGTGGTGGGAAAGATGAGGGAGGTGGAAATGGGAGCACTTGAATCTTGCTCTCATCAGACTTGGCTCAATGAGGGAAGAACAAATGCAATCAATTGCATATAGAAAGCTATCTTACCCTACAGGAAAGTAGGAGGGGAAGGAGATAAGCAAATGCAGTTGAAGCTGATAGATAAGAGGACAAATTGGAGGAGATGGAGGTAGGAAACTAAACAGGGGGAAATAGGATAGAGAGTAATATATAGTAAGCAGAATGATGCAAATATTTTTACATAATTTTCTTTAATAAAAGTTTCATTTCTCAAATACTTAGAGAATCGAATACATAAGAATATAAGTCATTTCCCAATTAATAAATGGCCACAGGATATGAATAGGCAGTTCTCAGGCAAAGTAATTAAAAATTCTCATATTCATGTGAAAATGCTTTAAATCACTATTAATTATAGAAATGCAAATTAAACAACTCTGAGGTACCACCCCCACACTTTTCAGATTGGTTGTTATGACAGAAAAGGAAAATGACAAAACTTTGAGGAGATATGGGAAAGTTGGGAGAGTTTTGAACTGATTCAGTCATTTAGGAGAGCAATTTGGACCTATGCCCAAAGTGCTATAAAAGAGTATATACCCTTTGACCCAGCAATATCATAACTAGGCTTGTATCCCAGAGAGAAAAAAAAAGAAAAAGTAGAAAGACCTATATATACAAAAATATTTAAAGCAGCTTTTTTTTAGAGGAGCAAAGATTTTGAAAGTAAGGGATACCCATCAACTGTGGAATGATTGACTAAGTTATAGTATATGACTGTAATGGAATACCATTGTGCTGTAAGAAATGACAAGCAGAAAGAGCTCAAAAAAACCTGGAAGGACTTACATGAACTGAAGCAGAGTGAAATAAGCAGAACCAGGAGAACATTGTACTCAGTGTCAGGAATACCATACAATGAACAAACTGTGAATAGCAGCTTTTCTCAACAATATAATGATTCAAAACTGTTCCAAAGGACTCATGATAAAAAAAATGCCATCTGCTTGAGCTAAGAGTCTGAATCCAGATCAAAGCAAACTTTTGTCACTTTCTTTTATTTTTTTCTTTTTGAGTTTCCTTCCACAAAAATATTAATAAGGGAACATGTTTTATATGATTGCACATGTAAAATCTATATGAGATTATGCAATATCTCAATAGGGGTAGGGGTGGGAGTGAGATAATTCAAGATTCAATATTCTTTAAAAAATTTTGGAAACTCTTTTTACATGTAATTGGAAAAAATAAAATTTAATTAAACAATAATTGCTTGTTACCTTATTGCCTGTTGCTTTTTATTCTGGGCAAGTGACTTCATCTCCATGAGCCTCAGTTTCCTCCTCTGTAAAATAAGTGGCTTGGATTAAATGGCTTCTGAAGACCCTTCTAGCTTTAGATCTAGGATCCTATGTGTAATCTTGGACAAGTCTCTTCCCCTCATTTTCCTTCTGTGTAAAATGAGGGGGTTGGAATATACTTCTGAGATCCCCATCCAGTTCTTGATCTAAGATCCATATGTGATGTTGGGCAAGTCATCATGCCCCAAAACTCAATTTTCTCTTTTAAAAAATGGAGGGAATGGATTATCTGGCTTATGAGGTCCCTTGTAATTCTAGATCCTCTATGAAGCATTCCTTGATCCCTTTGGTTGATAGTACTGTCTTGTCCCAGTTTTCCTTGTATTACAGTTAGCTGTGTGCCTGTTTTTCCCTACTAGGAGACTGTAAGCTCCTTAAGGGCAGGGGCTGTTTTATGGTAGTTTTCAAATCTCTAGCACCTAGCACAGGGATTTGCAGGCTTGTACATAGGAGACATTTACTAAATATTTGTGGAATCCTAGAACCCAGAAACAGATTTGTTAATTTTTGCAGTTTGTTTCCAAATTTCTCAAGACTAGAGAGTTATAAAGAAATTGAAAATGCAGACAGATAAGGGATGAGCGCAGGTAGAGTAGACATAAGGAGAACAGAAAAGATGTAACTTACACCTAATGCATACCAAACCCCAAACGCCAAAATCGAATTTCTAAAACATATTTATTAAGGGATAAATGCTGAAAAGGATTCTTCACCTCAGCACAAGACTCCTCAAAATTGTACTGATAACTCATTTATATAGCTCTTTATAGCTCTCAGAGTACTTTTCAAATAAATTATCTCACTCTTCAGGGTAATCCTGTGAGGTTAGGTACTATGGAACAGGTATTAGCACCCTCAATTTACAGAGGAAGAAACAGCTTCAGAGAGGTAGAGTGATTTGCCAGGGTCACAGAGGTGGCTAAGGACAGAACTAGGACTAGAATCCAGGTTTCCTGATTGCTAGTCCAGTGTTTGTTCCATGGAAGAAGAGGGAAATGAACATTTATCAAGCACTCATTATATGCCAAGCATTTGAGAAATAATAAAATATTATCTCGTTTGATTCTCACAACAACCCTGGGATGTATGTGCTATTATTATCATCATTCCTATTTTATAGTTGAGCAAACTGAGGCAGTTAGAAGTTAGGTGACTTTCCCTGGTGACACAGTAAATATCTGAGGCTGGATTTAAACTCAGGCCTTCCTTATTGCAGACCCAGCACTCTTTACTGCACCACCTAGCTGCTGCTCTTGCTTCTTCTTTCAACAAAAATGTTACAGTAGCTGGTTGTTTGTTGTTATAGTTTCCTCAGTTCCACTAATTTAAGAGGGGATGGTGAAAATCTGTGAGATTTCTGATACCTTTGAACACATTTCATTTACATATTATGCCCACTAAATGTGTATAAATTAGCCTTACCTCTTTTATTCACCTACCTAGACCAGTGATGGGCAAACTTTTTTTTAACCCTTAACTTCTGTGTATTGGCTCCTAGGTGGAAGAGTGGTAAGGGTGGGCAATGGTGGGCAAACTTTTGAAAGAGGGGACCAAAGGAAAGGAAATGCTCATCTGTCAGTCTGTTTCTAAAGCAACTCTTTCGACATTTCATTGTAGTGTATCCTACTCATATTTGTCAGATTAGGAATAATGTCGTGCAACTTGATAGAACATTTGAGGGGGCCACATCTGGCCTGGGGGCCGTAGTTTGCCCATTTGAAATGGGGCAAATATTGGAGCCATGCAAGTTTTGTCCTTCTTTCCCTACCATTATCTTGTGACTACTTGATTTGTTATTCCAACTCCTATTCAAATAATGTATTTGTATTTTAGAGGATATCTTAAACACATTGTGGTACATGAATGAAAAAGAATATCATAGTGCTGTTGGAAATCACAAGCATAGAGAAGCCTGAGAAGACTTGTTTGAATTGATACAGAATAAAGTAAGCAGAGACAGATAAACAACCTACACGGTCATTCCAACAATGTCAATGGAAATAATAAACCAGAAAATCGAAGATTAGTGACTAATCTTATTCTTGGAGAAGTGCCGAAAAGCTACATCCCCCTCCCATCTTTGTAGAAGCAGAGGATTATGGGTGTTGGACATTGCATATGCTGTCAGACTCAGTTGCTATGTTGGTTTATTTTGCTCAACTGTTTTTCCTTCTCTCCTTTTTTATTTTTACAAGGGATGGCTCTCTAATGAGTGGTTGCAGGAGTGTGATATGTTGAAGAATAAAAATAATTTAAAAAGAAAAGGAATAAATAAAATTCAGAAAATGACATCAAAATAAAAAAAATATCATAAGTAACTAATGTGAGATTTTGAATCTGGTAGGTCAGTAAAGGAAATACATGGTGGGTGAAATGATATTGTTTGGGTATTCACTAGTCTGCTGATGACCCTTTTGACTGCCAGATGAGAGCCTCAAAATCTGTGACGTGTCACCCACTTATACAGTATAAACCTCCATGCTTGGCCAATGCCAGAGAGAGCTCAAAATCCCATGAGCATACTGATTGCAGCAGTGGCACGAGGCTTCTGGTCTTCCTACCTATCATCGCAAAAGCCTTGTGTTAATCAGTGTGTCCCCAAGGACACACAAGACAATGGATTTCTGTGCTTCCTGCACCAGGTGGCCCATCTGTCCAGACCAATATTTACATTAGCGCATATTTCTGTTGGAAACGTCTTCTGAATTTAGTGAGACTTTCTAAAGCTTTCATTTTTTCAATTACTGTATATCTATTCTAAAAGGTAATATTTTAAGTGAAGTAGGCTAAATTAGTCCTTCTCATTTCTCTCTTCCATTCTCACCAGGGCAATAAAATACTGAGTTGAAATTCATTCTCATGCATGTGCAAGGCTTAGAAAGATTAGTGGATAATAGAGGCCAAATAAGGAGCTTTTGAACATTAATCCACCAAGGCTGGGAGTTAGAAAATGTATCATCTTTTGAGCGGTTGGGCATAATATGAAGCCAGATAGGCCTGGATGGTTTGCACAGTAGTTGGAAAGGTATGTGAGCATTGTTGGATTAAGGCTTCATTTTCTTGTACCATCTGGTGGATTTCCGTTATCACTGTAGCAAACAGGCCCCAGGACTGCATTGATTAGTGCACTCGTTCCCAACATTTTTCATTGTGTGATACCTAGGTAAATTTCTAAATTGGCTGTGATATACCAGTGGAGCAAAGGGTGACAATTCCCAGCTTTATTCCCAGAAGTAATAAATCATTTGGGGGAAAGAGGGTGGATCGAGTGTGACCCTTTCTCTAAGGCTCTGACAGCAATGATGATGAAAAAAGAGAAAGGACATGGGCCTAGAAAACCAAGTATCCAACACTATGCTTTGCATGGGTCAAGTACTTAAGTTCATGTTGGTCACATCTTTCAGTCACGACACAGCTGTTATGACTGGGGAGTAAGGATAGAGGGGCTCCAATTAAGTGCTACACACCACGCTAGTTAAGGTTATTCTGTGGGTAGGACAAAGGCCTCACATATAGACCCAATATATTATAATGGTAATATGCTTGGTTTAGAGTCAAAAGATCTGGGGGTCAAATCCTGCCTCTGGTGCCCAAGTGACTTTGGGCAAGCTACTCCTTTCAGTTTCTATTCCCCCATGAGGAAATTAGACTTGGTTGACCTCTGATGTCCCTTCTACATATAATTGGTGATTCCATGGTGACTTACCAAAAGTCACCCTCCCTGGGACTTAGTTTCCTCCTCTGTAAGGAGAAAGAGTTAAACTAAATGTCCTTTCCAGCTCTATTTTTGTTTGGGGTTTTGGCCAAAAGTTTGGTATATCCCTGGCAGCAGTCCACACTGGGAAAATGCCAGTGCTTAAAGGGGAAAGCATGGTTAGTCACTAACCAAAGGTGAGCCCTTCATGACCAATTGGACCAGCTATTGGGTAGCAGCCCATTGGTCGGCAAACAGTGGCTTAATTATGTACTGAGAATTTAACATTTGGACATTTCCCCCCCGAGTTAATCCAGTGTTATTTTAAGCACCATCTCTAAGCTCTAGCCATTATACTCAATTAGAGAATTCTTTTTTTAACCCTTACTTTTTGTCTTAGTATCAAACTCCAGGACTGAAGGGCAAGTACTAGACAAGTGGCATTAAGTGACTTGCCCAGGGTCACATGGCTAGGAAATATCTGAGGTCAGATTTGAATCCAAATCCTTACAACTTCAGGCCTGAGCACCTAGCAGCCCCCAGTTATAGCATTCTTCTTTTTTAACCCTTACCTTCTGTCTTAGAATCAATACTGTGTATGGATTCCAAGACATAAGAGTAGTAAGGGCTAGGCAACGGGGGTTAAGTGACTTGCCCAGGGTCACAGAGCTAGGAAGAGACTGAGCAAAGATTTGAACCCTGTCTCAAGGCCTGATATCAGCATTCTTTTGAAAGTCAAACCTATTCTGACTCCTCCTCTCCTCATTAAGTCAGTCTCTTTCACTAAAAATAGTAAAGATGAACAAGACCACCATGAACATATATGTATCTGGGGAAAGTGAAATCCCTATAAATTAGAGTCAGTAATTTGGCACGTGAAAGTGACTTCTGGGAGAAATGCTCAAGGCCAGCACTGAATGGGGAAGCTGTTCCATTGGAGAATAAGTTGAAAGTCACCTTGTCAAAAATGTGATGGATTTATAAAGTGCATATACTCAGCAGGCATACTAATTAGGCAAACAGTCTCTAAGTGGCTTATTGGACATCCTTGGGACACAGTTTAGTGACATGCCAAGTTCTTCCATTTGTACCCAGAAGAGAGAAATGTGTTCCTTGTCTGCCATGGTCCTGGACATACTGCTTTTCAGGGCTCTATTGTACCTCTGGAGGTGGGCTCAGTCACTGTGCCAGATTAACAGAGCTGTCAGTCCTTCTCTCCCAAAGGGGAGCAAGTAGGAGGATAAGAACACAGAGGTGTAGGAGTAGGGATAAGGCCAGAAGCCAGATTTGCCTTGGAAGCTGATGAATAATCTGTTTATTTTTTATGTATGCCTAGGATTATTACTAAGGCCCATTTGAAATGGTTTATTGCCGGGGGGGTGGGGACATCCTACTTTTTCTTGCATTTGTTTGGGACACATTGCTAGCTCCACCTACATTTTCACACACATAAAGCCCTATAGTACAGAGGTTATATGGAATGATGGGAAAAGCAGGGAATTTAGAGTCAGAATCTCAGCACTTATGTTAACATGGGCAAGTTCAACTGAACCTCTTTGCTCTTCAGTTTCCTCCTTTATTTTTTTAAACCCTCACCTTGCGTCTTGGAGATTGGCTCCAAGGCAGAAGAGTGATAAGGGCTAGGCAATGGGGGTCAAGTGACTTGCCCAGGGTCACACAGCTGGGAAGTGTCTGAGGCCAGATTTGAACCTAGGACCTCCCGTCTCTAAGTCTGACTCTCAATCCACTGAGCTACCCAGTTTCCTCCTTTATAAGATAATAATGATGATGATGATGGCGATCTTGAGTAATATAGTTTGCATGTTCCCTTTTAGTTCTCAGTGTTACATGTAGTACCCTTCATATGCAAATATATTTATAATAATGATCCGTGTTCACTGTTATGTGAGATTTAACGTGTCAATTGTTCAAGTGGGAAAAATGGATCCTTTCACTCACTGGGTTCCCTTTGTCAAATTCATTGGCATGAATATTTTGAGATTATTGGCTGGGAACAGCAGTGTAGTCAGTGGCCGTAGGGAGGAACAAAGCTAAATGGTCCAGAAAGGGCTGTGAACCTGTAACCTTGCTCTCATCAGCACTAAAGCGTAACTGAGTTGACCCGCTGTACAATTACTCATGCTCGGTATCAGATCCGCAGCCCTGTTCTCACTCTTCTCTTCTCACCAGGGCTATTTTTGCTTCTGGCCCACCTGAAGAAGGGTTAAAACAAGGCAGAAACATGCTGATCTATGAAGATTTGACTTGTGAGTTGTCTGGATCCCTGATAGAGACTTCACACTCTGTCTTACCACCACAGGCATCAACTGGCCTGCCTGGAGCCACTGGTACCATTTGGTGGACAACTTTATGAGGAACTGTCTATCTCAATGCTTCTCCCTTAGTGTCATGTAACCCCAATGGAGGAATTGAACAAAACGTGATGTCATTTCTTTTCTCCTATTTTTCATATTTCTGGGCTCAGTTGTTCCTCACATGTACAATGCCCATTCTCATTAATCTAGTTTCACTCTTGCTATATCATACAGTTCTTACCACTGGGATAAGGAAGCACAGTGACACTTCATTATGTTCCCACTCTCTGCAGCCCATTTTCATTCTCTACAGGAAACTGACTTGGCCTCCTTCTCCCCTGCCTCCCACTCTCCGTGATCTGATGGATGGTCTGTTAGGACAATATATTTGGCTTAGCAGGAACCCTCTGGGAGAAGATGCAGTGGGGCAATGAGATGATAGTAACCATGGAAGCTGACTCTAGTCAGAAGATGCCTTATGAGAACAGAATGTTACATTCTTTTCCCTATCCTTTTCCTCTAGAGCAGGAGTCCTTCACCTTCAGTGTGTAAAGTTGGTTTTTAAAAATATATTTTGATAGCTGCAGTTCAGTAGAATTCATTTGACTTCTAATCCTGTATATGATATTTTATACATTTGCACTCATGCTTCTGAGAAGGGATCCATAAGCTTCATCAGACTGCTAAAGGAGTCTATGACCCAGGAGAAGGGAAGGACTTTTGCCTCTCCTTCTGTCTCATGGTGCCTTGTGGAGCATCCAGCCCTCTATAGACCTTCTACATTGGTTGAAATCCAAAGAATTCAGTAATGGTCTCTTTCTCTTTTCAAACAGGAACCTGCATCGTTGATGAAGTTTGTGGGCTTTAAGCATTAGGAGTTAGGTTTTTGCTCTTGTATCTATCCAAATCACATTACAAATATTCCAGTTGTGTTTTTGTTCAAACTTCTGCCTCATTTCCGTCATTTGGGTTTTCTGATACAATTTCTACATTGGTGATAATGAAACCTATACGTATTTCCAAATTACATATAGATATGAAAGATGTATCCTGCAATTGAACAACCTCAATTTCCATAGCAAGGCTTGTTTGCTTCGAAACAGCAGATAGATGGGAATTTGCGTTCCCTTGATAGAGAGATCGTTTGATATTATTGCTTTTAATATCACTCCTTTGTCTGATGAAAGAATAATAGCAGATGTAGTGGGAGATCATTGTCTCCCACTACTGCAGGAATATTCAGAGAATTCTCATGTTTATTAGGGGCCATTGTGTAAAAGTATAAAACCATAAAAGCTGTGTCAATTATTATTTTATAACTTCTAAATAAGTTTGATATTGCAGCCCCAGAGCCTTCATGTGATTGCACAAACACACCCCATAGATAGAATAAAAACAGTTGTACTTCCCAAGGTTTTGAAAGGGAAAGGAAGGGCATCAGCATTTATGTAGTGCCTTCTATGTTCCAGTGACTGTACTAAGTGGTTTACAAATATCATCTCAGTTGATCATCTCATCTCATTTGATCCTTACAGCCTTGTGAAGTAAGTACTATTATCCCCGTTTTACACTCGAAGAAACCGAGGCTTACAAATAGAGGTTAAGTGACTTGCCCAGGGTCACCCAGCTATTAATTGACTCAAACCCGATTTGAACTCATCTACTTACAACTCCATGTGCAGTGTTCTATCCATCAAGCCACCTAGCTGCCCTCAAATGGATATGAATGAGATTTTCTGGGCCATTTTTTAAAGGAAGAACAAATCTTTAAGGCTTTCCTCACCTTTCTGGACCAGAGGGGATGCTGGCTCTTTAGAGAGAGACTAAATGGACTTCCCTTGAAAGTTGTAACTTCATCCTATTTAACTGCTCCCTCACCTTCTTTGTAGTTAGGCAGCTAGATAGTGCAGTGGGTAGAGAGGAGGCTTAGGAATCTGGATCCCCAGAGGTCAAATCATGCGTCAGCTACTTGCTAACTATGTTGGCTGTTACTCACTTAAGTTGTATTGCTCACTTAAGCTCTCTTCATCAGGTTCCTCAGGTGTAAAATTATTATAATACTATCATTTCCCTCACAGGTAGGTCATAAGAATCAAATGAGATAGCCTGTGTAAAGTGCTTTGCATATCATAAAGTGCTAACAATTATTACTCTCCCTCCCCCCACATCTGCACTAATCATGACATCTTTGGAGGCTACTTGGCCCATTATTCAAACAAAAATGGTGTTGCAATCCTATTTAACACTGATGAGCGTTTGGTGAGGGATTATGGGAAAATAATTGGGTCCATATGCCTTTTCCCTGAAAGTACTATTCTTTCCTGGCTTTATTAATTAGAAACATCCTTCTTAAAGAAAGATGAACAAACAAAACTAGAAGTCTAAAGTGCTGGGAAAGTAAAGCAAAGTGTTTTTTTTTCCTTTTCTCACTAAAGTGTCATACCTGAACTCCATCTGCAGTTAACTGGAATGTAATTTACAAATAATCACTTAATAATATTGATTCAAGAAGGTGTGCATGGTTTAAATTGGTCATTTCACACAGCTTTGCTCACAGCATGCAGACCCCTTTTGGCAAGTCTCAAGTTTGGCAGGATATGGCTTGGTAAATTGGTTGGCACTTAACTTCATTTTTTTTCAGTTCTAAGAAACCTAATCCCTTGTCATTCAATTAGCAGTACTCACCAGTGCGACACTCTGGCATCCATCTGCTCAAAGCTGTCATTGAGTGACACTGTCTTGTATCTGGGATTCAGAATTATCCCACCCGCCTGCGACACAGTCCACCTTCTGTTCCATACTAGAAAATAGATGCTTCATCCTTGCTTCCTCTTCACTCTACCAAGCCGCTCCGCTAATGCACCAGTCAATTTTCCATGAAAGATCTGTCTCCTCCTGAAGGTGTGGGTGTTGCTGGGATTGAAGCTTGCTCAGAGGTCACAGCTTGTAGGAGGCTCTGAGACTTGATTATCCATCCTTTTGACAATGTCAGCATAAAATAGGATGCTCTCCCATCCTCTTGTCCACCCCACTCCCCCACCTCCCCGCCACTAGGATCCTATAATCTGTGGGCACAACTCTCCTTTGTCAAATTTGGTCATAAATAACACTGATCTTCATGCACCATCCTAAATTCATGCAACATGTTCAGAAGTGATACTCAGCCCAGTAAGACCCAGATTGAAATGGTTATATTGAATTCAACTTTCATGATTGATGTTGGTAGAGACATTGGCCACTTCTGTCCATATGAAGTGCACTCCAGAGGAACAGATGCTTGTCCTAGAATAGGAGGATCTTAGTTCAAATCCTGCCTTTGATAGTGACCAACCCTGTGACCTTGAACAAGGCATTTAGCTTCATTGGTTTCAGTTTCTTCATATTTAAAATGAGAAAGTTGAACTAATTAGTCTCTGAGGTCCCTTCCATGGCTTGATGTATCTATGGAGCCTAGTAGTTTGCATTCTCCCTTCTTTTCCCATCTACTTCCCATTCCCTTCACAATCTTTCCCACATGAATATTCCGATCCATTTTAACCTTCATCCTCCTTTCCATCTCCTAACTCTTTCCTAGTTCCTTGAGAAAAATCTCCAAACTATTCTCTTCTTTGCCTCTTTTCCAATATTTAAGCCTAACCACCCACTCCCAATTAGTGGTTATGATTATAGGATTTACAAATAGAAGTACCTTAGAACTCTAATTCTAGGATTCCTAGACGTAGAATGGGAGTGGCTATAGAAGTCATCTAGTCTAAATTCCTCATTTTATAGATGAGGAAATTGATGCTTGGGGAGTCATAGTAACTTAACCAGAGTTACAAAAGGGGGCTAATGAGATTTTAAAACTGGAATGACCTTAAGGCTCCCTGAGTACAACATACTTCTTTTACAGAAACAGAGGCTCTAAGAGCTTAATTCACTCACACAAAGTTGCACAGGTTGTATCAAAACTGGAATTCAACCCTGAGTCCTCTATCTGTTATTAGTATCATACTCATATCAAAGGAATGAAAAACTGAAAGAGTGAAAGTAAAATTGGACTGAATATTTAACCAAAGCTATCAGTTTTCAAAGCCCTTAAAATTAATCAGGAGTCTTCAGAAACTCAGGTTAAGCCTCCATCTAACTTCTCATCATTCTCTGGTTAAATTTGTCTTCCATCAAAAAACAACATTCAAAATAAATAAAATGAAACATTTCTTTCTCAATTTATTTTTTGTTTAGTTACCAGTGTTGTAACGGTATTGTTTCCCACTATTTTTCATTGCAAAATGTGTGAAAAGCTCACCTTTCCATCAATATCTTATTCACATTACTCTTGTTTGCTTAATGTACGCTCTAGCTACATTGGACTCTTCTGTTTCCA
The DNA here is from genome assembly GCF_016433145.1 of Gracilinanus agilis. Taxonomy (NCBI): domain Eukaryota; kingdom Metazoa; phylum Chordata; class Mammalia; order Didelphimorphia; family Didelphidae; genus Gracilinanus; species Gracilinanus agilis. The sequence goes on along the minus strand of NC_058136.1, from coordinate 12,077,861 downwards.
AACTAACTTTTGCACTACTTATGTGTCTGTCCTCATGTTGCCCAACGTGCCTGAAATATGCCTTTTTTCCCTTTCAACTTCTGATTTTCTACCCATCTTTTAAAGCCCATCTTGAAAAGGGATCTGTCCAAGGTGTTCTTCTTTAGCTCTCCTTTTTGTTGAGGGAGGGAAAGGGTTGAGTAAGCATTTATATAGCACCTGCTTTGTGACTGGGCACTGTTAAGGCCTTTACAAATATCTCATTTCATCCTAAAAGCAATCCTGTGAGGTAGATGCTATTATTACCTCCATTTTAAATTGAGGAAACTGAGGGAAACAGAGGTTAAGTGATTTGTCCAATGTTATGCAGCTTGTAAGTGCTGTATGCACAGAGCCACATATCTGTCTGCTGTAATTAGTAACAAGGAACAGATGATTCCCAAATCTATATATCTTGCTTCTGAACTTTGAGCCCACAGCTCCAACTACCCAAAGGAGGTCTCCACTTAAATGGCTAATAGATATTTCAAACTCAACTTGTCCTAAATAGAACTTTCCCCTTAAACCAAGAGTTCTCATTCTTGGGTCTACGAACTTTAGGGGAAAAAATTGATATTTGTGTTTCATTAAAATGAGTTTCCTTTGTAATTTCATCTATTTTGTTTTGCACAAATTCTGGGAAGGGTTTCAAAGACTTCCTTAGCCTGTTGAAAAGCTGTGTGACACAAAAAGCTTACTAATCTAAATCTTAAAGCCCTCCCTCCTCTTAACTGTACTATTTCTTATAGAGGCACTTCCATTCTTTAAGTCGACAGGTTTGCAGCTTAGGAGTCCTCCTTTATTCTTCACTCTTGCTTACCCCACAAAGTCTTTTGAATTTTTCCCTCTTCAGTATATCTGTATATATATTCAGTATATCACATCCATCCCCCTTTTTCTGTTCACACCATAGCCATCCTAATTCAGAATCCCACCTGGACAACTGCAATAGCATCCTAATTGGTTTCTCCAAATCTGGCCTATTTCCTCACAAGTCTGTTTTCTTGCAGCTCCTAAAGGGTCAACAGTCCTTGTTTTACCTCTTATCTTATTTATAAGGTTTCTGGTTACTTCTATGTTACAAATAATGCATGCTTTTTATTTTAAACATGTAATTTATCACATTTAAGTAAGGCCCATTTATTTTTATTGTTTAATGTTTTACACATAAATTGCTGCCTTGTTTGAAGTCTGTAACAAGAAATATTATTTCGATAATAGAGGATTTTTCTTCAAAGAATTACGGAGAATTACGGAGAAATTGGAGAATTAGGCTTGATCCACACAGGTCAACTGTATGTAAGTTTTGTATAGACTAGATTTCTTAGGTGAATCTTATAACAATGATATAGATGATGAATGTTGTAGTGAGTAGCCCAGGGGTGTGCCCAACAAAAGATCTAAGAAGACCCACATGGTCCATATGGAAGGTATTCTCTTTTCTATCTTCCTTCAGAGAAACTCACAAAACACTTCATTTATTAGTCAAAGGAGGAAGGCATGATTACTTATACAACTTAAAGTTTGTAATCTATCTCTGTTTACTATTTTTCCTTCCAAGGAATACTATTCTTCTAAGGGAAGAAATCATGACTGTTGCCTCCAATTCCATACACTACTTTTATGTATATTGTCCTTTCTCTAAATTTATAGCAATGTATGTTAAATACAAATATGTATGTATGCACACATATACACACATATAGTAATACATATATATATATATATACACATACATACATACATACATTCACATTGGTCCTTTCACATGCACTTTCTGTCCTTGACATCACTGTTGTTCATTGCCATTCATTATGTGTATATGTATTTATTTAGGAATTATATGTCTCTGAGTATATAGACATTCACATATATAAATTTATAAATAAATAAATGCATAATAGTGAGAATAAGCAGTAGTGTGGTCGATGACATAAAGTACATGTGAAAAGAGAACCACTGTGAGTATAAAAAATGGGTGAGATTAGCTGTTGCAGAAACCAAAATTGTTCTACTCTAAGTTCCTCTACTCACAAAGAATGAAAGTGGAGCCAAGATGGCAGAGAAGTAGGAATAAGTGCAGTGACTGCCACACCACCCTCAACAAAATTTAAAAAAAAACAGCATATATATATATATATATATATATATATA
>NC_058136.1:12056622-12071210 GCF_016433145.1 Gracilinanus agilis | reverse complement strand
AGAGGGGAAAGAAAGAAAACTCTTATTTTTAAATTTGCCTCTTTAAGGGCCTTAATAAGATCAAATTATTTGTATTCCTATATGGAGAAATATTATGAGTAATTTTCAAAAACTGTATTCACTATTATAGTAATTAGAAGAATTATTCATAGGGAGAGGTTAGAGCACTAAATGGTCAAAGAGGAGACAGGGCAGGGGAAAAGATGGGGGGTAATAGTAGGTGGCACCTAGAGAAACTTGAATGAATAAGAAAAATAGGATATTCTAAATCACACAAAGAGGGCACGGGAAAGGGAGGAGATGAATACTATTATAAGAAGGAGAGGAAGAGAGCATTAATATGTAATATTTAAACCTTACTCTCAGGGGAATTAACCCTGAGAGGGAAGAGTAGCTATATCCATTTGAATATAGAATTCTATCTAACCCTACTGAGAAAGTCAGAAAGAATTAATCAAGGGGAGCAGGGAGTGGGGAGTTCATAAAATGGAGGGTAGGAGAGGGGGGAGGGAATTCATTAGGCCTTAAAAATAAAAAGACGGGAATAATAAGGGAGGGGGTGGAAAGGGAAGTAAATCAAGGAAGGGGACAAGGGGGACTGGTCTAAAACAAACCAATGGTTTTAAAGGAAATAGCATAAGAAGAAGGAGTACAACTAGGAGAGAATACCAAAATGTTAGGGAATACACAACTGATAATTATAACTCTGAATGTGAATGGGATGAATTCACCCGTAAATTGGAAGCAAATAGCAGAGTGGATTAGAAACCAACATCCTACCATATGTTATTTACAAGAAACACATATGAGGTTGGTGGACACACACAGGTTTAAGGTCAAGGACTGGAGCAAATCCTTTTGGGCTTCAAATGAGAAAAAGAAGGCAGGAGTGGCAATCATGATTTCTGACAAAGCCAAAGTTAAAATAGATATGATTAAAAGAGACAGAGAAGATAATTACATCCTGATAAAAGGCAGTATAGACAAAGAGGAAATAATAGTACTCAACATGTATGCACCAAATGGTATAGCATCCAAATTCCTAAAGGAGAAACTGGCAGAGCTCAAGAAGGAAATAGATAGTAAAACCATACTAGAGGGAGATCTAAAAATTCCTCTTTCAGATCTAGATAAATCAAACCAAAAAGAAAGAGATAAGAGAGGTGAATGAAATCCTAGAAAAAATAGATTGAATAGATATGTGGAGAAAAATAAATAGGGACAAAAAGGAATACACCTTTTTTTACAGCTGCACATGGTACATTCACAAAACTTGGACATGTAATAGGCCATAGAAACATTGCAAACAAATGCAAAAGAACAGAAATAATAAATGTAACCTTTTCAGATCATAATACAATAAAAATAATAATTAGTAAGGGGACCTGGACAGGCAAATCAAAAGCTAATTGGAAATTAAATAATATGATTCTCCAAAACCAGCTAGACAAAGAAGAAATCATAGAAACAATCAACAATTTCATTGAAGAGAATGACAATGATGAGACATCTTACCAAACTCTGTGGGATGCAGCTAAGGCAGTACTCAGGGGGAAATTTATATCCTTGAGTACATGTATTAGCAAATTAGAGAGGGCAAAGATCAATTAATTGGACATGCAAATTAAAAAACTAGAAAGGGAACAAATTAAAAATCCCCAGCTAACGACCAAATTAGAGATTATAAAAATTAAAGGAGAAATCAATAAATTTGAAAGTAAAAGAATTATTAAATTAATAAATTATACTAGAAGCTGGCACTTTGAAAAAACAAAGAAAATTGACAAAGTAATGGTCAATCTAATTAAAAAAGGAAAGAAGAAAACCAAATAATCAGTATCAAAGATGAAAAGGAAGACCACACCTCTAGTGAAGAGGAAATCACGGTAATCATTAAAAACTACTTTATCCAATTATATGGCAATAAATATAGCAATCTAGGTGAGATGGATGAATATTTACAAAAATATAAATTGCCTAGATTAACAGTAGAAGAAACAGAATATGTAAATTATCCCATATCAGAAAAAGAAATTGAACAATCCATCAAAGAACTCCCTAAGAAAAAATCGCCAGGGCCTGATGGATTCACAAGTGAATTCTATCAAACATTCAAAGAGCAACTAATTCCAATACTATACAAACTATTTGACATAACAATCAAAGAAGAAGTTCTACCAAACTCCTTTTATGACACAAATATGGTACTGATGCCAAAGGCAGATAGACCAAAAAGAGAGAAAGAAAACTACAGACCAATCTCCTTAATGAAATAGATGCAAAAACCTGAGACAAAATACTAGCAAAGAGACTCCAGCAAGTGATCACGAGGGTTATTCATCATGATCAGGTGGGATTTATACCAGGAATGCAAGGATGGTTCAACACAAGGAAAACCATTCACATAATTGACCATTTCAACAAGCAAACCAACGAAAACCACATGATTATCTCAATAGATGCTGAAAAAGCCTTTGACAAAATACAGCACCCGTTCCTATTGAAAACACTGGAAAGTATAGGACTAGAAAAACTGTTCCTAAAAATAATAAACAGTATATATCTAAAACCATCAACAAGCTTCATATGCAATGGGTATAAATTAAAAGCCTTCCCAGTAAGATCAGGAGTGAAACAAGGATGCCCATTATCACTTATATTATTTAAGTTTGTACTAGAAACACTAGCAATAGCAATTAGAGAAGAAAAAAATTGGATGCATTAAAATAGGCCATGAGGCGACTAAGCTATCACTCTTTGCAGATGATATGATGGTCTACTTAAAAAATCCTAGAGAATCAACTAAGAAGCTTGTAGAAATAATCAACAACTTTAGCAAAGTTGCAGGATACAAAATAAATGCACATCCATCATCAGCATTTCTATATATTCCCAACACATCACAGCAGCATGAGGTAGAAAGAGAAACACCATTTAAAATCACCCTAGACAATATAAAATACTTAGGAATCTACCAAAACAAACACAGGAATTATATGAACACAACTACAAAACACTTTCCAAACAATTAAAACTAGATCTAAACAAGTGGAAAAACATTGATTGCTCATGGGTAGGATGAGCTAACATAATAAAAATGACCATTCTACCCAAATTAATTTACCCATTTATTGCCATACTTATCAAAGTACCAAAAAAACTTTTTGCTGAATTAGAAAAAAACTATAACAAGGTTCATTTGGAAGAACAAAATATCAAGAATATCAAGGGAAATAATGAAAAAAAAACTGAAGGAAGATGACCTAGCAGTACCAGATACTAAATGATACTATAAAGCAACAGTCATCAAAACAATATGGTATTGGCTAAGAGACAGAAGGGAGGATCAGTAGAATAGACTTGGGGTAAGTGACATCAGTAAAACAGTGTAGGATAAACACAAAGAGCCCAACTTTTGTTACAAAAATCCACTATTTGACAAAAACTGTTGGGAAAATTGGAAAACGACATTGGAGAGATTAGGTTTAGATCAACATCTCACACCCTACACCAAGATAAATTCAGAATGGGCAAATGACTTCAATATAATGAAGGAAACTATTAGAAAATTAGATGAACATAGAATATTATACCTGTCAGATCTATGAGAAAGGGAAAATATTAAAACCAAGCAAGAGTTAGAAAAAATTATAAAATGTAAAATAAATAATTTTGATTATATAAAATTAAAAAGTTTTTTATAAATAAAAACAATGCAACCAAAATCAGAAGGGAAACAACAAACTGGGAAAAATCTTTATAACAAAAAACTCTGAAAGATGTCTAGTTACTCAAATATACAAGGAACTAAATCAATTGCATAAAAAATGAAGCCATTCCCCAACTGATAAATGGGCAAGGGACATGAATAGGCAATTTTCAGATAAAGAAATCAAAGCTATCAATAAACACATGAGAAAGTGTTCTATATCTCTAATAATTAGGGAAATGCAAATCAAAACAACTCTGAGGTACCACCTCACACCTAGCAGTTTGGCTAAAATGATAGAAGGGGAAAGTAATGAATGTTGGAGGGGATGTGGCAAAATTGGGACATTAATGCATTGCTGGTGGAGTTGTGAACTGATCCAGCCATTCTGGCTGGCAATTTGGAACTATGCCCAAAGATTTCTAAAGGACTGCCTGACCTTAGATCCAGCCATAGCATTGTTGGTTTTGTACCCCAAAGAGATCATAGATAAACAGACTTTTATGAAAATATTTATAGCTGCGCTTTTTGTGGTGGCAAAGAACTGGAAAGGGAGGGTATGTCCTTCAATTGGGGAATGGCTGAACAAATTGTGGTATATGCTGGTGATAGAATACTATTGTGCTCAAAGGAATAATAAACTGGAGGAATTCTATGTGAAGTGGAAAGACCTCCAGGAACTGATACAGAGTGAAAGGAGCAGAGCAAGAAGAACATTGTACACAGCGACCAATACACTGTGGTAAAATAGAATATAATGGACTTCTGTACTAGCAGCAATGCAATGACCCAGGAAAATTCTGAGGGATTTAAGAAAAGGAACACTAACCACATTCAGAGGAAGAACTGCAGGAGTGGAAACACAGAAGTAAAACAACCACTTGAACACATGGGTTGATGTGGATATGGTTGGGGATGTAGACACTAAATGACCACACCAATGCAACTATCAATAATATGTAAATATGTCTTGACTGATCACACAGATTAAAACCAGTGGAAATGCGTGTTGGATATGGGGGAGGGCTAAGGGGGGGGTGAAGGGGAAAGTAAAAACAGGAATCATGTAACCATGGAAAATTTTTCTAAAAAAATAAAATATTTAAATCTGAAAAAAAAGATATAATAAAGAAAGTCAAAAGACTGAAAAATGAAAGAAAATATAACGTATCTATTAGTAAAAAACAACTGACTAGAAAAAAAGATGGAAAGGGGAAAAATTAAGAATCACTGGTCTATTTGATAAAAACTGCTGGGAAAATTGGAAAACAGTATTGGAAAAATTGGGTTTAGATCAATATCTTACACCCTATGCCAAGATAAATTCAAAATGGGTAAATGACAAATATAAAGAGTGAAATCATAAATGAATTAGGTGAACATAGATTAATATACCTATCAGATCTGTGGGAAAGGAAGGAATTTAAAACCAAGCAAGAGATAGAGAACACTGCAAAATTTAAATGAGTGACTTCAATTATATCAAATTGAAAAGTTTTTATACACACAAAACCAATGTAACCAATATTAGAAGGAAAACAACAAACTGGGAGAATATTTTTATAACAAAACTCTCTGACATAAGTTTAACTTCCCAAATATATGAGGAACTAAGTCAAATTTACAAAAAAATCAAGCCATTCTCCAATGGACAAATAGTCGAAGGACATGAATAGGCAGTTTTCACATGATGAAATCAAAACTAGCACATGAAAAAGTGTTCTAAATCCCTCCTGATTAGAAAAAATGCAAATTAAAACAACTCTGAGGTACCACCTCATACTTAGCAGATTGGCCAATATGATAACAAAGGAAAGTAATAAGTGTTGGAGGAGATGTGGCAAAATTGGGACAATAATACACTGCTGGTAGAGTTGTGAATTAGTCCAATCATTCTGGAGGGCAATTTGGAATTATGCACAAAGTACTTTAAAAGAATGCCTGCCCTTTGATCCTGCCATATCACTTCTGGGTTTGTACCCCAAAGAGATAATAAGGAAAAAGACTTGTAAAAATATTCATAGCTGTGCTTTTTGTGGTGGCAAAAAATGGAAAATGAGGAGGTGTCCATAGATTGGAGAAGGGATAAATAAATTGTTGTATATGTTGGTGATGGAATATTATTGTGGTGAAAGGAATAAAGAAATGGAGGAATTCCATGTGAACTGGAATGACCTCCAGGAATTGATGCAGAGTGAAAGGAGCAGAACCAGGAGAACATTGTACACAGAGACTGATACATTATGGCACAATTGAATGTAATAGACTTTTCTACCAGCAGCAATGCCACGACCAAGGACAATCCAGAGGAACTTGTGAGAAAAAACACTATCCACATCCAGAGAAAGAACTGTGGAACTGGAAATGCATTAGAAGAATATATGCTTGATCACATAGTATGATAGGGATGTGATTAGGGTTTTGATGTTAAAGGATCACTCTACTGCAAATACAAATAACATAGAAATATGTTTTGAACAATGATACATGTATAATCCAGTGGAGCTCCTTGTCAGCTTTGGGAGGGAGGAGGAGGAAAGAGTAGGAGAGGAAAGATTGTGAATCATGTAACCATGGAAAAATATTCTAAATACAAATTTAAAAAATCATTGGACTACCTGAAAGCCAAGGGCAAAAACAAAACAAAACAAAAACCTAAACCAAAAAAAGTTCTACGTGTTTCTTTTTAAATCTTGATAAAAACATTTCCCCAAACTCATCACCTTCTGAAACAAATCTCAAAATAAAAACTCCCATTATTGTCAATCCAGATAAGCAAAATCCTGCAAGCAGTCAGAAAGAATGAATTCAAAAGTACCTATGAACCACAAAATTTAGGATCACACAAAATTTAGCAGCCAGTTTTATAAAGGCTAGGGCAGTCATGTGACTCAGTGGATAGAGTGCCCAGCCTAAAGTCAAGGAGATTCAACTTACTGAGTTCAAATCTGACACCAGAAATTTACTAGCTTGACTCTGGTCAAGTTACTCACTGTTTGCCTCAATTCCTCATCTCTAAATTGAGCTGGAAAAGGAAGAGGAAATCACTCCAGTATCTTTGCCAGGAAAACCCCAAATGGACTCGTGAAGAGTTGGATACTGTTGAAATAACTAAATAACATTATAAAGAAATGGCTGACTTGAAACATAATGTTCCAGAAGACTTATATCCAAGAATAATATGCCCAGCAAAACTGTGCATGCTCCTACCAGAGAAAAATGGATCTTTAATGAAATAGAGGACTCCAAAAAATTTCTGATGAAAAGAGCAGAGCTGTTTAATCTTTGAAGTTCAAACAAAGCAGTGAAGAGAAATATAAAAAGGTGAACATGAATGGATGATAATAAAGGACTAAAGGAGGATGAACTCCTTACTTTCTAATATATAGAGATGATACATGGTGCCCCTCTGAACCCTTCCATCATCAGAGATCTTTCTCTTTTCTCACACACATACAGCCTAATTAGACAAAAAGACAAGGGAGTGGCTCTATTTTGTCTTGATGATGTTAAAGGGGATAGATAAGGAAGGAAAATGAATACACTGGGAGAGGAGTACAAAGGGAAAATTATCTCATAATCAGAGCGCACAATTAGACATCTATATAGAGTACTAGGAATAACTTGGAGTGACTGGCTTCACTCTCATCTGAACTGATCAAAGGAGAGAAGAATAGACATAACTGAGTACAAAAATAAATTTCATTCTACAGGGAAGTAGAAGAGGAGAAGAGGGAATAAGAGAAAGGGGAGACTAAGGAAGGGGTTAGTCTTGAACAATATTAATAATATTCACAGCATACTTATAGCTCTTTAGAAGAGTCAAAGAATGAGAGTGAATTGGGGGATGGTTGAATAAATTTTTATATATAAATGTTTTAGAATATTACATGACTGTGAGTGATTAAAGAGATACTTTTTAAGTGAAACCTGGGGAGACTTATATGAACTAATAAATAGTATGTGTATATACACACTATACATATATACATAAATATATGTATATGATTATCTATATGTGTATATGTGACTTCCTACATGTATGTATGCATGTATGTAATTTTAGACATAGTCTCTGAGAAATTTCTTTTTCTTGACTGTAATAGGAGTTACTTTTATAATAGAGGACTTTTTTCTTTCATTCTCAATTGGTGGAAGGGTGAGGAGAGGGCAGCGTTTTGCTGATTGAAAAACAAATCATTCAAAAAAGAGAATTGAGACAAAACAAATCTGGGGGAGTGGGATAATTCGTGGCAACTCTCTCCACTCTCCCTCTACCCCTAGCCATGAAAGAAGGAAATTGTCTCTAAGGGGAAGGGGGGGAAATGTTTCACCAACCACATCTGATCAAACAATATTTATCTTCCTTAGCCTCAGTAAAAGCTGTTGCACCCAGTGGTCTCAGTATCTGTCTCTAAGGGATGATGAGAAATAGAATGAACAATCCCCAAAGCCCTGAATACATGGTCCTAAGGAGGAGGGTGAACTTTAACTCTCAATCAAGATTTTTCCCTTCCCGTAGCTTTCTTTGAAAATTCTGTGAATGCTTTTCTACCTTCACTCAGTTCTCTAGCATCAGTGTTGGTAGATTCTGGGAAAGCTTTTCTATTTCTATGCTGAATGTGATATAGGGTCAGTTATCAAAGGCTCTTTCTATATCTGTTTATCCAATCTTGAACAGAAATATAAAATTAATTAGCAAAAAATGCTAATAGTTTATTTGATGTTTTTGCTTGACTAGCCATTAGATATTATTCATTTTTCCCCTTCTTTAATTGACTCTGGTTTTGGTATCAAGAACAAGTTGTTCCAAAAAGAAGCATTTAGTAAGGTCCTTTCTATCTCTGTTTTTAACAAAGAATTTGTTTAGTATTATTCTTTTGACATTTAATAGAAAGTCCTTGGCAATTCATCTGTTCTCAGGGTATGTTTCAATGGGGAGTTCATTTATGGCTTTTTCATTTTGTATTTCTGAAATGAGTTTGTTTATATTACCTATTTCTTGTTCAGTTAATAAAGCTATTTTATTATTTTTTGTAAATAGTTATCAATTTCATTTACATGTTCAGCTTTATGTATATATAATTGAATATAATAATTTCTGAAAAGTTCCTATATTTCCTTTTAACTTGTGAATTACCATTTTTCCTTTTTGATATTAGGGATTTAGTTTTTCTCTCCTTTTATTCTTTAATCAACTTGGTTGATTGTCTTATATTGTCCTTTTTAAAAACAAGCTTAGTTTTATTATGACAACAGGTTTTTTTTTTAAATTTTGTTTTCAGTTGGTGTGATAATTGTGGGAATTGAATGAACTATACTGACTCCATCTTGTGACTCACTTCTGTATCTAGCTCAGTTCCCTTAATATTCAATTTTGAGTCTAATCCAATTTCTGCATTGTGAGAAAATGTTTCCATTTATGGGAATTGTGAGAAAACTCTCCCACTCCTTCTCTCTCCCTCTCTTTCTCCCTTCCATCTTTCCTCCCTACCTCTTTTTCTCCCTCTCCCTCTCTGGCATACAAAATCAAAGTAAATTTTGAATGTAATTATGGTCTTATTAACTTAAATTATCTTTTTTAATTCTATGTTTACTTTAGTATATTTTAAATTATTCTCTTCCTTCCTTCTGCTTACCTGACCCAGAATAGATTAAAGTAAGGTTCATGAGAATACCACTCTCTCAACAACTATGCTAATATATTATTTTCTTCTGCCACTTCATATATTCCAAACATTAAGTTCTTTCCTCTTTTCTCTCCCATTCCTTTCTCACTATTCCTACCCCCACCACCCCTTTACCTTCCTTTCCCTTCCCTATCTCATGTGTAGCTGAATTCCTTGAAGGGAGACTGAATGGGCATTCATTGCCTCTTCTCTCTCCACCATTCTCCAAGGAATTCTTTCATTCCCTAGAGGAATACTTTCATTCCAGGAGGGGAAACTGGAGAATAGGGCTGGAGGACAGTCTGTTCTCAGAAAAAAAAGGGGTAGTACTAGGCTAGAATTATATCTGTCTACTTCCTTAGGTATTATTAGACTAAGGGATATGTTTAGGTTCAAGCTAACATCTGATCACTTTGCCTTATTGGGAAGAAGGGGGAATCCCAAGCTCTATTTCCAGAATTTGAATCCTTTCCCACTAAATACTAGTTCCACATTAAACATACATAGTAACTAGCAAAGAAATCCATTCATTCAAATTGTAGTAAAACAGAAATCAGAAAGATTCATAGGAAAATACATATATTAAGAGTGAAGGCTCATTCCCATTGGGATAAAAATAACTAGGAGAGAGAGAGAGAGAGAGAGAGAGAGAGAGAGAGAGAGAGAGAGAGAGAGAGAGACAGAGAGACAGAGAGAGAGAGAGAGAGAGTTCTAGAACTCACTCAAAGGGACGTCTCCTGTGTAGTCATCTGGGACTTGATAGGGACTACTACCTCTTCTCTTCAACAACCTGAAGTGGGATTGGTCTCTTCCATCTTCTTTCTCAAACCTGGAAGCCAACAATGCATGAACACAGAGCATGAAGAAGGAGTTTGAAGAGTTCTGAAAAGGACTGGATGAACTGAAGCTCTCTCACTTTGGCCAAGTCCACCCCACCCCTCGCTCAGAGAGGGGCATTCATCTTTACCAATAAGGAAAGAGTCCTCTATGGATTTTGGGAGAGGGTTTTACATTCCCATTTCCTTTTCCTTTTCTCCTGGGCCCCAATTTTGTCTTTATTCCTTCACTGACCATTGGATATGTTAAGATTCTAGAGACAATAGTTTTTCTCCTTCCTTTAATCATGTAATCATTTGATCATTATTTAAAGCCTTTTCTGATTCTTGAAACTTATTTACTTTGGTAGACTTCTCCATTATCTTGTATTTGCATTTCTAATACTCTGTACAAGTTTGGTTATCTCAAAAAGAACTCTTGGAGATCACTGGTTGTTTTAAAGATTTAATTCTTCCTTGAAGGATTAAGCTCAACTCTACAAGATAAGTTATACCTTGTTATAGGAATTTGTATAAATGGAAATTTTGAACCTTGGACTTCATCTCCCATAAGTCCCTTAGTTTTCCCAAAATTCCCTTTAATATCTCCTGGCCCTCCACTTTTGCATGGTCACATTATTGTTTTATAGTTGGCTGTTTAACTCCTCCCTCTTTTTTTTTTTTTGGGTCCTGGGATCGGGCTGGTTAGTAACCTTTAGTTAGGTCTCTGTTAGTTTATTATTAATAAAGTATTCATAAATATAATATTTAATATTTTGCATATTAATTTTAATCTCCACAACTTTTATTTCCCCTTTTGCTATATAATCTTTCTCTCCTTTATTTCTGCTCTGGTATTTAGAGTGTAATTTTGTATGATTCTGACTGAGATCCTGACATGGTTCATGACATAGCTTTGCATTATTCCTTACAGCATTGTTTTTATTGATCTGGAACCTCTAGAATTTTACAATTACATTTCTGGATATGTCAGATTGAAAATTCTTTCAGGGAAAGTGACCTGTGAATTGTCTGTTTCTAATTTTTCCTTTGGTTCTAGATAGTTTTCTTCTTAAGATTTCTTGGAGAGTGATATAATTTTTTAAAGAATCCAATGTTAAAAATTTGTTTAATGTTTAAAAATACATATATTTTCAACAATTTTGCAAGGTAAAAATTATTCTCCCAGACAAATATATAAATCCTGACTAGCCCTGAAGGAGTGTGTCCAGAGATACTATAGCCTTCTTTGTTCTTTTTTAGAATTATTGACTTGAAATCATCAATATGAATAATTCCATATTAAAAAAAAGAAAATGAGGCTTACACATGAAACCACAAATTCACTAAATGTAGCTTCTTATTGTTAATATGCATTGAATTTTTTAGTACTAGTAACTTTACACTGCTGACCTGTGTTCATCTCTGGACCTCCATTTGGCCTCTTCTGTTTATTTATTTTTTATCTTTATTTTATTTTAATAACAAATTTCCACATACATTTTCCAAAGTTATATGATTCATGTTGTCTCTCTCCCTTATATTAGTCCCCTTCCTACCACCACCCTTCTTATTCCCCTCCTATTTCTCTAGAAAGTCTTTTAATACCCCTCCCCCAGCTTCTCTTATATTGCTCCCCTCCCCACCACCCCATTTCTTATTCCCTTTCTATTTCTCTATAGAGTGAGACAGCATTCTATACCCCAATGAATCTGGCTGTTCTTCCCTCTCCAAGTCAATTCCAATGAGATGTAAGGTTTAAGTATTACCCATCATCACCTTCATCTTTCCCTCCACTGTAATAGTTTTCTCCCATGCCATGCCTCTTTATGTGATATAATTTGCCCCATTTTACTTCTTTCTTCCCACTTCTCTTGGTACAATCCTCTTTTTCAGCCTTAGGTTTTTTTTACATATCATCCTAAACACCTTACTACCACACCCTCTGTCTTTGTATACTTCTCCTAACTACTATGCTAATGATAACAATTTTTAAGAGTTTCAGATATTGTCTTTCTATATAAGGAATATAAACAATTTGACCTTATTGAAGCCCTTAAATTTTTTCTCTTTCTTATTTACCTTTTTTATGCTTCTCTTATATTTTGCATTTGGACATCAACTTTTCTGTTTGTCTGGTCTTTTCTTCAGGAATGGCTGGAAATCTATTTTATTCAATGACTATACTTTCCCCTGAAAGAATATAGTCAGTTTTGATGGGTAGGTGATTCTTTATTGTAAATCCGGTTCCCTTGTCTTCTGGAAAAATCATATTTCACATCTTCACAGATCTCCTCCTGCAATAAATCCTCATATGACAACTCCAAGGAATGTTATAGCCAAGCTTAAGAGCTCTCAAGTCAAGGAGAAAATACTTTAAACAGGCAGAAAGAAACAATTCAAATATTGTGGAGCCCCAGGCTAGATTACACAGGATCTGGCAGCTTCCACGCTGAAGAATGTGTTCAGTGGGAGAGTTCCCTCACTTGCTGTTGGTTTGACTCCTAACATTCTGAAGTGCTTTTTATAGATTGGTTTGTAAGAACTGTCAGAGTGGTTTTGGCTTTCACAGCTACTAAGCCACCATCTTGGTTCCACCCCTTCTGTTTATTTTTTAAATGTTTAATTGATGCTCTTTTATTTTCTCACTTATCTTTTCTTTGTATCTTTATTGTAGTCACTCCACTCTTCCTCCAACTCTCCTCTGTATCCCTGAAAATAAAAAACACAGTTAGGTGGCTCAGTGGACAGAGTGCTTGACCTAGAGTCAGGAAGAACAGAGTTGAAACCTAACCTCAGATTTGCTAGAAGTGTGACCCTGAGCAACTCACATAACCTCTATCTGTCTCAATTACTTCAAATGTAAAATGAATATCATATTAGTATCTACTTCTAAGGGGGATTGTTGTGAGGATCAAATTTTATATATATATATAAAGGCATTTAGCACAATGCCTAGCTCATAATAGGCACTTGATAAATACTTGTTCCTTTAAAACAAAAACAAAAAAAAATATATAGTCCAGTCACATCAATATGTGCTGTTGTGATTTTGTCTGGAAATGTGTATCATTTTGTAGCTACTTTCTATAACCTCTCCATCAATAGGTATAAAATATGTTTTATCATCAAACTTCTGGAGTCATAATTGGGCATTTCATTGATTTGTCTTTAAGTCTTTCATTTACAATACTGTGGTAATTATTTAAATATTTTTTCTGGAAATTACTCACATGTCATTCCGCATCAATTCACACAAGTCTTTCTAAGTATCTCTGAATCTTTTCTTTTCCCTACTTCATAATTGTGCAACAATATTCTAAATATTAAAATTTGGTCAGCCATTCCCTATTGTTTTTTATGGATATCCACTTTGCTTCCAACTCCTTTCTATGATAGAAAGTACTGCTATGTATATCTTTGTGTATATAGCCCTTTTGCCTTTTTCATTGCCCTCTTTGGAGCACATGTCTACTAGTGATATTGCTTAGCCAAAGAGTATGAACTGTTGAGTGACTTTTTATACATAGTTCTGAATTGCTTTACAGAATTGTTCAACTACTTTACAATACACAAATAGTACATTAGTGTGCTTCTTGTCCTCTCATAGATCCTTTCTCAGTTGTCATTTTCCTTATGTCATCTTTTTAAATCTGAAGAATATGGGTAGAACTTCTGGGTTGTTTAGATTCACATTGCTCTTGCTCTTATTCTAAATGATTTGGATGTCTGTTTTATGTAGTTCTTCATAACTTGGATTTCTTCCTGTGAGAAATGCCTATTTACATGTACATGGATCATTTATCTTTGAAGAGCAGCTTTTCTCATTTGTTTATACAAATTCTTATATATGTTGGATGTAAAACTTTCCAGAGAAATTTTCTGGAAAAGTTTTCTTCCCAAGGAAACTTTTCTTTCTAATTCTAAAAACATTGGGCTAAATCTTTTCAATTTTATAAAAAAACTATCAGTTTTCTCTTCTATGATCCTCTTTCTCCCTCTATGATGATGATAATAATAATAATAATAATAATAATAATAATAATAATAATTTATCTATGGTTCCGTTTTTCTCTAAATTGTTTATGGTATGACTTCTATTGAGATCAATGTAACCATTTGAAACCTTTCATGGTATTTGGTTTGAAATGCCTGCTATACTTGAAAAAAGCCCTAGCTTTTCTTCATTATCAATAATACTTGCTCCTAATTTTAGGTAGATAATATTTTGCCATTTAAGTGAAAGGTGTATTTATTTCTAAGCTTTCTAGGTTTTTAAAAAATAAAATGGGGGTTCCGGGTTAAGATGGTGGCAGAGTAAAAAGCAGCTCTTAACATCTCCTGACCGAAACACACAAGACTCCTCAAGGGGACATAAAAACAAGTCCAGACGAA
>NC_058136.1:12018566-12051994 GCF_016433145.1 Gracilinanus agilis | reverse complement strand
CTCCAGGAACTAATGCAGAGTGAAAGGAGCAGAGCCAGAAGAACATTGTACACAGAGACTGATATACTATGGTAAAATCGAATGCAATGGACTTCTGTACCAGCAACAATGCAATGACACAGGACAGTTCTGAGGGACGTATGGTAAAGAACGCTACCCACATTCAGAGGAAGGACTGCAGGAGAGGAAACATATAAGAAAAGCAACTGCTTGAACGCATGGGTCGGGGTGGACATGATTGGGGATGTGGACTCGAAACTACCACACCAATGCAACCACCAACAATTTGGAAATAGGTCTTGATCAAGGACACATGACAAAACCAGTGGAAATGTGCATCGGCCATGGGTGGGGGGAGTGCGGGGGGTGAAGGGGAAAGTAGGAGCATGAATCATGTAACCATGTTAAAAATGATTATTAATAAATGTTTAAATTTAAAAAAACATAGCAAATAAAGTATACAAGACAAAAAATAAAATAAAATGATTTTTAATATTTTCAAAACCTTTTCTACGTCTATTAATTTATTCATGTGATTTTTATTTTATTATTATTGTGATCTACTATGTCATTACTGTGTTCTATTATACTTTCAAAGTATTCAATCTAGCTTTTATTCCTGCTATAAATCCCACCTGGTCACAATGAATATCTTTAAATAGGTTGTTAAGCCTTTTTTGCTAATAATTTTTTCAGTCATAGTTATTAGAAATTCTGTTCTATTTCTTTCTGTCTCTGATTTCTTTCTCGCTGTTTTAGGTATCCTTGCTCATGGAAAGAGTTTGGTACAGTGACATCTACCCTATTTTTTAAACAGTAAATGTAAAATTGAAGTTTAACATCACTTAGATGTTTTTGTTTTAGAATTAACTTCTAAATCTGTTTCATTCTGAGAGTATATATTTATTTTTTCTGAAATGAGACTGTTATCTTTTTCTTGTTTTAAATACCTATGTATTTTTTTGTAAATATTCATTCATTTTATTTCTTACCATATAATTAAGAAATTAATTTCATCTAATTTTCTTTATTTTTTCTTATTTTAATTTTGAGTTGTACTTTTTCATTTTTTACATTGGTCATTGGAGTCTCATCATTCCTTTTTATTTAAATCAGGTAAATTAATTTTTCCAGACAGTTGATAGTTTAATTCATCAATATTTGTTTGTCAATTTATTTATCAGTTGGTCTGTATTTATTTTCAATTTTTTTATTTTCAGAATTTCTATTTTTGTTTACTTCATTTTTATATGTTTTTAGTTGCATGCTTAATTAATTGATGTTTTCTTTTTCCCTTTTGTTAATGAATGTATTCAAAGTTATAAAATTTCTCCCACTGAGTACTTTGTATCCCAAAAGTTTTCATGTGATGTCTCATTGTTAGAATTTTATTTAATATAGCTATTTATTGTTTGGCTATTTCTTTTTGACCCCAAAATTCTATAGGATTGAATTGTTTCATTTCCATTTAACTTAAATTTCTTCAAATAAGTTTTTTATATGCATCTTTTTTGCATTGCTGCCAGTAAAGGATGCAATTAATATTTGGTTTTCTTCATTTGTTGGCAAGAGCTTTATGCTATAGCACATGGTCAGTTTTTATAAAAATATTATGCAAAGCTGATAAATAAGTACTCTACTTTTCTCTTCCTATTCAGTAATAGCCAGATATCTAGCATAAATAACTTGTCTAAATTCCATTCAGATTTCTTTATTTGAATTTATTCAAATTCTTTATTTGTATTATTTGTCATTGTTATTTATCATATATTTCACCTTATCACAATCTTATACTATTTCCCCTTTCTTTCCTAGCCATCCCTCCATTTTATAAATAATAAATATTTTAAAATAATTTAAGCTGAAGATATGAATAGGGACACAATCTTATATGATACGGGCACTGAACAAGGCAAGTATTGATGCTACTCTTTTTGCTTGGCCTTGCTTTGGAGAAGGTATTGGTGAGGACCAGAAGATAGTGGTTACCTACCTTCTTCCCCTTTAGTATTGACTCAGAGCAAGTTTAGGGATGATTTATGTTGCTAGAGTGGCCCCCTGCTATTTTGTGATTTTGCCTTTTTCATCAGTGTAGATTCTTTTCATTCATCCCTTTGGCTCAACAAGTTCTCACTGGATGTGGGGGGTGGCGGGAGGGAGCTGGGATTACCCGATAATTTCCATGCCTCTATCTTTTTCAAAAATCAGATTTTGCATTTCTGATACTAGTCTTACAGTATGGTGACATATTTTTGTATGAATTCTCTATTGCCTCTCTTTGCGTATATCATCGGTACACATCTTGTCGGGTATCTGTGCATAGATGCTAAAGGCAAGAATGCAGCTAAGCATAATGGAAACAATATTCTTTCATTAGTTTTGTTCCTGTGCCTTTTCCCACTCATATTCTTTTGCATGGGAGACCAATTCTTAGAGTTAAGAAAATTGGAGAAATGAGTCACACTTGTGTGTGGATGTGCCCTGGCTACATGTTTCCCACACATGTGTCTTACTCTGCACATATTCTATATGTGTCCCCTCTTTTTACTGATGATCAATGGATTTGTGAGAAAGTATGCCATGAATTTATGTGGAAATAAGCCTTTCACTTAGTAAGCTCTTTCTGAATGTTTGATGAATTGAATTGAAGATTCTTCCCTGTTGGGAAACCAAGGGAAGAGAACAAGAATAACTTGATCTTTTCTTTCCTGTTACTAAAAAAAATCTTTAATTTCTACTTGAGGGGGTCAGCATTGGGGCGGTAGTTGTCTTAAATGAGTTTAAATTGGATCTGAAAAATGTTGCCTATTACATGGTATTTTACTGATAATTATTTCATTTTAATATTCATTTTCCTGAATAAAACCCTTTTGTCATAGCGGGAAAGACTTTCCTTCACTGTTCAATTGAATTTTGCTTTTGTTGAACTCAATTATGATTTTATCTAACTCACCCCTCTGCTGGCTTGTTCAATAGATTCTCGGAACACTGTGCTGATTTTTACACTCAGAACACTTTGCTCAACTTCACATCCTGAACTCCTAGAGTACATGTGCTATTTGAATTTGTCCTAGTGCTTTTGCATCTCATAGCTCACCAAGTCATGCCCCCGTACAAATTCCACACTCCCCTGGCAACTGATGAGGGCTGACTTTAAAGTTTATTTTGGCAAGTTCTAGATTCTATCCTAAAATTCTGGGAGATAAGTCATCAATGACTACTAAGAAAGGGGGTGGAGCCATGATTGTTCATGCAGCTCAGTACGTGACCTTCAGTTCAACAAAAATCTAGTAGGAGGTCTAACATAGACACTATGGGCTTTGTAGCATAAATAATTTAATCTCCGTATAACTTTTGGAAATAATAGAGATAAAGAGTGTAGTAATAATAATAATAATAATAATAATAATAAAAGCAGCAACAATAACAACAACCAATGGCAGCTGCATACAACCTCTAAGAGCAATTAGGGCTAGATTTAACAACCAAAAATTATCAAGTTTAGGCAAAGTTTTAGAGCTAGAAGGGAAATTGGATGTCAGCTAATGTATCCCCCACCATCACACCCCCATTTTACAAATAAGGAAACAGATTTACAGAGATGAAGTGATTTAATGAAGATCACACCAATAGTAAAAAGTAGATGCTAACCTAGACCCACTGACTCCCAGTTAAATGCTTTCACCACTGGTCCATACTGTCTTTCAATTCAAATTACCAACCATTTCTTACAGTTCTACTCATTTCAAGTCAGTATGCTAATGCTAAATATACAAAGGTCAAAATGAAACAGTGCATTTCCTAAAGAAAATTGTTTCCTAGTAAAGAAACAAAACATGGATGCATTTGTATTAAATCCAAGGTATTTTGAGAAAGGAAAGGGTACTGCAAAATAAAAGGATCAAGAAAGACATAGGGGGGGCTGCTGGGTAGCTCAGTGAATTGAATGTCAGGCCTAGAGATGGGAGATCGGGAGGTCCTAGGTTCAAATCCAGCCTCAGACACTTCCCAGCTGTGTGACCCTGGGCAAGTCACTTGACCCCCATTGCCCACCCTTACCACTCTTCCACCTATGAGCCAACACACAGGAGTTAAGGGTTAAAAAAAGACATAGGGAAACAATATCTTAACTGCATCTTTAAGGACAATGATTTGTTGATGCAAGACTGGAATTCCAAAGAGACAGAAGACTAGATACATAGATTTTGAAGTAATCAACAGCACTAATGGTAATTGAATGATATAACCAAGGAAGAGAGTGTAAAAAAAGAAGAAGCCCTAAAACAAAGCATTCAGGGTCAATTAGCCAATGGGTAAGAGACGCATAATGATCTTATGTTGGAGGCTGAGAAGATGTGGTCAGATTAGTAGGAGAAAACCCAAGAGGAAGCAATCTCATGGAGATCAGAGGAAAAAGAATTGCCTATGAGAAAGGGCAACAGTATCAAAAGCTTACAGATTAATCAAGTAGGACAAGGATTGAGACAAGGAACAATAGATTTAATCATTAAAGTATTTTGGGGAACAAATCTACAACTCTTTTTTAACTGCCTATGATGTGCTAACCACTGAGCACAGAAAGGCAAAACTGTAGTCCCTGCCCTCAAGAAGCTTACAGTCTAATGAGAGAGACAACATGTAAGTCATTATGTACAAAGTTGATATATACAGAAAAAATGGAGCTAATTTCAATGGAAAGGCATTGAGAGACTGAGAGGCCTTTCATAAAAGGTAGGATTTGAGCTGATTCTTAAAGGAAGCCAGGAAAGTTAGGAGACAGAAGTGAAGAGTGAGAGCATTCCAGACATGGGGTACAACCATAACTAAGGTCCAGATTAAGGAGATAGGGTTTCTTGTGAGAGGATCTTCTTTCTCTGTTTTTTTTCATGCCTGCCCCTCCCCCATTTAAATGCCGTTTCCTGTGTCCATGTGTAGGTTTTATGTAACTTTAATAAAGTTATCACTTAACCTTTTTAAAAAACTGTTATAGTGTCTATGGATGGGAGTAAAGTAAAAAGGCTAGAAAGATAGGAAGAGAGCCAGGATGTCAAAGTCCTTAAAAGCCAAAAAAGAATTCCATTTTGGTTCCTATAAACAATAAAGAGCCATTGGAGTTTATTGAGTAAGGGAGTGTCATGGCCAAATATGAACTTGAGGAAGATAATTATGGCAGATGAGAGGAGGATAAATAAGAGTTAAAAGAACAACTAGAAAATCAATGCATTAATCCAGTCATACTACTTTTTTAACATTTAATACTTATTTTTTAGAAAAGTTAACATGGTTACATAATTCATGCTCTTACTTTCCCTTCATCCCCTGACCTCTCCGCCCCTCCCCCCGCCATGGCTGATGTGTATTTCCACTTGTTTTAACATGTGTCATTGATCAAGACCTATTTCCAAATTGTTGATCATTGCATTGGTGTGGTACTTTCGAGTCTACATCCCCAATCATGTCTGCCTCAACCCATGTGTTCATGCAGTTGCTTTTCTTCTGTGTTTCTACTCCTGCAGTTCTTCCTCTGAATGTGGGTAGCGTCTTTACCATAAGTCCCTCAGAATTGTCCTTGGGTCATTGCATTGCTGCCAGTACAGAAGTCCATTACATTCTGTTTTGCCACCATGTATTGGTCTCTGTGTACAATGTTCTTCTGGCTCTGCTCCTTTCTCTCTGCATCAATTCCTGGAGGTCTTTCCTGTTCACATGGAATTACTCCAGTTTATTATTCCTTTGAGCACAATAGTATTCCATCACCCGCATATACCACAATTTGTTCAGCCATTCCCCAATTGAAGGGCATAACATTGCTTTCCAGTTTTTTGCCACCACAAAGAGCACAGCTATAAATATTTTCATACAAGTCTGTTTATCTATGATCTCTTTGGAGTACAAACCCAGCAATGGTATGGCTGGATCAAATGGCAGGCATTCTTTTATAGCCCTTTGAGCATAGTTCCAAATTGACACCCAGAATGTTTGGATCAGTTCACAACTCTACCAGCAATGCATTAATGTCCCAATTTTGCCACATCTCCTCCAACATTCATTACTCTCCCCTTCTATCATTTTAGCCAATCTGCTAGGTGTGAGGTGATACCTCAGAGTTCTTTTGATTTGCATTTTCTAATAATTAGAGATTTAGAACACTTTCTCATGTGCTTATTGATACTTTTGATTTCTTTATCTGAAAATTGCCTATTCATGTCTCTTGCCCATCTATCAATTGGGGAATGACTTGATTTTTTGTACAATTGATTTAAATCCTTGTATATTTGAGTAATTAGACCCCTGTCAGAGTTTTTTGTTATGAAGATTTTTTTCCCCAATTTGTTGTTTCCCTTCTGATTTTGGCTGCACTGTTTTCATTCGTACAAAAACTTTTTAGTTTGATATAATCAAAATTATTTATTTTACATTTTGTAATATTCTCTATCTCTTGCTTGGTTTTAAAATCTTTCTTTCCCAGAGATCTGACAAGTATACTATTCTGTGTTCACTTAACTTATTTATAGTTTCCCTCTTTATATTCAGGTCATTCACTCATTCTGAATTTATCATGGTGTAGGGTGTAAGATGTTGATCTAAACCTAATCTCTCCCATGTTGTTTTCCAATGTTCCCAACAGTTTTTGTCAACTGGTGGATTTTTATCCCAAAAGTTGGGCTCTTTGGGTTTATCATACACTGTCTCGCTGAAATCACTTACACCAAGTCTATTCCACTGATCCTCCCTTCTGTCTCTTAGCCACTAACATACCGTTTTGATGGCCGCTGCTTTATACTATAGTTTAATATCTGGTACTGCTATTTTTTTTTCATTATTTCCCTTGATATTCTTAATCTTTTGTTATTACAAATGAACTTTTTTATAGTTTTTTTTCTAATTCAGTAAAATAGTTTTTTGGTAATTTGATAGGTATGGCACTAAATAGGTAAATTAATTTGGGTAGAATAGTCATTTTTATTATATTAGCTCGTCCTACCCATGAGCAATAAATGTTTTTCCAATTGTTTAGATCTAGTTTTAATTGTTTGGAAAGTGTTTTGTAGTTGTTTTCATATAATTCCCGTGTTTATTTTCGTAGATAGATTCCTAAGTATTTTATGTTGTCTAGGGTGATTTTAAATGGTGTTTCTCTTTCTATCTCTTGCTGCTGTGATGTGTTGGAAATATATAGAAATACTGATGATTTATGTGCATTTATTTTGTATCCTGCAACTTTGCTAAAGTTGTTGATTATTTCTACAAGCTTCTTAGTTGATTCTCTAGGATTTTTTAAGTAGACCATCATATCATCTGCAAAGAGTGATAGCTTAGTCTCCTCAATGCCTATTTTGATACCTTCAATTTCTTTTTCTTTTCTAATTGCTATTGATAGTATTTCTAGTACAATTATGAATAATAGAGGTGATAATGTGCATCCTCTTTTCATGCCTGATCTTATTGGGAAAGCTTCTAATTTATCCCCATTACATATCATGCTTGTTGATGGTTTTAGGTGTATACTGTTTATTATTTTTAGAAGAAGACCTCTATTCCTATACTTTCCAGTGTTTTCACTAGGAATGGGTGTCAAAGGCTTTTTCAGCATCTATTGAGATAATCATGTGATTTTTGTTTGTTAGATTGTTGACATGGTCAATTATGTAGATGGTTTTCCTAATGTTGAGCCATCCTTGCATTCCTGCTTTGAATACCAACTGATCATGGTGGATAATCCTCTTGATCACTTGCTGGAGTCTCTTTGCTAGTATTCTATTTAAGATTTTTCCATCTATGTTCATTAGGGAGATAGGTCTGTAGTTTTCTTTTTCTGTTTTTGATCTACCTGGTTTTGGAACCAGTACCATATTTGTGTCATAAAAGGAATTTGGTAGGACTCAAATAATTTGTATAGTATTGGAATTAGTTGCTCTTTGAATGTGTAATAGAATTCACTTGTGAATCTATCAGGCCTTGACGAATTTTTCTTAGGAAGTTCTTTCATAGCTTGTTCAATTTCTTTTTCTGATATGGGATTATTTAGGTATTCTATTTCTTCTGTTGTTAATCAAGGCAATTTATATTTTTGTAAATATTCATCCATATCACCTCAATTGCTATATTAATTGCCATATAATTGGGCAAAATAATTTTTAATGATTGCCTTAATTTCCTCTTTATTAGAGGTGAGGTCTCCCTTTTCATCTTTGATAATGTCAATTTGGTTTTCTTCTTTCTTTTTTTATTAGATTGACCAGTACTTTGTCTATTTTATCTGTTTTTTCAAAATACAAGCTTCTAGTCTCATTCAATAGTTCTTTTACTTTAGATTTTATTAATTTCTCCCTTAATTTTTAATATTTCTAATTTAATTTTCATCTGGGGATTTTTAATTTGCTTGCTTTCTAGTTTTTTAAATTGCATGCCCAATTAATTAATCTCTGCCCTCCCCAATTTGTTAATATATGCACTCAAGGATATAAATTTCCCCCTGAGTAATGCCTTGGCTGCATCCCACAGAGTTGGGTAGGATGTCTCATCAATGTCATTCTCTTCAATGAAATTGTTGATTGTTTCTATGATTTCTTCTTTGACTAACTAGTTTTGGAGAATCATATTTAATTTCCAATTAGTTTTTGATTTGCCTGTCCAGATGCCCTTACTAATTATTATTTTCATTGCATTATGATCTGAGAAGTTTACATTTATTTTTTCTGCTCTTTTACATCTGTTTGCAATGTTTCTATGCTCTATTACATGGTCAATCTTTGTGAATGTACCATGTGCACCTGAAAAGAAGGTGTATTCCTTTTTGTCCCTATTTATTTTTCTCCACATATCTATTCAATCTAATTTTTCTAGGACTGCATTCAACTTTCTTATTTCTTTCTTATTTATTTTTTCATTTGATTTATCTAGATCTGAAAGAGGAATTTTTAGATCTCCCACTAGTATGGTTTTACTATGTGTTTCCTTCTTGAGCTCTGCCAGTTTCTACTTTAGGAATTTGGATGCTATGCCATTTGGTGCATACATATTGAGCACTGTTATTTCCTCATTGTCTATACTGCCTTTTATCAGGATGTAATTACCTTCCCTGTCTTTTTTAATCATATCTATTTTAACTTTGGCTTTGTCAGAAATCATAATAGCCACTCCTGCCTTCTTTTTCTCATTTGAAGCCCAAAAGGTTTTACTCCAGCCCTTGACCTTAAACCTGTGTATGGCCACCTGCCAAATATGTGTTTCTTGTAGACAACATATGATAGGATTTTGGTTTCTAATCCACTCTGCTATTTGCTTGCATTTTATGGGAGAGTTCATCCCATTCACATTCAGAGTTATAATTATCAGTTGTGTATTCCCCAACATTTTGGTATCCTCTCCTAGTTCTACNCATTTTATGGGAGAGTTCATCCCATTCACATTCAGAGTTATAATTATCAGTTGTGTATTCCCCAACATTTTGGTATCCTCTCCTAGTTCTACCCCTTCTTCTTACACTATTTCCTTTTAAACCAGTGGTTTGCTTTAAGCTAGTAACCCTTGTCCCCTCCCTTGATTTACTTCCCTTTCTTATTCCCCTCCCTTATTATGCCCCTCTTTTTATTTTTAAGGCCTAATGAATTCCCTCCCCCTTCTTCTCCCCTCCCTTTTTTGACCTCCCCAGTCCCCTGCTCTCCTTGGTTAATCCCTTCTAACTTTCTGAGTAGGGTTAGATAGAATTCTATATCCTAATGGATATAGCTACTCTTCTCTCTTAGGATTAATTCCACTGAGAGTAAGGTTTAAATAGTACCTTTTAATGCTCTCTTCCTCTCCTTCTTATAATAGTATTCATCCCCTCCTCTTCCCATGTCCTCTTTGTGTGTAATAGAATATCTTATTTTTCTTATTCATTCAAGTTTCTCTTGGTGTCCTCTACTATTCACCTGCCTCTTTCCCACCACCCCCATATCATCTTAGAATATTTAATACTCCAGCCTCTCCCTATGAATAATTCTTCTAATTACTATAATAGTGAATACTATAAAAATGAATAGAGTTCACTACAGAGAATTACACAACATTTCTCCATATAGGAATACAAATAATTAGATCTTATTCTAGCCCTTAAAGAGGCAAATTAAAAAAAAATAAGAGTTTTCCTTCTTTCCCCTCTCTTTCTTATTTACCTTTTCATGTTTCTCTTGATTTTTTTGGTTGGATATCGAATTTTCCATTTAGTCCTGGTCTTTTCTGTGCAAATATTTGGAAATCTTCTATCTTGTTGAATGCCCAAATTTTCCCCTGGAAGTATATACTCAGTTTTGATGGGTAGGTGATCCTTGGTTGTAGACCCAGTTCTTTTGCCTTTTTGAATATCATATTCTAAGCCTTGAGGTCTTTTAGTTTGGAGGCTGCCAGATCCTGTGTGATCCTCATTGGTGCTCCTTGATATCTGAATTGTCTCTTTCTGGCTTCTTGTAAAATTTTTTCTTTTACTTGGAAGCTCTTGAATTTGGCTATTATATTGCTGGGGGTTGTCTTTTCTGGGTCTAGTGTAGAGGGTGCTCTATGGATCCTTTCAATGTCTATATTGCCCTCTTGTTGTAGAACTTCAGGGCAAGTTTGCTGAATAATTTCTTTTACTATGGAGCCCAAATTTCTATTAATTTCTGCTTTTTCAGGAAGACCAATGATTCTCAGATTGTCTCTTCTTGACCAGTTTTCTTGGTCCGTCACTTTCTCATTGAGATATTTCATGTTTCCTTCTATTTTATCAGTCTTTTGACTTTGTTTCATTTGTTCTTGCTGTCTTGAGAGATCATTAGCTTCTAATTGCTCAATTCTAGCCTTTAGGGACTGGATTTTGGCTATAATCCTTTGGTTTTCCTTTTCAATCTGGTCATTTCTGGTGTTCAATTTGCTTATCAGTTCATTTGATTTCTGAGCCTCACTTTCCAATTGCAAAATTCTGACTTTTAAGGTGTTATTTTCTTGCCAGATCTCTTCCATATTTCTCATCATCTCAGATTTGAACTCTTCAATAGCTTGTTACCAGTTTTCATTATTTTGGGGAAGGTTTGGATATGGTTACTTGTTTGTTCTCCTCTGCTGTTTGCTCTGTTGTCTGGATTTTTCTGTGTAAAAGTTGTCGAGTGTTAAAGATTTCTTCTTGATCTTTCTCTTCTGGGGTTCTTGTCTCTGGCTTACCATTGTTAGCCCAGTTCCCTCTCAGCTTTATCCTCACGCCCAGGTTCTGTCTGAGCTCTTTAGGCTCCTGAGGTCTCAGGTCTAGTTGTTCTCCAGGTCAAGCCTCCTGGTGGTCCTCTTGCTTGTTCCTCTGCCTGAAGCTCCTTTAACAGTCTCAAGCTGCTGCTTCCACAGTCGTGCACCCCTCTGCACTGGGTCCCCACTCAAGGTCCGAGCCTGCACTCAAGATCCAAATCCTTGCCTGAGCTCAGGATTCGTTTCTGGGCTTTCCTGAGCCAGCACTTGTGCCTGCCCTCAGGGTCTGTGTTCAAAATCTGTGCTCATTCTTTAGCCTTTTGGGGTCTTAAGTCTTGCTGCTCTCAGGAGCAGGCCCTGGTTACCCCAGGTAGCTGCCAAGGACTTAATGCATGCCCCAAACTTGCTCAAACTATTGTGCTCTGGCTTTGTCACTGTAGGTTGCTGGGGTTGGGGAGGGGGTTGCTCAGCTTGCGTTTTAGTGAGAGCTGTTTCACCCCTTTATAGCATGGAAATGCCTCGATTCCATATACTTTCAATGATGCACCCTGTTGTGGGGTCCCTTCGTTCATCTGGATTTGTTTTTATGTCTTCTTGAGGAGTCCTATATGTGTGGGTTAGGAGAGGTTAAGCAGCTGCTTTTTACTCTGCCACCATCTTAACCCAGAAGTCCCAGTCATAATACTTTTGATTGAAGTTTCTTTCCTTTTGTACCTTTACCTTGTGTCTTAGTATCAATACTAAGTGTCAGTTCCAAGTCAGAAGAGTGGTAAGGGCTAGGCAACTGGCATTAAATGACTTGCCCAGAGACACATAGCTAGAAAGTGTCTGAGGCCAGATTTGAACCCAGGACCTCTTGTCTCCAGGCCTGGCTCTCTATTCACTGAACTATCCTGCTGCCCCTGATAGAAGTTCCAGTAGAGTGGTGAGGACATCATAATCAAAATAACTATATTTATTTATCACTTTTAGTTTGCAAGACCCTATACACACATATATATCATAATATTTATGTATGTGTACATACATACACACATACACAAACACACACACACATATATATACATATATGTATATATATATATGTATACTTTGGTCCCTACAATAGTCATGGCAGGACTAAAATAATTAGCTATGCTAATTATCCTTATTTTATAGATAAAGGAACTGATGCTTAGAATTTCAATGACTTGGTAATAGTCACATAACTGGTGAGTATTTGAGAGGCAGGATTCATACCCAACTCTTTCTAACTCCAAGTCCAGTGTTCTATCCCACCATGCTAACTAGCTTCCAAAGTCAGATTATAAGAGGTCGAGGAAGAAAGTGGAGAAAGCAAGTACAGTTATTTTAGGAGTTTGGGTTTGAAAGATTGCTTAACTAAAAGGTCAAAGATATATAGGACAATTGCTAGATATTATTGTAGCATCAAGTGAGGCAGTTTTAAGAATAAGCAAACAGGTAATTTTTAAGGAGTAGAAAAAGAACCAACCTATAGGGGAAAATGGAGGATGAGAGAAAGAGGGGATGACAGATGGACCAAACTTCCAGAAAAGATTAGATTAAAGACATAAGTCCTGGAGTGGGCCTTGAGAAGTGGAAGAGTCATTTTTCTTCAGAGAATGGAGAAAGGGAGGTGAGGATGAAGATTGATGTTGATTTGGTTTCAACGTGTAGAATAAGGGAGGAGATGATGTATATGACACATAGATTTAAGTTTCTCCTTAAAGGAGGAAGTAAGGTCTTCTGCTGAGAAAGAGAAGAATGAGGACTTGAGGAGAGGTGAAAAAGTTTGTGACATCTGCTGTGGGAATTGTGATAGCTATTCAGTCAGGGAATAATTAAATGTAGCAGGGTGGGCCCAGCTGAGATAATTAGATAGTATGAATTTTTATTGGATCAAGATGTGACTTTCTCCAGCAGCTTTCATCAGCACAGAATGAGGAATGGAAAATGTAGACACTTTGCTTTTAGGCTTTTGCAGGTCCTGAGCAGTGGAAGAAAAAGAGGTAAGTTATTCAGGAATAGAGCAGATTGTACAAGTGAACTGATCAACAAGAGGGTCAAGAATATCAATAATGCTAGAGCCCTAATGAACTATGCTACCCATCTCCTGACATTCAAGATGTGGGATGGACAAATGTTTCTGGTCATGGACAATGCAAGAAGCTGTTTTGCTTCACTATGCAATTTATTATAGGGGATTTGCTGTTCGAAATGGGGGAAGGATGGGAGGAAGAGAAAGTAAATGCTTATTCCCAAAAAGAAAAGAAAAATCACTGATGAGGGTCAAGATTATGAAGGGAAGTACTTGAGGTCAGAGAAGAAATGATTGTATTGGACAAACAGAGAAAATGGTGGGATTATAGGACACAACATGAATGATGAATGGGTTTTGAAGGAGTGAATCAGAAAGAAATGATAGAGTCAGGAAATTATTGTTAGAGAAGGGAAGTTGAGAGTTTGGGATTATAGATATGGTGCTGGTATGAGGAAAAGGAACATCTGAGATCTCTAAGCAACTTTGTGGTTACATGATGATGAGTGAAAATATAAGTCATGAGAGTTGAGGAGGTCAGTTAACTGGAAGGCCAGAATGTTTGAGTGAAAATCAGAATGTATATTGATATCCTCAAGTCTCAGAAGAGTATTTTGAGGAAGACTTTGAGCCAGCTATGAAATTGTCTGAAAAAGGAGAGAATGTGACCTTGAGAATGATGTGAATTGGCTTGAGAATCCAATTTAACAAGTGCTTCCTGTAAGCCAAGAGCTCCACCTGGAAGATTAGATGAACAAGCAGGTAGAAGGACTGCGAATTCTCATACCCTTGCCACAACATAAACACATGGGAGCATGAAATTGCACTCAACTCACTCGGGATTGAGATTGTCTGGCCTCGAGGAGAACTGGGTTTGATTCTCCCAAATGGAAGAACTGGTAGTTGAGGAAGATATGATGTTAGGCAATGACTCTCTATCTCTGATGTTGTAATAGAGGAGAAGGAAGCTTGGAATAATCTCTAATGTATGGGAGATTTTTTTCATAGGTTTGAAGGAGTTCACAGAAAGGATAGGTATTATGGTATATCAAATACAAATTCTACAAGAAAGGATGCTAAGTCTTCAAGAATGAAATCTCAAAGAGAAACAATTCAGAGGAAGAATAAAAGGGGGAAGGATTGTCTAAAAAGATCAATGCATATACACAAATAATTTACCAATCAATTTAAATTTCAAAAGGAACAAGATACTGTTAGTGAAGCATGAATTGATGCAACCATTCTGGAAAATGATTTGGAGCACGTAAAAAAAATGACTCCCAGAACTTAGCACAGATCCTATTACATTTCTTTTTATCCTGGGACTCCATTCTAGGAGCATAGGGCCACAACCAGTAGGCAGTGGGTCGCTCCGGGTCACCCAGCTGGGAAGTGTCTGAGCCCGGATTTGAACCTAGGACCTTTCATCTCTAGGCCTGGCTCTCAATCCACTGAGCTAGCCCAGCTGCCCCTACTTTAGGTTGCAGTTTCTTTAGCAGATGTAGTTTTTACAGGGTGGGGTTGCTAGCCCCACGCCCAACCCTCCTCCTTTTTCATCCGGGCTAGGGACCGTCCTTAGCCCAGGAGTGGTAAGGGTGGGCGATAGGGGTCAAGTGACTTGCCCAAGGTCACACAGCTGGAAGTGTCCGAGGCCGGACTTGAACCTAGGACCTCCAGTCTCTAGGCCTGGCTCTCAATCCACTGAGCCACCCAGCTGCCCATGTACATGATAGGTGCTTAATAAGTGCTTGTTGATTTGATCAACCCAGAGATTTCAGTATTACTTCTCTTTATACTGAAAAAAGATGACTGGCAAAGAGTTGTATAGGTATATTGAGGTAATATTAAGTTGCTCTTGATGAGGTCAAGTCACATAGCCCATATGAATTGCATCCTTAGGTACCATGGATTTTATTGTTGTGAAATGGCCAACAATATATAAGAGATCACAGAGAATTTGAGAACTACTGCAGAATTTGAATAAGACAAGTACTCCAATTTTACTTTTTTTAGACCCTTACCTTCCTTCTTTGAATTAATACTGTATATTGATTCCAAGGCATAAGAGTGATAAAGGCTAGGCAATGAGGGTTGAGTGACTTGTCCAGGGTCATACAGCTAGAAAGGGTTTGAGGTCATATTTGAACCCAGAAGCTCCCATCTCTACACCTGGCTCTCAATCCACTGAGCTACCCAACTGCTTCAAATACTCTGATGCTCAAATAAAGTAAGAGAATCATGTCTTCATGTCTGTAAATATAGAACAATGAGACTGAATTCTACTAGCAAAATATTAGATTGTAATATTGAAAGGATGATTAGAGAACATTAAGAAAAGGAGAAAGTGATCACAAGAAGAAATCAAGAGCCAGTCATGCTTGATTAACTTTATTTCCTTTTTTAACATGGCTACTAAACTGATAGAACAGGGGAATGCTCTCAATACTATGTAGATTTTAGCAAAGCATTTGATAAAGGAAGGTGTTTAATTGTGTCATGAACCCCTTTGACCATCTGGTCAAGCCTATCTATACCTTCTCAGAATGATATGTTTAAATGAGAATAAAGTAAAATATACAAGCTTATAAAGGAAAGCAATTATATTGAAATGCTTTCAAAATATTTTTTAAAAAAAATCAAGGACTCTAAAAGCTCCTGTAATAAGTATATTATGCTCTTCTTGTGAAAAAGCTAGAGAGATACGATGAGACAAAGATCTAATTAAATAAATTTGGATCTGGTTGAACTGCTAGATTCAGAGTAGTTATTTATGATTCAGTTTCAGTTTGTCAGGAGATAGTGACTCAAGCACCTGTGCTTGGCCCCATGCAGATTGTTACAAAGAATAGTGGATAGAGTACTGGGCCTAGAGTCCTAGAGTCCTGAAGTCCTGAGTTAAAATCTGGCCTCAGACACAATAGCAGTGGGACCCTAGACAAGTCACTTAGCCTCTATTTGCCTGAGGTTCCTCAAATACAAAGTGGAGAACATAATTGTCACAACCTTGAGTGCTTAGCATAGTTCCTGGCATGTAGTAGGTGCTATATAAATGGTAGCTACTATTGTACATTTTAATTGTACATTTTAATCAATAATTTGGATAAAGGCATAGATGGCATATTTATTCAGTTTGCTAATGTTGTGAGAATTGTGAGAGATAGCTAACCCATTGTGGAAAAACAGACTGAATCAAATGAATTGAAAGTTCATTGGAATATAAACTTAAAGTCTTATATATGGTTTCAAATATCAATGCCAGTATAGAAAAGAGGAACCATATATTCTAATAAAGGCCTGCTACATAGGAGAAATTAAAAGCATCAAATAAAAAATCATTAATGAAACTTAAAAACAAGATAAAAAAAATCAAATATTTCAGTCCACTGTCCTGCCTTTGTAAGTATTGATTGATAAACTTAATTATATATATATATACATATATATATATATATTTTAATTTTAAACCCTTAACTTCTGTGTATTGACTTATAGGTGGAAGATTGGTAAGGGTAGGCAATGGGGGTCAAGTGACTTGCCCAGGGTCACACAGCTGGGAAGTGGCTGAGGCCAGGTTTGAACCTAGGACCTCCTGTCTCTAGGCCTGGCTCTCAATCCACTGAGCTACCCAGCTGCCCAACTTAATTATATTTTTAAAGATTCTACAATGATCCCTTATGATCATCATTTTGAATATTTGGTCTCCTTGATTATTATCAAACAGAAGAAGATGTAGAAAATAAGGCTGAAAACATGCTCTGGAAGATAGAGTTCTGAATAATAAACAGCCTTTCTCTTGATTTTTATATCCAATGAATTATGGGGAAGGGAAAAGGAAGGAATGATTTTCATTATTTGCTTTCTTTCTAGTTGGGCTCTTGTTGATTGAAGAATTTTTACTGTTCTAAATATTCTCAAACTCACTTAGAGGTAATTTCAGCCCTGAATATAGCTCCAAACACTCCTATTCTCTTTGGCATGATATAGAGACTCTATGACCTCGGAAAAGTCCCTTACCATTTTTAGGCCTCTAGTTTTCACCTCTATAAAATGAATTATTTAACTTCTGGGTTAAGATGGCTGCAGAGTAGAAGGAACTTTATGACTCTCCGTAATTACAATCACAACAAAGCTTCTCAAAAAGGCAAAAATCAAAATCAGACAAGGGAAGGGGCTCTGCCAAAGAGTACAGTCTTGAAGGCAGGCAGGATTTGGGCATTTCCACACTATAAGGGGGTAAAATTACACCTACCAAAGAGAAAGTTGATTACCTCTCCCCATACCACATACCATGCCAGAGTCAGAGCAAAGGCCAGGGCAATCTCTAAATTCTCGAGGACTGGCTGAGGGCATCACAGTCTTACCCCTGAGGGCAATGCAAGGCCTTGGCAGTGAGACTTGCAACCCAAAACTGAGGAGCATAGAGCACAGGAGCAGAGATAGTGCAGAGTTGGGCTGCTCACAGCAGATGCCAGGGAGACTGGAAAATTAACCTCTGGACAAAAACCACTCTGTAGCTCGCTACACAGAGACATGCTTACCCTCCTCACTCAGACTTCTAGTTGGGAAGGGAAAAAAACTAATAGAGTAATGGCCACCAACACCCAAGAATTACAATCCACAAGTACCAAAAGAAATAAGATACAACAGAGAAAGCCTCTGACATTGGATAACTTCTATGGAGAAAAAGAGCAGAGTATAGAAGCAACAGCAAAGAGTGACAAACAAGCAAATACACAAAACATTCCAAAAGAAAATAGAAATTGGTCACAAGCTCTTGAGGAACTCAAAAAGGAGCTCAAGAACCAAATGAGAAAAATGGAAGAAAAGTTGGAAATAGAAATGCAAGTAATTCAAAAAGAAAATAGCAGTTTAAAAGACAGAATCTCCCACTTGGAAAAAGAAGCACAGGAATCACATGAAGTAATAAGCAAATTGGAGACCAGAATTGACCTGCTTGAAACCATGAAAAGCAGAATAGACCAAATTAAAAGGAAAATAAAAAGATCATAGCTGAAAACCAATCCTTAAAGACTTGGGCAAGTAGACACTAATGATCTCACATGACAGTAAGAATTAATAAAGCAAAATAAAAAGAATGAAAAAATAGAAGGAAGCATGAACTATCTCATTGAAAAGACAACTGACCTGGAAAACAGATCCAGGAGAGAAAATTTGAGAATCATTGGTCTACCTTAAAACGTAGAGAAAAAATACAAAAGTCTTAATATCATATCACAAGAAATTATCCAAGAAAACTGCCCTGATATTCTTGAACAAGAGAGCAAAATAGACATTGAGAGTCCATAGATCACCCTCTACATTAAATCCTTAAAAGAAAACCCTCCAGGAATGTAATTGCCAAGTTTAAGAGCTTCCAAGCCAAGGAGAAAATATTGCAAGAAACCAGAAAGAGACAATTCAGATATCAAGGAATTCCAATCAGGATTGCACAGGATCTGGCAGCCTTCACACTAAAGGACGACAAGGCTTGGAATATGATATTTAGAAAGGCAAGAGAATTGATTCTATAACCCATCAAAACTGACTATATATTTCCAGGGGAAAGTATGGACATTTAACAAAATAGAGTATTTCCAAGTATTCCTAAAGAAAAGACCAGAACTAAATGGAAAATTTGATGTCCAAATACAAAATTCAAGAGAAACATGAAAAGGTAAACACAAAAGAGAGGGGAAATAATTTTGAGGGCTGCAGTAAGGTCAACTTGTTTATATTCCTATATGGAAAAATGATATTTGTAAATCTCAAAAATTGTTTCCACTATTATAGTAGATAGAAGAATTATTCATACATAGAGACTGGGGTACTAAGTGGTTAAAGATGATATGTTAAAAGGGGAGGGGGGAGAATAGAGAATGGTACTAAGAGAAACTTGACAGAAGAAGAAAATAGGATGAATTATACCACATAAAGAGGGGAGGGGGAGAGGAAGAATACTATTATAAGAAGGAGAGGAACAGAGTGGTAATAGATAATACTTAAACATGACTCTCAGGGGAATCAATTCTGAGAGGGAAGAGCATCTAGATCCCTTGGAGTATAGAATCCTATCTTACGCTACAAGGAAGTTGAAAGGGAAAAACCAAGATGGGGAGTGGGGGGGAGTACCAAAAAGGAGGGAAGGAGAAGAAGGAGGGAATTTAATAGACCTTAAAGAAAAATAAAAGGGGAATAAGAAGGGAGAAGGGGGAAGGGAAGTAAAATAAGGGTACTAAGTAAAAGCAAAGCATTGGTGTAGAAGGAAATAGTGAAAGAAGAAAGGGCAGAACTAAAAGAGGAAATCAAAATCATGGGGAAATGACTCTGAATGTGAATGGAATGAACTCACCAAAAAATGGAAGTAAATAGCAGAGTGCATTAGAAACCAAATTCCTACCATATGTAGTCTACAAGAAACAAACATGCGCCTTTTAGACACCCACAGGGTAAAGGTAAGATGCTGGAACAAAATTTATTGGACATCAACTGAGAAAAAGAAGGTAGGGTCACAATCATGATAACTGACAAAGCAAAAGTAAAAATAGATCTGATCAAAAGAGAGAAGGTAATTACATTCTGATAAAAGGCAGTACAGACAATGAGGAAATAACACTCAAAGAAATAGTACTCAACTGGTATAGCATCCAGATTTTTAAAGGAGAAACTATTAGAGCTTAAGGAGGAAATAGATAGTAAAACCTATTCTAGTGGGAGACCTGAACTTTCCTCTATCAGATCTAGATAAATCAAACCAAAAAATAAATAAGAAAGAGGTATGAGAGGTGAATGAAATCTTAGAAAAATTAGAGTTAATAAATATATGGAGAAAAATAGTGACAAAAAGGAATACACCTTCTTTTCAGCAGCACATGGTACATCCAGAAAGATTGACCATGTTCTAGAGCATAAAAATATGGCAAACAAAATGCAAAAAAAAAACAGAAATAATTCAGATCATAACACAATAAAAATAATAATTAGTAAGGGTACATGGAGAGGCAAATCAAAAATTAATTGGAAATTAATTGATCTGATTATCCAAAACTGGTTGGTTAAAGAACAAATCATAGAAACAATTAAAATTTATTTGAAGAGAATAACAATGAGGAGAAATCATATCAAAATCTATGAGATGCAGCCAAAGAAGTACTCGAGGAAATTATATCCGTGAGTGCATATATCAACAAATCAGAGAGGGAAGGGGTCAATGAATTAGGCTTGCAAATTAAAAAACTAGAAAGAGAACAAAGTAAAAATCCCTAGATAAAAACTAAATTGGAAATCCTAAAAATTAAAGGAGAAATTTATAAAATTGTGTGTAAAGGAACTATTGAACTAATAAATAAGACTAGGAGCTGGTACTTTGAAAAAAAACAAATAAAATAGGTAAAGTCCTGGTTAATCTAATAAAAAAAGGGAAAGAAGAAAAACAAAATAATAGTATCAAAGATGAAAAGGGCTACCTTACCTCTAATGAAGAGGAAATTAATGTAATTATTAAGAACTATTTTGCCCAATTATATGACAACAAA
This sequence comes from Gracilinanus agilis, assembly GCF_016433145.1. Lineage (NCBI taxonomy): Eukaryota > Metazoa > Chordata > Mammalia > Didelphimorphia > Didelphidae > Gracilinanus > Gracilinanus agilis. Next base: position 12,031,228 of record NC_058136.1, on the reverse strand, counting down.
TATGGCAATCTAGTTGATATGAATGAATATTTACAAAAATATAAATTGCCTAGATTAACAGAAGAGCAATTAGAATACTTAAATAATCCCATATCAAAAATAAAAATTGAACAAGCCATCAAAGAACTCCCTAAGAAAAAGTCCCCAGGGCCAGATGGATTCAGAGGTGAATTCTATCAAACATTTAAAGAACAAATAATCCAAATACTACACTACACAAACTATTTGAAAAAATAAGCAAAGAAGGAATTTTACCAAATTCCTTTTATGATAGAAATATGGTACTGATTCCAAAGCCAGGCAGACCAAAATCAGAGAAAGAAAACTACAAACCAATATCCTTAATGAACAATGATGCAAAAATATTAAATAAAATACTAGCAAAAAGACTCCAGCAAGTGATCATGAGGATTATTCACTATGGTCAGGTGGGATTTATACCAGGAATGCAAGAATGATTTTTCCCCCTTACAGGTTCAGAGAAGGTTGTATTGCCATGAACTACTCGTGGCAATGACTTGGAGAAGAGATATCAAATGTCAGATCGAGGATTTGAACCTAGGTCCCATGATTCTCAATACTCTTTTCTCTGAAATCACACTATGTAGACAAATTAAGCAACTATGTTTCAGTGTTAGAGGCAATGGATCCAATGTGAAAGGCACCTGCCCCCAAATATGTCGTTTTCTGGCTTACAATTATATCTAAAATGATTACAGTGTTCCCCTGGATTGAAAGGTTATTTGACATGTCCAAGCCATTAAGGAATGATCACCAGTAGATACATTGGAAAGGGCACTGTATTTGGAGTTAGATACCTGGATACAAGTCCATCTTCTGAGTCTTAAAACTTATGTGGTTTTGAGCAAATCTTTTCCCCTATCCATCCCTCAGTTTTCTTGTTTGTAAATTTATTACATAATACTAAATCCAACAAGGTAGCTGAATGAGACTTCCTGGCTAATCTTAACATTCAATCTATCATCTCAAAATATCAGGAAATGTGCCAGGTAGACCAAAAGAACTACAATAAACAGATAATAATCAAGACTCCTAAAGAGTAATCTCACTAAAAAAACTGCAATATAATGAATACATAATATGCTAAAAAGGAAAATGATCTTAAAACCCTGACTGAGAGGAAATGTACTATAACAATAGTCATGAGATCCTCCAGAGTTGATAATGGGACAATTAACAGGATTTCCTGAATATTTCAGAGGAGCAATAAAATAGAAGAAATAAGAATGACTATAGAACAGAAATTAGAACTTTCAATAAAATATAAGAATATAAAGGTAAAAAACCAAATAATTGAGAAAGCTCTTAAAAAGAGTAGCTTCTCAGAAAAATATCCAGTGGATTTGTAACTCAAAAACTTCCAGACAAAATCAAAAGACAACAGAATTAGAAGAATACTTTCAAGGCAATTGACTGGTAGAACTAAATGATCTCCAGAGTTCCTTACAGCTCTGAATCTATGATCTTATAATCCTGTACATGCAACTGGTGGTGAAGTAGATAGAGTGCTGGACCAGGAGTCAGGAATACATGAGATCAAATCCAGCCTCAGATACTTAGAAGTTGTATGACCCTGGGCAAGTCACTTCACTGCTGTTTGATTCCATTTTCTCAAATCTAAAACAGGAAAATACCAGAATCCATCTTACTTAGCTTATGTAATAATATTTGTAGAGAGCACTTAATACAGTGCTTGGCAAGTAGTAGGTATTATAGAAATGTTTTATTCTATTACTCCTTCTCAACATACATAGAAAATTTGAGAATTATCCATCTCTTTCACTTAAGATGGCTGCCTGAAATGAAAGAGACTATCCAGCTCCCATATACCTACTCTAGCAAAATCCTGAAATTTAAACCAGGCTTATGATAATAATCAATGAATCCAGTGAGCAACTACAAAAAGATGTTTCTCCAACCTTAGCCAGAAGCCCACAGGTGATAGGACAGGGGGTAAATAGGACTAAAAAGGCAACACCAAAATAAAAAACAAGCTAATAGCTTCTTGGTTCAACCAGAACATATGTAGGTGCAGCAAAAGAATAAGATTAATTGAGAAATTCCAGAAGGCATTAGAAATCCATATATACCCATATCTGGAACCTTGGAAGCCACAGTGAATAATAGTGAACAGTATGACATAATAGCATAATGACCAGGACAACCTAGGTGCCCAGAGTTTCTAACATCTGTAAAACTATGTTCTGAGATCCCCGAAGATCTAGCACTCAACCTCAAAGATCTATGGAGGAAAGGGAATATCTGATCCTGGAAAGTAATAGTTAGAGTAGGAATTCTGATACCCAGAGAAGCCAAGCAGTATAAACTACCCCACCCAATAGTACAGCAAGGGGAAGAATCTGGCCCTCAACAAAGCCTCAGTTAAGGTACTAAAATTAGAGACATGAATAAACCAGAAAAGACACTGAATAGTATTAAAATATGTATACATATAGAGATGCTCCCAAATCCAGGCTACAAGGAGAGAGTAACTCTGTAACCACTGAAAACAAAAGGCTGAAAGAAAAATGGAGCTTCTATGAGGACTATATGAACTTCTAGAAAAAGTGAGGAAGAGATAAAATGTGAAATAAAATGTACTGAGAAAAATTTGGAACTAGAAAATCACTTCAATAAACATTTATTAAGTGCTTAATATTTTTCAAGCATAGTACTAAATACTAGGGTCACAAATGAGAAAAAGAGTGATAGTACAGGAGGAGACAGCACACACTAGGAAGCTGGAAAGGTAGGGGAATGGGAACACCTGGGGGTACTTGGCATGGGAGCATCTTGACATTCAAATCAAGCAGAACTGCAGATATACAGCAGAGAGTGAGCTTCAAAGTCCAGATCCTGCCCTCTGGAAAGGAAAACTTTGGAAGGAGTTTTCTGCTCTATTCTCCAGTCCACTAAGCAGAGGAGAGAGAAGGCTAAGGAAGTTGGGAAGGTATTGGGTATCCAAAGCTAAGTTTAACAACATAATGATCAGATGGCAACTGATCAACTTATGCTACAAGTGGAGATTGTAAGTGGTGTACCTTATCCAAGTAACTGGCTACCCCAAAACTAGAATAGGCCAAAATGAAATTAATGACTCCCTGAGACAGCAAGAAATATAGAACAAAGTCAAAAGATTGAAAAAAACAGAAGTAAATATAGTTTATCTAATATGACAAGGAAATGATCTAGAAAACAGGTCAAGGAGAGATAATTTAAGAATCATCATATTTCCTAAATTTTATCATTTTTTGCTTTTATGTATGTATGTATATGCTTATTTTGGGCATTATTATTTAAAAATATTATTTTCAGGGAAGCTAGGTGGTTCGGTGGATAGAGAGCAAGGCCTAGAGATGGGAGATCTGGCTTCACACATTTAGCTGTGTGACACTAGGCAAATTATTTAACATCAGATGCCTAGCATTTACTACTCTTCTTCCTTGGAAGTGACACTTAATATAAATTCTAAGAAAGAAGATAAGGGTTTAAAAATAAAATAAAATAAAATTTTTTCTCAAATTCTCTCCCTCTCTCCATCATGCCTTTCTCCTGGCAAACAATATGAAATTATTTATATATGTAAAGTCATGCAAAACATATTTTGTATTAGCTATGTTTTGGAGAAATGGGAAAAATAAGAAAAATGAAGAAAATGGTATACTTTGGTATGCACTGAGGATTTATCACTTTTTTCTCTGGTGATAGATATTATTTTTCATTATGAGTCTTTTGCAATTGTCTTAGATCATTTTATTGATCAGTATAACTAAGTCATTGGCATTAGATCATTGTTACAATATTATTTTCACTGTGTTTATCTGCTCACTTCACTTAGCATCATTTCATATGTCTTCCCTGATTTTTCTGAAACCATCCCTCCTGTCATTTTTTATAGCATAGTACTTTTCTATGACAATTATATGCCACAACTTCTTCAACCATTCCCCAATTGATCCCATCACTCCAATTCTTTGCTGCCACAAAAAGAGCTATTATAAAGATTTTTATACATATAAGCCTCTTTCATTTTCTTGATTTCTTTGGGATGCAGACATAGTAGTGGTATTGTTGGATCAAATGGTATGTATAGTTTCATATCCCTTTCAGCATTGTTCTAATCTGTCCTCCAGAATGACCAGTTCATAACTCTACCAACAGTACATTAGTGTCCCAATTTTCCCTCATCCCCCCTTGGATTTCTCATTTTCCTTTTATGTCATGTTAGGAAATCTGATAGATATGATTTGGTACCCAGAGTTGAATTGTCATTTTTATTATATTGCCAAGGCCTACTCATGGCAATGAATATTTCTCCAGTTGCTCATATCTGTCTTTATGTGTGTAAAAAGTGTTTTGTAATTGTGTTCATACAGTCCCTGGATTTGTTTTAGCAAGTAAACTTCCAAGTATTTTATAATATCTGCAGTTATTTTAAATGGAATTTCTCTTTCTCTCTTCCTAATGATTTTTATTGGTAATCCATAGAAATATTAATGATTACATGGGTTTATTTTATATCCTACCACTTTGTTAAAGTTGTTAATTATTTCAACTGATCTTTTAGTTGATTCTCTAGGGTTCTCTAAGTATACCATTATATTATCTGCAAAGAGTGATATTTTTTTCCTCATTGCTATTCCTTCAGTTACTTTTTCTTATCTTATTGCTATAGTTAACACTTCCTTTTTTGGTTACCATATATATGTGTATATATATGCATATATTACATAATATGTAACATAACAATACTATAATTCATATGATTTATTACATATAAAAATTACAATTATTATGCTTATCCAAGAAAGACAAATCCTCACACTAGTTATGCCTAAAAATCTATATCTCGTTCTTTTTTCTCCTCCCTTCCCCTCCTGCCCCTCCCCAAGAAGGCAAGGTAATATGATATAGGTTGTACATATATTATCATATTATATATGTTTCCCCTTTTTATCATGTTTCAAACAAAATATATTGCTTACAATAGAGAAAATCTCATGTAGGTTATGAAGTGAAGAATGGTATGTTTCAGTTTTCATTCAGACTTTTTTCCTTCTATGGTGGTATATGCCCTTTTTTCTTACGAGTCTCTTGGAGTTGTTCTTGATTCCTGCCTTGTTGAAAATAGTAAGTCATTCACAGTTGATCATCATAAATTATTGTTTTTACAGTGTACAATCTTCTCCTGGTTCTGCTCACTTCATTTTGTATCACTTTATATAAATCTTTCCAGGTTTTTTAATAATCATCTTTTTTTGTCATTTCTCATGGCACAACAGTATCCCTTTATAATCATATGCCACAACTTTTCCAACCATTCCCCAATTGATGGACATCCTTTCAGTTTCTAGTTCTTTGCCACCACAAAAAGAGCTGCCATAAATATTTTAGAACATTTAGTTTCTTTTCCTTGTTCATTGATCACCTTAGGAAATAAACCTAATAGTGGTATTACTGCATCAAAATGTATACACAGTTTTATAACAGTATAATCCAACAATATTGAATAATAGTGGTGAGAATTTAAATCCTTACTTTACCGTTGATCTTATTTGATAAGCTTCTTGCTTATTCCCATTAAAGATAATACTTGATCTTGGTTTTTGATAGATACTATTTATCATTTTTTAAATGACTCCATTTATTCCTATGATTTCTAGTGTTTTTAATGAGAAAGGGTATTGCTGTTTGTCAAATGTTTTTTTCTGAATCTACTGATATAATCATATGATATTTGTTGTTTTTATAATTGATATGTGAAAATCATGATAAAAAAGCCTGGGTAATATATTTCAAGAAATCATAAATGAAAACTTGTCAGCTCTTTTAGAACCAGAGGGAAAAGTAAAACTAGAAAGAATCCAACAATCACCTCCTGAAAGAAACCCTAAAAGGACAAGTATCAGAAATGCCAAAGTCAAAATCCAGAGTTCTTATATCAAAGAAAAGATATTACAAGTATCTAAACTAAAGGTGTTCAAATATTAAGGAACCATAGTCTGGTTCACATAAGACCCATTAGCTTCTATTACATATTAAAGGAGATCTTGGAATACAATATTCCAAAAGGCAAAAGATACAGACTCACAACCAGAATAATTCTCCCTGCAAAATTTAGTAAATAATAAACCTTTAATGGCATTGAAGAGCTTCAAGAATTTCTTATAAAAGACAAGATCTGAGTAGAAACTTTGAAATATGAATACCAGATGGAATAGAAACATAAAAAGTTACTTTTTTCAATAATTGGAAAGAATTGTGTGGTGACAGTTCTATTGGCAGAGGGGGAGGAAGAGAAGAAACAATTGTTCCCTTTAGAACTTTAATGGCTTCAAATCTTATTGAAGGAGTCCAATAAGAAAAATAAAAGATCCTGCAGGTAGATTGGCTCTGTTCTGTGAGTGTGAGAAGGAAGGTAAAAGGAGGAAGGGGGAGGTGGAATTCGCTATTTTTCCATAATTGAGAATTGTGAGAAAAGATGAAAATACAATCATGGAGGAATTGGTGGGAGAAGCAAGCTCCAAATGAATGTTACTCTTATCTCACCAGAGAAAGGAAATTTGAGTAAACTGATATCTTGGCATCAAATATATTTATCACATTCAATAAAGAAATGAGCAGAAATGAGGGAGTAGTAAAAGGGAGGAATATACTAGAAAGGAAATGATCTCAAGAGAAACAGACTTCCTAATTCTGAAATGAGGATTAAAAGGAGAGGGAGGGGAAGGAGAGAAAAATGAAACCTTAGCTGGTGCCCATCATTTTGACAATGATTGAAAAATTGTAGCATTTGAATTTAATGAAATATTGTATCACATAAAGGATGAAAGTCTATTTCAGAAACACTTGGGTAAGATGAATTGATGAAAAGTGAAGTGAGCAGTACAGGGAAGGCAATTTATACAAGGACAGAAACATTGGAAAGGAAAATATCCTTTACAACTCGGGTCAGTGCAGTGACCAAATATAGCTCCATCAGACCTCTGATGAAGCAGATTACATACCTCCTGCAGAGAGGTGAGGAAAACAAAGTGAAGAAAGAAACAAATTTTGGGGCATGACTACTATATAGATTTATTTATGATCATTTTTAATTTTTTAAAAATCAAATCTGACCACAGATACTTCCTAGCTATGTGACCTTGTACAAATCATTTAACCCTATTTGCCTAGCTTTTGTCATTCTGTCTTTTAGTTGGTACTAAAATAGAAAAGTAGGATTTTTTTAAAAAGCATTATGAAAAGGAGATTCATGCTTTCATGTACAATCTTTTTAATGTTCTTCTGGGTATATGGAAATACTAATTTTATGGTTTTTCAGCTCAAAAATTTTAAAAATCATAAATCTTCCAGAAAATGTATTGAAATTACAAAAAACCTTTGAATATCACATTTCAGAAAACTATACAAGAAAACTGCCTAGAAGTGTTAGATACAGAGAGCAAAGTACAGATGGATAGACTGTATTTGTGATTGGTAGGGAATAATAACAAATGTAACACACTCAAGAAAAACATAAGAAGAAAGCAAGCTGAAGCCCTTTATGTATCTAGGAAAAGTTAATTAAATTATTACTTATTCAGGCAATAAATATTTATTGAATGCATACTACGTGCCAGGTACTGTGTTAAGCACTGGGGACACAAATGAGAATAAACAAAGACAATCCCTGCCCTAGAGGAGCTTAAAGTCTTATAGGTGGAAGACAGAGGCTAATAAGCAAGGGAATTGGGGCAGAGTGGGGAGGGAGGAACTTGGTGAGGGAGTGTGATGGAAAAGTCCAAAGGAGTTCAGCACCATGGAAAATGAAGAGATGATTGGCTTGTCTACTCTATTTTTTCTCACATTTAAATATTTATTGATATCTTTTGTTTTTCCATTACATTCAATCCCAATTCATCTTTCCCTCCCAGACAACCATCTCTATAACAAAAAATAAAATAAAAGGAAAAAAAATTAGTTTAACAAAGCTTTTACATTGACTCCAGTAATATATGTAAATTTCCACACCCCTAATCCCCTCTGTCTGCAAAAAAGGAAATGAGGTACATTTCCTATCTCTTCTTTTTTTTAATTTTTTAAAAAAAAATTTTCAGATTTAAATATTTTACTTTTTTAGAAAAATTTTCCATGGTTACATGATTCTTGCTTTTTCTTTCCCCTTCACCTCCCCCCCATATCCAACACACATTTCCACTGGTTATAACATGTGTGATCAATAAAGACTTATTTATTGATAGTTGCATTGGTGTGGTCATTTCGGATCTACATTCCCAACCGTGTCTGCATCAATCCATCTGTTTAAGCAGTTGCTTTTCTTCTGTGTTTCGACTCCTACAGTTCTTCCTCTGAATGTGGTTAGTGTTCCCTTCCCTAAATCCCTCAGAATTGTCCAGGGTCATTGCATTGCTGCTAGTACAGAGGTCCATTACATTCAATTTTACCACAGTGTATCAGTCTCTGTGTACAATGTTCTTCTGGCTCTGCTCCTTTCACTCTGCATCAATTCCTGGAGGTCTTTCCAGTTCACATGGAATTCCTCCAGTTTATTATTCCTTTGAGCACAATAGTATTCCATCTCCAGCATATATCACAATTTGTTCAGCCATTCCCCAATCAAAGAGCATACCCTCATTTTCCAGTTTTTTGCCACCAAAAAAAGCGCATCTATAAATATTTTTGTACAAGTCTGTTTATCTACAATCTCTTTGGGGTTCAAACCCAGCAATGCTATAGTTGGATCAAAGGGCAGTCATTATTTTATAGCTCTATGGGCATAGTTCCAAATTGCCATCCAGAATGGTTGGATCAGTTCACAACTCCACCAGCAATGCATTAATGTCCCAATTTTGCCACATACCCTCCAACATTCATTACTCTCCCCTGCTATCATTTTAGCCAATCTGCTAGTTGTGAGGTGGTACCTCAGAAATGTTTTGATTTGCATTTCTCTAATCATTAGAGATTTAGAACACTTTCTCATGTGCTTACGGATAGTTTTGATTTCTTTATCTGAAAATTGCCTATTCATGTCCCTTGCCCATTTATCAATTGGGGAATGGCTTGATTTTTCATATAATTGATTTAGTTCCTTCTTTATTTGAGTAATTAGACCTCTTTCAGAGATTTTTATTATAAAGATTTTTCCCAGTTTGTTATTTCCCTTCTGATTTTGGTTACATTGTTTTTCTTTGTACAAAACATTTTAATTTAATATAATCAAAATTATTTATTTTACATTTTGTAATATTTTCTAACTCTTGCTTGGTTTTAAAATTTTCCCTTTCCCATAGATATGACAAGTATACTATTCTGTGTTTCCTTGATTTACTTATAGTTTCCTTCATTATATTCAAGTCATTCACCTATTCTGAAATTATCTTGGTGTAGGGTATAAAACGTTGATCTAAACCTACTCTCTCCCATATTGTTTTCCAATTTTCCCAACAGTTTTTTGTCAAATAGAGGATTTTTGTCCCAAAAGTTGGGCTCTCTTGGTTTATCATACACTGTCTTACTGATGTCACTTACCCCAAGTCTATTCCACTGACCCTCCCTTCTGTCTCTTAGCCAGCACCATATTGTTTTTATGACCAATGCTTTATAGTATAGTTTAATATCTGGTTCTACTAGGCCACCTTCCTTCACGGATTTTTTCATTATTTCCCTTGATATTCTTGATCTTTTGTTCTTCCAAGTGAACTTTGTTATAATTTTTTTCTTATTCGGTAAAAAGGTTTTTTAGTATTTTTATAGGTATGGCACTAAAAAGGTAAATTAATTTTGGTAGAATGGTCATTTTTATTATGTTAGCTCATCCTACCTATGAGCAATCAATGTTTTTCCAGTTGTTTAGAACTAGTTTTAATTGTTTGGAAAGTGTTTTGTATTTGTGTTCCTATAAATACTGTGTTTGTTTTGGTAGATTCCCAAGTATTGTATATTATCCAGGATGGTTTTAAATGGTGTTTCTCTTTCTAACTCTTGCTGTTGTGATGTGTTGGAAATATATAGAAATGCTGATGATTTATGTGCATTTATTTTGTATCCTGCAACTTTGCTAAAGTTGTTGATTATTTCTATCAGGTTTTTAGTTGATTCTCTTGGATTTTTTAAGTATACCATCATATCATCTGCAAAAAGTGATAGCTTAGTCTCCTCATTGCCTATTTTAATACCTTCAATTTATTTTTCTTCTCTAATTGCTACTTCTAGTGTTTCTAGTACAATGTTAAATAATAGAGGTGATAGTGGGCATCCTTTTTTCATGCCTGATCTTATTGGGAAGGCTTCTAACTTATCCTCATTGCATAGGAAGCTTTTTGATGGTTTTAGATATATACTGTTTATTATTTTTAGGAAAGGACCTTCTATTCCTATACTTTCTAGTGTTTTCAATAGGAATGGATATTGTATTTTGTCAAAGGCTTTTTCAGCATCTATTGAGATAATCATATGATTTTTGTTGGTTTGCTTGTCGATATGGTTATGTGAATGGTTTTCCTTATATTGAGCCATCCTTGCATTCCTGGTATAAATCCCATCTGATCATGATGGATAACCCTCATGATCACATGCTGGAGTATTTTTTCTAGTATTCTGTTTAAGATTTTTGCATCTATGTTCATTAAGGAGATTGGTCTGTAGTTTTCTTTCCCTGTTTTTTATCTACCTGGCTTTGGGATCAGTACCATATTTGTATCACATAAGGAGTTTGGTAGAACTCCTTCTTTGCTTATTATATCAATTAGTTTGTATAGTATTGGAATTAGTTGCTCTTTGGAGGTTTGATAGGATTCACTTGTGAATCCATCTGATCCTGGCGATTTTTTCTTAGGGAGTTCTTTGATGGCTTGTTCAATTTCTTTTTCTGATGTGGGGTTATTTAAGTATTCTATTTCTACTATTGCTAATCTAGGTAATTTATATTTTTGTAAATATTCATCCATCTCACCTAGATTGCTATATTTATTTCCATATAATTTAACAAAATAGTTTTTAATGATTGCCTTGATTTCTTCTTCATTAGAGGTGAGGTCTCCCTTTTCATCTTTGATACTGATTATTTGGTTTTCTTCTTTCCTTTTTAAAATTATATTGACCAGTTCTTTGTCCATTTTGTTTGTTTTTTTTAAAGTACCAGCTTCTAGTCTTATTTATTAATTCGATGGTTCTTTTACTTTCAATTTTATTGATTTCTCCTTTAATTTTTATAATCTCTAATTTGGTCTTTAGCTGGGGATTTTTAATTTGTTCCCTTTCTAGTTTTTTAATTAGCATGCCCAATTCATTGATCTTTGCCCTCTCTAATTTGTTAATATATGCACTCAAGGATATAAATTTCCCCCTGAGTACTGCCCTAGCTGCATCCCACAGAGTTTGGTAAAATGTCTTATCATTGTCATTCTCTTCAATGAAATTATTGATTGTTTCTATGATTTCTTCTTTAACTAACTGGTTTTGGGGAATCATATTATTTAATTTCCAATTCGTTTTTTATTTTCCTGTCCAGGTGCCCTTACTAATTATTATTTTTATTGCATTATGATCTGAGAAAGTTACATTTATTATTTCTGCTCTTTTGCATTTGTTTGCAATGATTCTATGCCCTGTTACATGGTCAATCTTTGTGAATGTACCATGTGCCCCTGAAAAGATGTATTCCTTTTTGTCCCTATTTATTTTTCTCCAAATACCTATTAAATCTAATTTTTCTAGGATTTCATTCACCTCTCTTATCTCTTTCTTATTTATTTTTTGGTTTGATTTATCTAGCTCTCAAAGAGGAATATTTAGATCTCACACTAGTATGGTTTTACTATCTATTTCCTTCTTGAGTTTTGTCAGTTTCTCCTTTAGGAATTTGGATGCTATGCCATTTGGTACATACATATTGAGTACTGTTATTTCCTCATTGTCTATACTGCCTTTTATAAGGATGTAATTACCTTCCTTGTCTCTTTTAATCATATCTATTCTTACTTGGCTTTGTCAGGAATCATGATCATCACTCCTGCCTTCTTTTTCTCATTTGAAGCCCAAAAGGTTTTGCTCCAGCCCTTGACCTTAAACCTGTGTATGTCCACCTGCATCATATGTGTTTCTTGTATACAACATATGGTAGGATGTTGATTTCTATCCACTCTGCTATTTGCTTCCGTTTTATGGTCAAGTTCATCCCATTTACATTCAGAGTTATAATTATCAGTTGTGTATTCCCCAACATTTTTGTATCCTCTCCTAGTTCTACCCCTCCTTCTTACACTATTTCCTTTTAAACCAGTTTTTTGTTTTAGACCACTCCGCCCTTGTCCCCTCCCTTGATTTATTTTCCTTTCTACCCCCTCCCTTATTATTCTCCTCTTTTTATTTTTTAAGGCCTAAAGAATTCCCACCCCCTCTCCTCCCTTCCCTTTTTTTAAAACATTTACTAATATTCATTTTTAACATGGTTACATGATTCATGCTCCTACTTTCCCCTTCACCCCCCGCACTCCCCCCACCCATGCCCGATGCACATTTCCACTAGTTTTGTCATGTGTCCTTGAACAAGACCAATTTCCAAATTGTTGGTAGTTGCATTGATGTGGTAGTTTCGAGTCTACACCCTCAGTCATGTCCACCCCGACCCATGCGTT
>NC_058136.1:11994375-12013567 GCF_016433145.1 Gracilinanus agilis | reverse complement strand
ATACCTCAGAGTTGTTTTGATTTGCATTTCTCTAATTATTAGAGATTTGGAACACTTTCTCATGTGCTTATTGATACTTTTGATTTCTTTTCCTGAAAATTGCCTATTCATGTCTCTTGCCCATTTATCAATTGGGGAATGGCTTGATTTTTTATACAATTGCTTTAACTCCTTGTATATTTGAGTAATTAGACCCCTGTCAGAGTTTTTCGTTATAAAGATTTTTTCCCAATTTGTTGTTTCCCTTCTGATTTTGACTACATTGTTTTTGTTTGTACAAAAACTTTTTAGTTTAATATAATCAAAACAATTTAATTTACATTTTGTAATTTTCTCTAACTCTTGCTTGGTTTTAAAGTCTTTCCTTTCCCAGAGATCTGACAAGTATACTATTCTGTGTTCACTTAACTTATTTATAGTTTTCCTCTTTATATTCAAGTCGTTCACCCAGGTCTAGTTGTTCTCAGGGTCAAGCCTCCTGGTGGTCCCCTTGCTTGTTCCTCTGCCTGAAGCTCCTTTAACAGTCTCAGGCTGTTGCTTCCACAGTCATGCACCCCTCTGCACTGGGTACCTGCCCAAGGTCCATGCCTGGGCTCAAGGTCTGTGTTCAAAGTCTGGTTCTTTAACCTTTTGGGGTCTTAATACTTGTTGCTCTTGGGAGCAGGCCCTGGTGATCCCAGATAGCTTCCAAGAATTTAATGGATGCCCCAAACTTGCTCTAACTCTTGTGTGCTGGCTTTGGCCTTGTAGGTTGTGTGGGAGGGAGGGGGTTGCTCAGCTCGAGTTTTAGTGAGAGCTATTTCACCCCCTTATATCATGGAAATGCCTCAATCCCACATACCTTCAATGCTGAGCTCTGTCGTGGGATCCCTTCGTTCGCCTGGATTTGTTTTTATGTCCTCTTATGTCCTCTTGAGAAGTCCTATATGTATGGGTTAGGAGAGGTTAAGCAGCTGCTTTTTACTCTTCCACCATCTTAAACTGTCCCTATCTCTTCTTTTCGCCACTCTCTTTAAATGGAGGTTTGGGGAAAAGTTTTAGGTTCTAATTAGAGATCACTTGGGTATGAGCCAATACTGAGAGAGCACTGATTGGGGGAAGGGAGTAAGCATTTAAGTATGATCTACTATGTTCCAGGCACAGTGCTAAGTACTTTTACATATATTATCTCATTTTATCCTCACAATTACCCTGTGAAGTAAGTATTGGGTTTTTTATTATATTTTTCAGTTGAGGAAACTTGGACAAACAGGTTAAGTGACAGACCCAGGGTCACACATCTAATAAATGTCTGAGGAAAGAACTAAACTCAGATCTCCCTGAGTCCAGGCCCAGCATATTATTCACTACCTGCCTCATAAATTATGAAATGTGAGTATCAAAGCTAATGTGATCTTTCAAAAAGATCAGAGGAGGGGAAAGGACTGTAATTCAGAAAAGCAAAGGTAATTATTTTGTACCCAAAATAAGATATCCAGCAAAGTTGAGCTTAATCATCAGTAAAAAAAAATGACCTTTAGCAAGAGAGAAGAATATGAGTCATTCCTTCTAATACTAGAGATAGGCAGATTTAAAATCATGATTAGATGCTTCTGGATCTAGGCAAGGTTACTCTTCATGAAAACTCTCACCTTGTTTGAGAACCAGTAAAAGTAAAACAGAAAAAAGGAGAGTGTTTGTGGATAAACTTACCTATGGGAGTCAAACAGTAACTGAGAGGAGGAAATAAAAATAATATTCATTGGTGTGCAGTGTCTCCAAACAGTTGGGTGGGGAAATGGAATAAAATGTTAGGGATCTAAAAAAAAAAACAAACAAAAAAAAACAAACAAAAAACCCAACAAAGAACACACTTATGTCCTGAAATAACCCAGAAAGAGATGAAGCAATTCCCCTTTAAATGTCCCACTTCATCTGAGGGTCATTAAGAGAATAAAGAGATCACAAATAGACAAACATCATGAATAGAAATTATCCTAGAAAGGAATGGAGTGAGAATGCAATAAATACATTTATAGACAAGGAGAGAGAACCTTGAAGAGTGTTTGCAACTACTGTCACATGTTTTAGATGGGAGCTTTAGGGTCCAGAAAGGCAGATTGATGGGAATGATGGGCATTCAATGAATTTATACAGATCATTCTATCCTTGATTTTCCCTACCACCTTCACTAACTAATAAACTAACACTATTTGTGGCCTAGGTGGGAGTCTACCCAGATGAAGGTCTTTTAAACATGGACATGGGAGGAAGAGAAACAGGGGGGATTCACCAATGTATCCTCACCTAATTTGGACATTGGAAGAGAAGGTAATTTTGTTTTGTGTTATCTTTGCTTATCTGAATGTCTTTGGTAAAACAGGGAGAACATACTTAGGGGCAGGGTTTTGGGGATTTGTATATAATGAGCAAGTTTCACTCATAAGAAAGGAGATGCTCTGTGAGCTTTACAATACCTTTCCACTGAGGAGAATAGGCACTGCAGGGGACTCTCTTGTTCAAGCAGTGGATGTATTTCTCTGAACTATGACCCCAGCCCCGAGAAGAGAGATTCCTGGGACTGAACAATCCCAGAAAAAAGTAGATGAACAAAAGACTGAGATCCATAGGATTGGATAGATGAGTGACCCTGAGTAGCGAATGGAAGAATATGATTTTGGCCTAGGTTTTCTACTTCTGTATTCATATCTGTACTCTTTCATAAATATTTCTAGTGATGGAACTCCTTAGAAAGTCCCTCAAACAAATAGATGGGGAAGGAAGTTGAGAGAGATTCATAATTACATTCATTTCATAATCACAATTTTAGCTGGACTGGATGGAAGAACAGATAAGGCTTTTGTCTTTTGGAAGTCCCATCTGGTATGAGAATCAAGATAATAAGAAAAGAACATTTGTGTGCAAATGTAATGAATAGAAAGAGATTACTTTCTAGGCCATCCTAGAAAGGGAAAGGAGTCAGTAAGGGGATGAATTAAATGAACTTTTATTGGAAAGGGGCACTAGAAATGAATGTTGGGGTTTGGGCTGTGTAAAAAAGGTTTTCTGGGGAATGAGAAGGGCTTCTGAGGATGAGATGAGGAGACTATGATAAGATTAGTGTAAGCAAAAAAACTTAAGGGACCAAGTGCTTTAAATGAGACCATTTTAAATGAGAAAAATAATTAATACAAAAGAATTTAATGGAGAAAAACATAAGCAATTATAAACTTGAATATGAAAGGAATAAACTTGGAAATTAATCAGAAGAGAGTGGCAGAACAGATTTTTAAAACACTAATTCATTTCACATAAGAATTATAAACACTTTTAGAGTTAAAATTAGGGACTAGAACAAAATTTATTATGTTTTAGGAAATCTCTAAAAAGTCAGAGTGCTGTAACTTTTATTTTCTGAACAAGGCAACATTAGATTCTTTCAAAGGATACAAACAGAAATTAAATTATACTTAAAGGTATTATAGACCATTAAAATGTCATTAGTAAATCTCCTTTTGATAAAGACTTGTATTTCGTTAAGGTAGGGAATAGCCTGTGAGGGAATTCCCTTTTCCAAAGCAAAGGAGAAACAGTTCTCCAACTAATACTCTTAAGAAGTTGCCTCTGGCCCTGCAACAGTAGGTAATTTATCCAGTTACATGGCCAGTATGTATCAGAAATGGGACTTGAATCCCTCAGGCCTTCCTGACTCCAAGGCCAGTTCTCTTTTCAATATGCTGCATTATTGCTTGTTTTATATTGGTGGTTATTTTCTGAATCTGGGATCTCATTGGTGGAGAGAACTAATTTCCTCTTCTAATTAACCAATCAATAAGCCAGTACCTCATGTTTGGAACAGTAATCTAGTTAGTCACAAAGCAATGAGCATATTTTAGAGGTGGTCTTCTTCACCTGATTCCAATTTTCTATGCAGTATTACTCCTCCCTCTCCCTGACCCTCTCCTTCATCTCTTCTCTCTGCATCTCTCGCACACTCCAAATAACATAACAATTAAATACTCAAAGGAAAAATTAACCAAAATTGAAAAACACAGTAATGAGAGAAAACACTGGTTATCCAAAATGAAAAAAATACCAAAAAAGGCACTGATAAGACCAAACATATAAGTGAACTGGACATTCCCCTCTCAGATCTGGATAAGTATAATAGAAAGATATGTAAAGGAAATTATAGATTTGAACAGATTGTTGGAAAAATTAAATTTAAAAGATCTATGATGATTTCTGCATGGTGATATTAAAGAATATATATCTTTCTCAGCTTCAAGCAATAACTTTACAGAAACTGATCATGTACTAGAGAAAAAAATAAATCATATATAAATACAGAAGTATAAACTGTTTACAGACCAAAACACAATAAAAATAATAATCAATAAAGGAGATATAAGCAAAAGATTCTAAATGGAGACTGACAGTGATGACAAGGTAAATAATGAATGAATCAAAGAACAATTTATAGAAACAATACATGGAACAAGAAGTAATTATTTTTAGAGAAAATAGCAACAACAAAGCAGTGCAGCATTTTCTTTTCCATGCTGGCCTTGGAATCAATGAACCTGGGCAAATCATTTCACATCTATGCTCTTTTTTGCCTATCCATTCTGCCACCTAGCTGTCCCCTTCCCTAGATCCATTATTTACATACATATATCTCTATGTGTATATATGTATATGTACATATATATACACATATACATATCTGTGCATATATAATACATATATATTGTACCAGTTGGGATCTTCTTTCTTTTTAACTCATTTCTTCAGCTTGTTCCTGATTTATCATTTTGAGCTAAGACTAGACTCTGCTCCCTGTGGCTATGATTTACCTGGATTCTTGTGCTAAAAGCTAGAGATAGAAAGGAAGACAAAAATGCCATCCCTACCATAAAGAAATTCCCAGTCTTATAGGGGACACAACACACAAGCAACTAGGTACATATAAGACATATATAGGATTAATGAAAGACCACTGCAGAAAGAAGGCCTTAATTAGTATTGAAGGCATGTGGAACTAGGAAAGGTCTCTTATATGAAGTGGTATGAGAGAAGTCTCAAAAGAAGCCAAAGAAGTCAAGAAGTGGAGATCAGGAGTGAGAGCACTCTAGTCATGGGCAATCATGAATTGAACAGGCTCAGAGTAAGGATATGGAGTGTCAGATGCAAGGAATAGAAAGGAGGCCAATAAAATTGGCTCACAGGCATATGAACAAGGGGAATGTATAAAAAGCCTTGACAGGTGGAAACACTATCCATAGATAGATCGTGACGTTTTGAAATAGCCACACAGAAGGTTTGATATTTGATCTTGGGGACGATGGAGAGACACTAGCATTTATTGAGTAGGGTGGTGACTTGCTCAGATCTGTGCTTTATAAAGATCATTTTGGCAGCCAAGTGGAAGATAGACTGGAATGAGGAGAGACTTGAAGCAGGAAGACTCACCAGAAAGCTATTGCAATAATCCAAGAATGAGGTGATGAAGACTTACACCAAGATGGTGACTGTGGGAAAGGAGAGAAGCAGCTGCATGTGAGAAATGTCACAAAGGTACAAATAATGGATTGTATATGTTGGGTGAGTGTGAGGAATAGAGTATGATGGGAGCATTAGAAGTCTGAGGACTAGGAAGATAGTGGTGCCTTGGACAGTAATAGAGAAGTTAGGTAGAAGGAAGGGTTTTGGGGGGAAGTTCATGAGCTGTGTTTTGGACACACTGAGTTTGAGAGGCACATAGGACAGATATTTGGTTTAAGATGTCCAAAAGGCAATTGATTATGTGAGACTGGTGCTGAGGAGAGAAGTTAGGGTTAGATATGACTTACCTTAGTTTGATATCTTGCCAAGCTTCCTTCAAACTAGTTTTTACCCTCCACTGACTCTTTTTGCTTTATGAGTCAATAATCATCCATCATCCTTTTTCAGTAAGATTTACAAATGCATTTATATTCTAAACCATTTTTGCCTTTGGCAGCCATTTCTCTCCATTGGCAAATATTTCATTTGTTTGCTGGGTTCTTTTAGCCTTTTCCTGGCAATTAATTTACATTGGCTAAACTTCTAGCTGAAGAAAAAATTCACCATATTATATGATATGATTGTCACTCATGCTCATAGGTATGACAAATTTGTTGGATTATTATGTAGATAAAATGAGATATGTCACATTGAGGAGGTGATTAGGTCAAAGGCAAATCATTCCATAAATGAAGGGGTTTTGTTATTTATCCCAGATCATCCTAAGGGCTTTATAGCATGAGTGGCTTTGTCTACCTTTAATCTAGAGCAGTAGTTCCCAAATTTTTTTGATCTACCCCCCCTTTCCAGAAAAAATATTACTTAGCCCCCTGGAAATTAATTTTTAAAATTTTAATAGCAATTAATAGGAAAGATAAATGCACCTGTGGCCATCACTGCCCACATGGGCTGCAGCACCCACCAGGGGGTGGTAGCACCCACTTTGGGAATCACTGATCTAGAGGAAGTCTTTTCAACAAGTATCTATTAAACCATGTTCTTTATGTCTATTTAAGTTTGACAGTATATATGAAGTACATTCCAAAACACTAAATAAATGTCAGTTATCCAAAATAGAAATATCAAGCAAAGGTAGGAAAGAACTCCTCCAACCTACTCCTTTGTGAAAGTCATAGGTCTGAAAGTATTATCCGTGGCACATGTTTTTGAGCTTTTTCAAGGTATCAATCAGTTGTGCTGATTCTTCTTTTCCTCTCTAAAAATACTCTTTCTTATATTAGATGACTCTCTGAGAGGGGAAGAGAGAAGGATACTTGGAACAACTATGATGATGCAAGAAACAGAAGACATCAATAAAATCATATTTGGAAGAAAAATAAATGTCAACCACCATTTCTCTGTATTGTGGCAAAGAAAATAAAGAAGCATGAGTCACTACAATTCCAGAGCTTGCAGTCAAGTTGGAAAGATGAGATGTGCATATGTGAAAACTGAGGAATGATGCAATATGTATGAGATTTGGGCAATCACTGTATGGAGCAGGAAAAACTGGGTTTGGAGTCAGAAAACAGAACACATTCTTGCTCTGCTACTTCCTATCCAGAAGTTTAGCCAAGTTAGTCTAAAAAAGCATATATTAAGCACTTACTATTTTCCAGGCACTACAATAAACACTAGGGATACAAGTATCAAAAAAGAGGGACTGTTCCTTCCCTAGATGGACTTGTAGTCTAATATTAGACAACACAGAAAACTAAGTTGAAAAGTGTGCTTGGGGAAAAGTGCTGGATGGGGTGCTGAGATGCAGGGTGGGACATGATGGAAAAATCCAAAGAAGTGCAACTGAATGGGAAATGAAGAGATTGCAGGCCCAGGTCCTTTCATTAAAGGGAGGGTTTTGAGCTCCTCACCCTCTATTCATTGGTGTAGAGATGTGAGTACTAAGGCAAATTTGATCTTGAAGGAAATAAGGTTTTGTAGCCAGGGTGGCTAGATGGCATAGTGGATAGAGTGCCTGGCTTGGAGTCAGGAATATTCATCTACATCAACTCAAATCCAGTCTCAGACACTTCTTAGCTGTGTGACCCTGGGTTAATCACTTCACCCTGTTTACTTCAGTTTCTTCATCTGTAAAATGAGCTAAAAAAGGAAATGGCAAAACTCTCCAGTATATTACCAAGAAAACTCCAAAAGAGGTCAGAAAAAGTCAAACATGACTGAATGACAACAACCAAAACAATTTTTTTTCCAATGAGGCAACTAAGTGGCTCAGTGAATAGAGACCCAGGTCTGAAGATAAGAGATCCTGGGTTCAAATTTGGCCTCAGATACTTCCTAGCTGTGTGATCCTGGGCAAATCACTTAACCCCTATTGTCTAGCCCTTAGTGCTCTTCTGCCTTGGAATCAGTAGTATTGATTCTAAGATGAGAGATAAGGATTTTAAAAAAGTAATTCTCCAGTGATGAATTTCCCATTCTCCCTCTACATTTCTCACCCCAACATCAATTTCAGCATCAGCCAAATGAGGACATTTGCCTCAGTGGTCTGTATGGTTCTCTCAAGCTCTGAATTATTTGATTTTAATCTTGAAGAAGTGATGTATCAAGTCTCTACTCCCTTTCCTTTGGGAGTGTTAGAAGTGATGTGAGATGATATTCACCATAAATTTGCCTTACTAGCAGGTGATGGGGTGTGTGTGTGTGTGTGTGTGTGTGTGTGTGTGTGTGTGTGTGTGTTGAGGGAGGGGTCAAAGTGCTAATGACATTTATGACAATGATGACTGCATTGGTGTTTGAGACATATATTGTCACTCTATATATCATCCTCTTCAGCTGGATCCAGTTGTTCAGACTAGAGAGTTTGAATTTCCATTCTCTTACATTCAGTCAAGATATTTATAAGGATTCTGTTTTAATTGTTCTCTTGCAAGAAATGGAAAGGCCCTAAAGGTTAATGTGTTTGACTAGCTCCAACTGATGAGATTAATTTCTACAGGTATGAGGAAAGGGAGAGGAAGGCTTGAGACAAGGCAAGAGTATCTGACTGAGTATACAAGAGCCATAAAAATGGAATGGCATTGGATATGGGCAGTGTGGGAATGTGTACTCAAACTGTGGTGAAGAAAATACCAAGAGACTGGGTTTGGGGTATGAAAAATCAGTTTGTTGACTAGGTTATCAGTAATCAATAAATGAATGACCAGTGATCTCTCATGGTGATGAGGAACCCTGATATAGGGTCCTTTTTGCATTTAAACATAGTTCTGCCAGCTCATTATTCAGTTCTCCCTGGACAACAAAACACATCTCTAACAGATTTTTCAATACCATGAAGAGGTAAGCTAATATTTTCTCCCACCACAATTACTTCATGGTGATGGGGGGAGTCATAAGCCTGGTCATTAGATTTAAATAGCCCTAGTGATCTAGATGGCAAGAATGAGTTAGGTCTGCTTAAATTTTGACCTCCGTGGACCAAATGCTCTCACTTCAATAGAGAGCTCAAGGACTCAGGCCCCCTACCCTGGGATATATCTGGTTCTGGTCAGTTCTGTTTACAGAGACAGTGGAACTCACATTCTCAATCCCAATTATCCTAGTTTGAGAAGATGCTCTAGGGCAGTGGTGGTGAACCTTTTAGAGACTGAGTGCCCAAACTGCAACCGTCATGCTGTATGTGAACTCCACCCACTTACCCCAGACAGGAGAGGGAGGAAGCATTCCCATAGGGCTGCTGGGCAGAGGGGCAGGTCTTGTAAGAAATGTCCTCAGGCACACGTGGTGAGGTGGAAGGAAGCAGTCCCTTCTGGCATGCTCCAGCACATGTGCCATAGGTTCACTAACACGGCTCTTGGGCAAGGAATTAAAGGAGATTTCTAGGACTATTGGCAATGTTACAGATCAAATGACACAGTAAAAATAATATTTCTCATTACTTATCCAGGGTCCTTTTTGTCTTTTCCCCTGGGTTTGGATCTTGTAGGAAGCTTTACTGACTCTTGGCTTCTTGAGTTCATGGTACTCAAGGCTCATTTCACTGGTAGGAAGTTACAAGGTGAAAGTATTTTAGATCTTTTCATGCCCTGCCTTTTTTGTAGATGGCATTGTACAGAACTCTTATAGCACTTGTAGACCCACTGGATTTACTTTCCTCCTTTGGTTTAGCATCCCTTTCTTCCCCCAAACCCCAAACAAGTTGATTTGATTGGAAAAAAATGAAAATTACCTATTTTATATTACATGTCTTATCTTCCTAACATAGAAGCCTACAGTAGTGAAGCTTCAATGTATTCCACTGTAGATATGTATTTATTTTCATCCCATCTCTCTCTTTTTATCATCTCCACTCCCATCAAAGCATTTTCTCTTCAGCCTGGGTAGATCTTATATTTCTCATTTTCAACATTGTTCTTTTGTAGAGAAAAGCTTAAAACCTCTGTCTTTGAGATGACCTTCCTCTTTTATGCTCCTGCTTTCACAGACTTGTTTTCACTCTGTCATTTTGTGACACTATACTTCTATGCACTCTGCATACATTTCATCCCTTCAGCTCAAAATTATTAACAGGACCAGAAGTTTTATACACTCCCTATTTGAAATTTCAAAGTTTGGAAAGTATAAAAGTACATTACTTATATGTATGTATATATCTATAGATTTAACCTATAGTGTTCCCAACACTGTGATAGAGGCTAGGAATGAGGAGGGGTAGACAATATGATTGAGAGTCCAGATCATCAGGCTTCAGATCCTGGTTCTGTGACTTAGTAACCATGTGACCTTGGACAAGTCACTCTGTTCCACTTTCTTTATTTGTAAAATGAATGGGTTGGGCTAGATGATCTCTAAGGTCCCTTAGGAGTAAGCTGTAAATCTTAGGACCTGTTCTCTTGCTCTCAGGGAGGTAACTGTTATTAGTCAGTCACTAGAGTAATCAGCAAATGTTTGTCATGTGTCTACTATGTGTCCTGCTCTATTCTAGAAGAGGGAGATACAAAGACAAAAGCCATTTCAATGTAGCTGAAGGAGACAACATGTGTGTATATATGTAGAAATAGAAATAGATACAAGACGATTTGCAGGTAAGGGGATAGCATTTGAGGGAGGGGATGGAGGGATACTTATATGGCAGGTGGCTTTAAGAGGTGAAGAACAGGAATTTTCACAGTCCAGAAGGCGGAGCATTTGTTCTGTACAAGCAGATACTGATACTAATGTGGCATCACTTTTCTCTCTGAAGTTCCTACTCCTACCTATCTGATGGTTCCTTCTCAGTCTCCTCTGCTAGTTCTCACTGCAAATTACATCCCTAACTATAGGATCCTTCTTCTCTCTCTACACTCTCTCCTTCTCTGTCTCTCTCTCACTCACTTACTCTTTTTTCCCAGGATTACAATCATCTCCTTTGGATTCACTTGTGATATCTCTGCAGATAACTCCACATTCTATAAATTCAGTCTCAATCTTTCCCTCCTAACTTTAGTCTCACAATGCTTTTTTTCTTATTTGACATTTCAAACTGGATATCCCAGAGACATTTTATTTTTAAAATTTCATTTTTTGTTTATTTTTAGCATTCTTTTCTTTTTAAAGTTCAAGTTGCAAGTTCTCCCTCCTTCCCATCCCTGCTGCACCAACTGAGAAGGCAAGCAATCTGATATCAATTATACACGGGAAACATGCAAAACATATTTCCAAAGTAATAGCTGTATTTCAAAACAGCAAGGAAAAATAAAGAAAGTAAGAAAAATATATTTCAGTTTGGACTCATACTCATCACTTCTCTTTCTGAAGGGAGATAGCATTTTTTGTCATGAGTCCTTTGGAATTGTTTTGGGGCATTGCATTGCTGAGAATAGTTAAGTTTTTCATCATTGATCATCATTACCACATTGCTGTCACTGTACACAATGATATATTGGTTCTTCTCACTTCACTTTGTATCAGTTCATGCCATGTTTTTCTGAAACCATCCCCTTCATCATTTCCCACAACACACAATAATACTCCATCACGAGCATATGCCACAACTTGCTCAATCATTCCCCAGTTGATGAGCCTTCCTTCAATTGCCAATTCTTTAACACTATAAAAAAGCCTCCATAAAGAATTTTGTACATATAGGTCCTTTTCATTTTTGTTTATCCCTTTGGGATACAGACCTAGTGCTGATATTGCTGGGTCAAAGGGGAAGCACAGTTTTATAGCCCTTTAGGCACCGTTTCAAATTGTTCTCCAGAATGGTTGGACTGGTTCACAGTTCCACCAACAGTTCATCAGTGTAACTACTTTTCCCTCATCCCTTCCAACATTTATCATTTTTGATAGATATAAGGTGGTGCTTCAAAAATATTTTAATGTGCAATTCTCTAATCAATAGTGATTAAAACATTTTTTCATGACTATAGATAGCTTTGATTTATTCTTCTGAAAACTGCCTCCATATATCTTTTGACCATTTATCAGTTGGGGAGGGTGGCTATTATTTTTATGAATTTAACTCAGTTCTAGCCTCAGTATATATTTGAGAAATGAAATCTTTATCAGAGAAAGCTGCTATAAAATTTTTGGTATTGTTTCATTATCTATGGTACCTCTTAGGAAAATATAGTTTCTCAGCTTATCCCTTTTAATTAGTTCTATTTTTGCTTTTGCTTTGTCTGAGATCATGATTGCTACTCTTTCTTTTTTTACTTTAGCTAAAGCATATTATCAATCATTGCCAGCTTTACCCAGAGCCAGCAAAGGTTCCTTTGTAATCTCCTTTTGATCAGTTGTCTGACCCCTTCACCATCTCTGGGCTGAGACCTCCCAAAGCTGCTCACCGCAGCTGGCCTCCAGACAGACCTCCACTAGACCTCTACTGCACTGTTACAGATTTTTCTTGCCTACCTCTTAAATTTCCTTAGGCCAGAAAAATGTCTTACCCCAAACTTTTGTTGGTTCTGCCACTCTAAAACTTGCTTTGAGGTGTTATTTTCAACTTGTTTAGAGAGAAATGTTGGGAGAGTTCAGGTGGGTGGCTGCCCTTAATCTACCACCTTTTCTTGTTTTATGTCATTAAAAGTAATTCTGTTGGTCCCAAGGATTTTTCTATCTTCCTTAGCTTCGGATAGGAATGTCTAGTCACTTCCTAATTTCTAGACATTGCAGCCTAGAAAAGCTGTTTGGGACAATGGGTTTAATTTAAGAATTCCCTGCATATTTTCAAAAGCACCCTGCACAGTCTGTGTGGGAGAAAAAGCTTCCCTCCTTGATGAAATGATGAGTCTTCCATCTCCTACCCCACAACCTATATCCACTGTGTATTCATATGAAAATAGAATCCTTATAAGCATCAAGACCCTAGTGGTGAGCCTTTTAAGGCCTAGCCAGCCAGCAGTAATTTCTAACACTAATAGATAATTGCGTCATGGAGGTGGAGAATTAGCATCCTACATGTTTGTCATGTGTTATTCCAAGGTTTAGCGCAGTGACATTCACTTTGCGCTCCATAAATGATTGTCATGTGAATAAATGCCTACAAACCATCATAGATGCTCTTCAAAAACTTGGACCTAACACTTAGGTAATATCTATATGGTATGCTTTCAATTTTATGGACAATCCAAGGAGAATTTTTTAAAAATTACTTCATATTTATTTCCACTTTTGACTTACCTTCTATGGACTTTGAAACCCAACAACCTATAGCCAAAATTCTAATTGTGAAGATAGAATTAACTCTCCCTTTGTCTATTTTTAGTTCATCAAATCAAGAACTCAAAATACCCCTACTTAACACTTAAGTAAGAGAATTCACAAGTCACTTACTAGAGAAAACTCTCACCTCCAAAGGGCAGCAAATTGAAAGACTGCAATTGGTTTCTGTGAAGAGGGGGAAAGACAGGAAATGACGTGGGAAAAGGGGTATAAAAGAAGAGACCAACATGGTCTGCTCTCTTTCCTTCCTTGGTTTTTGGAGAGACTCTTTCCTTGGATTCTGATCTGATGAGTAGAGCTGAAGAGACACACTTTTCCTTGGAGTCATTCTGCATTGATGGAACTCTGGCTGAAGACACCACGAGGACTTCTGGCTGAGGACTACAGGGAAATCCATGTGGAGATCAGAATTTGGGGAAACCCCTACTGGGGACTGATCCAGACTTCATCAGAGCAGCACTTAGGGCTGGTAGGTTAGACCAGGCTTTGTCTCCTTCCTATATTTCCCACTTTCACTATCTCTACCTTGTAAATAAAAACTGCTAATAGTCATTTTGACTTCAGGGCTAATATTTTATAATTGGTGACCACAATATTATTTTTTAACACTCATATCGACTCATACCTAATTTAACTTTTACATGATTATACAGTTAGGTTATAAGGAGAGTTGTCAAAATGCCCTGTCATATTTGTTATGTTGTCATGTTGTGTCATATCATTCCAAGGGATGGTGTCAGAGTTATGCTCTTTTGAAAAATCTTTAGGGAAATGTTACAGTGGCTAAATGGGCTCAGAATTGTCCTCCATGTTAGGAAGACATGGGTCTCAGTCCTGCTTCTGACTTACACTGGCTGTGTGATGCTGGTCACAAGTCACTTAACCTCTTCAGTGTCCCCAAGCACTTCTCTAAGATGCTAAGTTGTAGAGGATTTGCTGATGTGGAGTAAGTAAGTGATAGAGGGAGTGTCCCTATTCCAATGAAATTAAAGAGCTATACCAAAAAATGAGAAAGAAAGAAAAATCACCTGGAATGTTATTCTTTGAGATTCATCTTTAAATGTTTCCCCTGGAGAGACAACAGACTATTGTGTCTTTGTCACCTGGAATGGCATGTGTGTCCATGAACAGAGAAGTGCTAAGTTAATATTAACAAAATAGAGATGCACGGCTTTGTTGTATGCCTAGCCATATGCTACATGGGCCACGTGGATGGAGAGGGAGAAGAAAATGATTGTGTTTTCCAAACCTGAAGTCTTTAATTCTGAAACACAGGCCTATTTGTTTGCTTCATTAACATTTGTTTTTCTGCTCCATGATAATATGCTGTCTGTACTAAGCTCAAAAATAGACAAAGATTAATGCAATGTTGATAGCAAAATCACCAAGGAAGGAGAACGACAGTACCAACTCAACTTTCTAGGTCACGTTCTCCAAGTTTCACAAACACGCTGATGAGATGACTATTTATGTAATAAAGCATGACAGAGACGGTGATTATTAGGAAATAATCAAACCCTAGAGTATTTTAAGGTACAAAACAGAGCCAAGTGGGCCTGATTTCTCCAAGCATGTGCATATTCTTTAGAGAGTGTGGCTATGTAGGTCTCTCAGAGCTATACTTCTGTGACATCTCTGTCTAGAAAGAAAGATGGTAGGCCAGTACTGGTTATAAAGTAGTCCAGTTTAATTCAAGGTGATTTCCTACATACCTGTGTTTAATTGTTGTATTGGTCATCGCACAATATAGCATGTGTTTCAATTAAAAAGTTATGCTGAAATTAACAAACATTAAATAAAATGAGCATTTCTGTCTAAAAGTAGAACAGAAAAAATAACTCATAGCAAAGATGAAACTGGAAATCTCTACCATGTACAGCTTGTTTTTCCCTTTAAGTATATGGCGAATTCAGTGTGCAATTCTCAAAGCTGCCCTGGGTGGCATTAAGTCAATATATCTTCGTATATGTGTATATACCTAAAAAACAAGAAATAACAGTATATGCTAACCTCTGCCTCACTATATCAATGTTTACTTAAATATCCTCTTTTATTTTTAACAATTGGATCTGGAATTTGCTGCTGTGCCTATACATATCAATATTGAAATTCAGTTAAAATATTAAACTTTAATTTTTGTTTGCCTCTTTCAGCTACATTATTCTAAATAAATTGTCTGAAAGTTTCAGTTTTTTGACATTGTGCAGATGGGGTCTTAGATTCATGATAGGGGGTGGGCAAATGAATAAGATGGAGAGGTGATCACCGAGATAGAAGAACTGGGAAAACAATGAAAGCTCTTCAGCATTTCATAGTAAGTCTTCCAAAATCTGCCTCCTTTCTGCCCTTGTTTCTTTTCTTCTATATGCATAATGCTTGTACTCAGTGTGGCTATTTATAATTCTCTGATCCCCTCTGTGCATTAAAGCAGTCCATCCACCATGCTTGGAACATGGATTTTCATCTTGACTTTTGAAAATGTTTTTCTTCAAGGCTTGGTTCATGAGATACTTCCTCTTATGGCTTAACTGAAAAGAATCCTCCTCTACTCTAAAGCTTCTTCTTCCTGCCAGCTGTTGAATTGGCAGCTGTGAACGATCCATCATCCATCATGCCCCTTGCCCAAGGCCTAGTGACCTACCTGCTCCATAGTCTCAGCCTGCTACAGTCTTGCCACATTTCCTATGCTAAGGGAGGTACAGGAGAACGATCCCTGGATTTGGCATTGGAAGACCCGGGCATATCAAAAGTACAATGGTCTAGAAAGGGAGGATAAAGCTTGACTTCCTCACAGCCATACGCTATAGGAGATTACACCAAGGTCCTTGGGTCAAGGACCTTAGAACTACCTCAGGAATTATTCATAAATAGCAGAATTCTGTTGTAATCTAAATGAAACAGTTTGGTATACTGAAAAGTATTTTGGATTTGAAATCAGAGGACCCCCTATTCAAATCTCTGCTATGATTTTTACTGACTCTGACCTTAGACAAGTTAGTTAATGCCCCTCAGCCTCAGTTTCTTCTTCTATAAAATGAAAGGACTGGAAAAGAAGACCTCTATGGTCCCTTCTAAATCTAAATCTCGATCCTATGATCCCACTGAAGTTTCTGCTTTTCAGATTTTATTTATTTGCATATTGGGGTCCCACCTGTTATAGGAGTAAGAATAAATAAAATGTGTTTGAGTTTATGAAAAACAATTTTTTTAAAAAACTTGCCTTAATGTTTTTGTTTGGCAAATTGCTTTTCTTCTTCTCTTCTTCCCCCTCTTCCTCCTTCTCTTCCTTCTCAATCTTCTCTTCTTTCTCCTTCCTTCCTTCCTTCCTGAAGTTGATAGAAGTCTTATAGGAATGGATACAAATGAAAGGAAGTGGAACAGGACAATAACATATACATTGACTACAACATTACAAAAGGACAGAAAAACAACACAAAAAATGGAAACAATGCTGTGTAAAATGATTATGCTCCTTCCTTCCTTCCTTCCTTCCTTCTTTCCTTCCTTCCTTCCTTCCTTCTTTCCTTCCTTCCTTCCTTCCTTTCTTTCTTCCTTCCTTCCTTCCTTCCTTCCTTCCTTCCTTCCTTCCTTTCTTCCTTTCTCCCTTTCNGGGTCACAAAGAGTAAGACATGATGGAAACTGGCAGAACAACAGAAATTCTAAGAAGAGGGTCCCTGGGCTTCATCAGGCTACTGTAAGAGATAAAAATTATGGTTGGACTGGATATTTAAGAGTTTTGGTCTCCAGGAAATGATTTTCACAATTCCTAATTAAAGACCCAAGTCAGGATGATTTTTATGGTAGTTTATTTACAAACAGGAAGAGTGAAGGTAGGGAAAATAAGAGAGAGAGAGAGAGAGAGAGAGAGAGAGAGAGAGAGAGAGAGAGAGAGAGAGAGAGAGAGAGAGAGAGGTCTGGTCTGAAGGCCCAAACCAGGCAGGGCTTCAGAGGTCCAGCAAAGAGGGTCACAGAGGTTAATTAAACAAAGCTTCTAGCCATGAGGCCTCCCCTAAGACATGAGGCCTCTTCGGAGAGGCTAGTGCCTCCAGAAAAGCCAGGGAAAGGGAGTCAGCCTTAACTTACCCATGTGACAATTCAAAAGGAAGCAGTCTAAGATCTCAACCCGAACTCCTCCAAGGCCAAGTTCAAAGGGCAAAATTCCCTTCACAGGAAGTTACCATCATATTTAAAAGATAGTTCTTTGTGTCACTTCCTGTGTCCAGCCTCCAGTTCTATGTGTACAAATGGCAGCCTCAATCTTGTTTCAGACTGCCCAGGGGGCAGTCACTTGTTTCTGATTTGTCACTTACTAGAACATGTGGGTCATAGACCTCCCCCTCCCCACTTAATTTGAAGTTGGGTGAGGTGTACATATTCCTGGTGGCTAAAGTCTAAAGAATGAATAGGGGTGAGCTAATTCCATCCTCACACTACCCAAGAAGTCCAGAACACAAAAAGATTAAGTACCCCTGAAATTGATAGAAGTCTTGTAAGAATAAAAGGTAGTGGAACCAGGCCATCAGTATATACATTGACTACAACATTGCAAAACGACAGAATTTTTTAAATGGAAAAGATCCTGTGTAAAATAATAATGCTCAAGCTTGGCCCCAAAGACAATTTGTCTCCTTCCCTTCTTTGAAGAGGAAGGCGGACACTGGCTGGGGAGTGGTTCATAAACTGTTGGATTTGGCTGATGTGTGTTGATTAGTTTTGCTAAACTACCTCTTGTCCCCTCTTTCCTTTTTATTGTTTTAAAGGATTTATCTCTGGATAGATAATAGGGAGGAATATATTGGGGAATGAAGGTCATGTAAAAACAAAAAAAAATCATTTCATTTTAAATAGTAGAAGTGCAAAAAGGAAAATGAAGTTTTTTTGTTGAAAAATAGACCAACTCTCTACTCTCATATGATGGGAGTTTTCTCTGTACTTAGGTTCTATGAATATTCAGGGTGCATAGTGCTCTAAGCACTTGCCTGCCTTGGTTAATAGATGGTACCTGTCCAGAAGTGACATGGCAAAGGCTGTGCCTAATGGAGTGGTTCAGAACAAGGTATGTCTTGCTAGATTGAACCAGAGCATCTGTGGCTTCTCAGAAGCCAGTAGGCTTGGGATTTTCTAAAAGCAAACTTTAACAAATGGATGCAAACATGTTTTACATGACGTGAGGACTGTCATTAATTGTTGGGGCGAAAGGAGGGGGGTGCAGGAAGAGAGGGCAATCAAGCCAGCTAATGGCATCAGAGGAATCCGCACCAAGAATAAAAGCTCCTTCAACTCTCAAATTCCCATCCTTTGTACCTTGGGAAATGTTTATTTATTTACAAGCTAACTCTTATGAATTTGTGGGCTGACACGAATCTAGCAAGGTGGCAGTGTAAGTGGCTCTCACTCCACAGCCTGAAAATAGTAAGAAAAGTACCAAATATTCGAAATAGACTTGTGATCTTATTCATTTGGTAGTATCCTCCCAGCATAATGATTGCAGCTCATTCATGCTTGCCCATATTCCGTAACTTTTGTCCGTGTCCTTTCATAAGTTTGTTATGGAAGTCCCACCCAATGTGCTGGAGACCTTTCTTGATTTTCCTCGTCATCATGAGGCTACAAGCACCAAATACATAGTAATTCAGAGTAAAGCAAGAAGAGAAAATGCTGAAAAATACCCCCACAAGATGAATAACCTTATAAAATAACTGAACTATAGGAATGTCCCACTCACTGGCCATCCTCAGCCTGCCTGTGCATTTTTCATCTAGAGAACAAGCTAGGGCTTTCTTTCAACCAGGACTATGGTGACATCTTTTTTGGTCCCTGGCGATTGTTAGTCAGTCTGATCTCCCTCTCCCCACTCCACCAATTCAAGAGATAAAAACATGCCTTTCAACTGAGAAGAGCTTTAAACTTGCTTAGTCTAGTGATGA
This sequence comes from Gracilinanus agilis, assembly GCF_016433145.1. Classification (NCBI taxonomy): domain Eukaryota; kingdom Metazoa; phylum Chordata; class Mammalia; order Didelphimorphia; family Didelphidae; genus Gracilinanus; species Gracilinanus agilis. The sequence goes on along the minus strand of NC_058136.1, from coordinate 11,994,455 downwards.
TAGAAAAGATGAGCATGGGCCATGGGCAAGGCAGAAGTGGATAGCGAAGGAATTTCTATGCAGTGGGAATACAGTGGTAC
>NC_058136.1:11959375-11989375 GCF_016433145.1 Gracilinanus agilis | reverse complement strand
AATCAAGTGAGTTTTTCTTTGAAAGAACAGAGGAGGCATGGGCTTATTATGTACAGGCAGCAAACAGGTAGCTAGTAGATCTGGAGAGTGAGTATTAGTGAAATAATGGGGATGATAAAACATGTAATCCATTGGAGAAATTGGATAGGATGTGGCCTAGGGTGCATATAGAGGGGTGTACTTTGTCAGGGAGAAAGGCTACCTCTTCTTGTGAAAAGAGAGTGAAGGAAGATAGAGTGGGAGAAAATACCTTAATGATAAGAGCTAAGGAGGAAAGGAGAAGCTCTTGGTGAATGGCCACGGTATTTTTGGTGAAGTATGAGCAAGTCCTTTGAGGAGAGGATAGAGGACAGAGTGCTACGAGATGCTTGAGGAAGAATGAAAAGGTTTGGAATAGCTACTGTGATAAGAGAATGAAACAATTAGTATAAAAATATTTCCTTGCTTCAGTGAGAGCATAGTTGAGAGTGTGTTATATAAATTTGTCGTCCACTCAGTCATCATTGTTTTTCCCATTCTGTTTATCAGCACAAGAATAAAAGTGAAGGAAATGCATGTTGAAGTTGAACTGATTCATCATGGGACTCAGATACTGAAAGGAGGAGAGTGGAGCCAGAGTGTTGACCAGGGAAAGAACTGAGGGGCAGAAGGATTGGAGGGCACAGTAATAAAAAAGAGCAATGTTAGAGGTCATGAGCCAAAGCGAAAGAATGAAGGATAGAAGATTGTAATCAGCTAAAAGAATTTCAGTGTATGAACATGGCAGGGAAAGCCTTGTGGAAAGGCAGGGCCAAGGGAATAATCCCTTCTGTGTAAAGCTGAGATTCAATGGATGTACAGATTATGACAATGAGCACATTAAAGAATTTGGAAGTTAAAGTATTTGGGAACACATCAGGATATATTTTGAAGACCTCTAGTATGAGAGCAGAAGTTGGGAGTGGAGAAAAGGACTGCGAGCCAGACACTAAACTCATTGAGAAAGGAAGGAGGGGGTTCTGGGAGCAGATAGATAATGGCCACCAGGATCTGGACTGGGTATTGATTTTGAATAACATGAACCTTAGAAGAGGAGAAGGTGGTGAGTGATGTTGGCAGAGGGAAATTCTGGTGGTAAGAGAGCGTGACTCCTACACCATGACCAGTGAGTGGGAGGAAGGAGTGAAGATGCAACCAGTACTGCAAAATGTGGCCCGGTATACATTGTCATCATGGGGAAAGTAGCGCTCGGTGAGTGCCAGAGAAGATCAAAAGGATCAAAAAGGAAAAAAGTTTAATAGTAACACAAATAGTATCCATTATAAAATTCCAAAGGGCACTACTATGTAGGAAGAGAACCAGGAGAGAGCAATCTTGCCAAAGCCCCAGGAAACAGTACATAAGAGAAAGAGTCATTGACAATATGAACAGTTACCGAGATTTTAGGGAGGATTAAAACATAGAAAAAATGATCAGAACAAACAGTTAAGGGATTGTTTTAAATCTATGAGAAAGCAGTTTCAGTAAGGTGGTGAGGTCAATAGCCAGATTGAAAGAGTGAAACAGAGAATAGATGATGAGCAAGTTGAGGTACTCCGTATAGATTTATTCTTTTAGGATTATAGTTCAGTGAAAAGGAGAAGAAATAAAGGGTAATCATTTAAGGGGATACCAGGTGGCTGCTTTTTTTCCCAGAATGGATGTTATCTGAGTATATTTGTAAGAAATTAGGCATCTCATTTTCTGGAGATTTTCCTCTAGTTCATTTGGCTTTGGGAGGATAATACTTGAACACATGGTCTCTCTTGTTTGTCCCTTGCTTTTACTCCTTGATAGTTCTGCTCCTTTTTCTTAATGTATGTATAACTTCAGTGACATGGCATATATAACTTCTCTGTAATTCCTTATTTGTCATGTGTTACAACCTGATAGGGTCCATTATACCACTCTCTCTTGCCTACTGGGTGGCCTTCAACTTCAGTTCTTCAAAAATTTCAGTATTATTTGAACTCACAACAATAAAATATCTGAAAGAAAGAAGTTGCTGCATGGGCTGCCTCAGGAGGAAGGCTCAGGGGACCAACAACTGGAAGAATTAAGCCAAGGGGTCATCTAGAGCCATCCCTCTCCATATGTTTCAAGTAGTAATGGTTCTAGGAACACCTAGGAAGTGGGAAACAGTGGTGGTGAGATGATTCCCTTATTTCTTCTTGAGAATTTGGAAACCAGAGGACCAAAAGTTATTCCCTAAAAATGCCTTTGGGGACATCTACAAAGGCAGATGTTGAAGACGGAGTGGTGAGGGATTTAAACATTTAGCCAGTGGTTCCCAAACTCTTTTGGTCTACCGCCCCCTTTCCAGAAAAAATATTACTTAACCCCCGGTAAATTAATTTTTTTTTAATTTTAATAGCAATTAATAGGAAAGATAAATGCACCCGTGGCCATCACCACTTCCCTGGATTGCTGCAGCACCCACCAGGGGGCAGTGGCACCCACTTTGGGAATCACTGATTTAGACCTTGACAGGATCAAGCTTGGGAATTTAAAGCCAACATTGTTAATTTTGTTTCTCACTGGAGTAAAAAAAAAAAGATCATCTAAGTTGTATATGAGTGAGAAATTCATGGTCATGCCAAGGTAAAATAAGAGATCAGGATGTGATGGGATAGGGACAGAAATGGTCCAAGCTAGTTATAAATCATGATGGGATTTAATGCAGACCCTTAGCTTAGAAGGAAACCCAGGAGAGGTAATTATGGATACTTATGTTTGGCGCATGCCCAGTTGGTATCGAGTTGATAGCAATAGGATGCTCAGTGGAGGTGAGTTGATGTAGCTCAAGTTTGCGATGCTACCCGATGACTTGGCAAAGATATTGCTTTGATTCCCATGCCTGCTTTGGTGCCACCGAAATACAGCCCCAATGTGTGTATAGGGTGGGAGTGTGTAGCTGTTTTAGATGTAGCCAACAAACAGTAAGCACAGTCAGATTTAGTATTTTCTCCATTTTCAGTCAATTGTGTGAAAGAAAAGCTGTTGTCGACTGTGAAATATTGTTTGCAAAAGTCTGTCTGTTCCTCCTTAATACTCTCATCAGGTATGCCCTCAATACAAAGGCAAGATGAGAAAAATCAATCTCATTTAGAAAATTTCCCAGCCATGATGCCCACTCTGAAGGCCATTGTCCCAGAAGACCTGTAACAATTATTTTACCCCTATGGGAACTCATCTGGTAATCTGCCTTTCTGGACAAAACTTCTGAGTGGGAGCTAAAATGATACCTGTCTCTGCCCCTGGCTCCCTAGGTAACCTTAGGCTAGTCATTGAACTTCTTTAAACCCGAGTTATCCCATTAGAGATGAGCTTCATCATATTTACTAACTACCTATGTCACAAGAGGATTAGTGAGTGGATAATTGAAAAGTGCTTTGGGAAGCTAAACATTAAATTTATTATGAATAGCCAGTTATATGTACTTCTACAGTATGCTGTGGATACCATTGCAAAAGATGCTCACCCATTTTGAAAAGTGAGTCTTGTTTTAATTTAATTTGTTTTTGTTAATATTTTAAACCTTGGGGCATGGAGAAGAAGCTAATATAAGACTAGAGATGAGCTAGAGGCCTTTTTGACTAATCCCTTGCCAGAGTGAAGAAGATTCAAGTATTCTCATCTAGCCACGTCCAAGAGGTGTAATGGACTGTGTCTACATGAAGTCAAAGCTGGAAATGACAAATTAATGTTTAAAGATATGAATATTTCTAGATTTCCAAGTTAGGGAGGCATTTGCCTACTTGTCAGATTCCTTAAGCTTTGGTATCTTTGGTGTTATATATGCAACAAGAGGCAAATGGAGTAGAGGGGGCAGCAGCTAGGTGGTTCAGTGGATAGAGAACCAGGCCTGAAAAGAGAATGTCATGGATTTAAATATGGCCACAGATACTTCCTAGCTGTGTGGCCTGGAATAAGTCACTTGCCCTCATTTGCCTAGCCCTTACCATTCTCATTCCTTAAAACCAGTACTCAGTATTAATTCTAAAACAGAAGGTAAGGAGTTTGAAAAAAAAGAGGCAATGGGGCATAATTGTTATAGATCTGGTCTCAAAGCCAAGAAGACCCAGTGACCCTGAATCACTTCCCCTCTTAGTGCTCTGGGCAAGTCCCTGAGTCTATAAATTTCAGAGAAGGTGCTGAACTTCATAGAGGAAGGGAGTTTCATCACCTAGCAATTCCCTATACCAGTGATGGGCAAACTTTTTATAGAGGGGGCCAAAGGAAAGGAAATGCTCACCTGTCAGTCTGTTTCTAAGGCAATTCTTTTGAAGTTTCATTATACTGTATCCTACTCATTGTCTTCATCAGATTAGGAATAATGTTGTGTGGCCGGATAGAACATTTCAGGGGGCTGCATCTGGCCCACGGGCTTTTGTTTGCCCATCACTATCCTATACCAATGAGATCATAAGGCTTGACCATTTTATATAATAGCAGTCAGAAGAAAAAGACCAAGATGCAAATTCAGCACAATGGGAAACATCCCATTACAGAACATCTGTTGTTATTCCATCATTTCAGTCATATCCAAACCATTTAGGGTTTTGTCAGCAAAGATACTAGAATGGTTTGCCATTGCTTTCTCCATCTCCATTTTACAGATGAGGAAACTGAGGTAAACTGGGTGAAATGACTTGCACAGGGTCACACAGTAAGTATCTGAGGCCAGATTTGGACTCAGGAAGATAATTCTCCAGGTCTAGCCCTCTATCCACTGCAGCACCATCCAGCTGCCAGAAGATCTATAATTAAATAATTTTGACTGAAAAAATCAAAGATAGCAGAGTTCATCTAGTCCAAACAAGAATCCCCCAACAATAGGTTGTCAAAAATGCTTCCCAGAGAAGGGAGAAAGGGAGTGATATAGGGAGAAATTAAGATGATGTAAAATCAAAATTCCTTTAAAAAATATAGTAAGGAATCATCTAAAAATACTTGAAGACTTCAGCTGTTGTATTGTTCACTACCTCCTAAAGCAGCCCGTTTTCCTTTGGACAGCTTTTGTTGACTTTAGGAGGTCCTTTCATGTCTACCTTTATACAACATCTACCTATTACTCTGGTCTCTGCATCCCGAGGCCAAGGAGAACAAAAGGAATTCTTCTTCCTCACAAAGGACCCTCAGATACTTAAAGATATGTTTCCTCTCTTCTCTAAACTGTCTATTTTCTAGGCTTAAATTCCTTTAAGCAGTCTTTTTCTTGGCACACTCTCTAGACCTCTCCCCATTCTTTCTGTTCTTTTCTCAGTGTTCTCAAAAGTATCTACAATGTCCCAAAAACGTAGTTTACAGGGCATCCTACATTAGATATTGTCTAGGGAAGTGATGGGCAAACTTTTGAAAGAGGGGGCCAAAGGAAAGGAAATGTTCATCTGTTGGTCTGTTTCTAAGGCAACTCTTTGGAAGTTTCATTGTATTGTATCCTACTCATTGTATTTTTCAGGTTCAGAATAATGTCGTGCAGCCAGATAGAACATTTCAGGGGGCCACATCTGGCCCATCGGCTATAGTTTGCCCATCATCGGTCTAGATGAATAGAACATTGGATCTGGAGTCAGGAAGATCTGAGTTCAAATTTGACCTCAGACACTAGATATGTTGCCCTGGACAAGTCACTTAACCTCTTCCTGCCCAAGTTTTCTCATCTAAAAAATGGTGATAATAATAGCACCTATCTCCCAGGGCTTTTCTGAGGATCAAATGAGTTAATATTTGGAAAGTCCTTGGCAAATCCTAAAGCCCTGTAAAATGCTGCCCATTTTTGCTATTGTTGTTGTTGGTGGTGATGTCACTATTATTACTATTACTCCCACCATTATGGGTACAATTCTTCTCCTACTACAGCTTTCAAAAAGTATTAGTTTATTTCTTTTAAACTACCCTATACATGGCCCTTATATAAATATAAATAAATGTATATATGCATATATATATATACATCCTATACTTACGAGTGAATTTGTAAGTCATATTGAACTTCTTTCCAAACCTGAACTTGTAAGGTTGACCCTGAATCAATATGGAATTACATGTTTGTTTCATTTCAGTTTGATCATTTGGCCCATCTTTCTAGCTGTCAAGACCTTTTTGGTTTTTACTCCCATCGTTGCTTCATGTCACTGACAAATAGAGGAACGCTGGGCTCCTGGGCCTATGCGGTGTTTCTAACAAGAGCTGGTAAGAATGTATTTGCCTAATGTCTTGCAAATCTAATAAAAAATACTTCAAACCGAAAAGAGAGACAAGGGAAAAGACTGAAAAAAGAAATCCATTTTCACCTAGCTAGATACCATGGTGAGCAGCTATATTGTTAGAATGAGACTAACAATTATGACACTCAGAACTTCACAAGGAGACAAATCCAAGTAAGAAAGTAATAATGAAAACCATCATCTCAGATACCTAGACACAAATGTACCACGGATGACTAATAAGTAAGTTGAAGTAGAGATTTTAATAGAGAAGCATAATTTTGAACTCAGGAATCACTGACAGCAGGTCGGATGAAATCAATAACTGGGACATATCATGGAATGGCTATACATTATTCAAAGCAAAAGGAATAGGCAAAAAGGGTCTAAATATCATTGTAGATTGAGATTTTATACTCATGTAAGGAAATCCAGAAATCAGAGGGTGCAAGCACCATGGAAAGCATTTGGATAAAACTCAGGAGAGATGAAAATACTTGATATTGTCATTCAAGTATATTAAAGATCGCCTGGATAGAGAAAAGGAAATATAGGAAAGTTACAAACCTGGTACAAAGATCAGGTATATCAGTGATGGGGGCTTCAATGATCTATTATTCACCTGGCCCCTCTCTTCTTTTAAGATGTAGATAATCTTTCTGCATCATTTCAGATAAGCTTTTCCTAATCCAGACAATGACTAGTGCCTTGGGAAACTTTCATTATTATGTTTCGTGGCATTTGTTAACTTCATGATGATGCTGCATATATGTACATAAGCATTTGTCTCCCCCATTGGAATATAAGTTCTGTGTTTCATTCTTGGAACTGTCAGTGATTATTGAAAGATGGAAAATGGGGGAGATATTACAAAATGGAGAAAGGACAAATGGTACCTAATTGTTCATAAAATGGAAGAGACTGGAAAAGGCAGGCTGTAGGTCAATGAGCTTGATTTCAACTCCTGGCAAAATCTGAGAATGGATTATTAAAGGGATCATGGGCAATCCTCTATAAAAGGAAATAGTGATTAGAAGGAACTGAAGACCCCGAACACATTAAACATGATGACCTTATTTTCTTTTTTGACAGGACAGGGTTACTAAACTGGCATTGGGATGGGAGCATAGCAGGTGTCTTTCACCTAAATGTAAGCAAACTATTTGATCAAGTACCTTATCCTGTTCTTATGGAGAAAATGAAGAGAGGTGGACTTGCTAGTCTATTCAGCTAGATTTGGGACTGGTCAACTGGCTCAACTCCAAGAGTTGTTAATGATCCAGTATCACCTTGGCAAGTCTTCGGTGTCATGTCTCAGGAATTTATGCTTTATTTTTACCATTTGAAGCAGTGACATAGATAAAGGCATAGATGGCATGCCCATTGAATCTGTAGATGATACAAAGCTTGGAGGAATAGCTGATGAGCAGGATGGCAAGCAGGATTCAAAAAAAGATCTTGGCTGGTGAGAACTTTGGGCTGAATCTAATTAGATGAAGTTCAGTAGGCATACATTTAAAATCATACATTTGGCTTCACACTTCCTGGTTGGAAAGCAGTTTGTCTAGAAAAGGTCTGTAAAGTCAAATGAACCACAATGTCAATTTGTAGTCAATAGCACCATAAGTGGCCAACAAAGTCTATCCACTATTAGAGTATGATTAAGGGAGGTATAATGTTCAGGAATGAGGAACTGAGAGTTCCTCTGTATTCTGTCTGGGACAGATTTTGTCTAAAATATTGTGTCTGACCACATTAAGCTGGAGATTATCCAGAGGAGGGCACCTAGAATGATGAAACCCCTTGTCCTAGAAGGTTGAAAGAACCAGAGATGTTTCTCCTGGTCAAGAAAAGACTCTGGGGCTATTTGTTAACTGTGTTAAAATATTTGAAGAGCTGTTATGTGCAAACAGGATTAAAATGTTTCTGCTGCATACCAGAGGGAAGAAGTAGCTTGCCCACAGAGAGAAATTGGCTAAGGGTTTCTTTCTCTCTTTGGAATACCACAATCTCAGGTATTCCATCAATGCAATTTTATTACCAGTGATAGTTTCCAACTCCCCTACCACCAGCACTACTCCTCGTTCTCTCAGAATGATTGGAACAATGGTTGGAAATCACAGAGAGGCAAATTTCGGCTTCTCAGAAATGAGAAAATTAGAGAAAAAAAAACAACTTCCTTGTAATAAGAGCTCTCCAGAAATGGAATGGGCTTCCTCGGAATACTCATTTAAAATGTATTTTCCTTTGGTGACAATCTCTGAGGAAAGGTCAGTTGACCGCTGATTGTGTATTTAAGAGTGAAGATTCTTTCTCTAGTATAGGCTAGATGGCCACTGTAATCCTTTCCAATACTGGAATTCTGTGATTTTATGCTTTTCTGAAATATGACAAGAATGTCTTTGATTGTTTCATCCGAGTAATTGCTCAAAATCTTTATCAATGACTTGGATTTAACCAGAGAAGGCATGTCTAGGTATAAAGGTTTTGAATTCAACTGGTAAAAAGGATCAAACCATGGTCTTACTGACCAATACTCTTTCTTTTATATTTTATTAAGACGGGAAAGCAACATGTTTATTCAGAAGACTTCCATTTGTTCTCTCCTCCATTGCCAATTCCATGTGGTGATAGATCTGGGGCCAAGTCTCACCACCAAAACTTTTTCGGAAAAGCATAGGTGCCACATTCTCCAAGTACTCCAGCTTCTCCCTGGGTATAAGTTGGACACTTGTTAAGCTGTATTAATGCAACAGTAATTTGCTAAATGGTTCCTTAGTGAACTGAGTTAATGTTCCTTCAAATGTGCATTTACTCCTTAGAAGTGGCATGCCCACAGAGAGAGATTGGCTAAGAGTTTCTTACTCCCTCCGGAATGCCACAATCTCAGGTATTCCAACAATACAATTTTATTACCACTGATAGTGGCAAACTACCCCCTTCCACCCATTGTTCACTCAGAATTTTTAAACCCCTTTTGGAACTGAATTTAATGAAAGCTTTGCAAGTACGTGGATTTTAATCTGAGACAGTATTGTGTAAATGGGTTAGCACATTTAAACTAGAAACCTGTTCGAAGAAACATAAAGGAAATTTATTTAATTTTGCACATTGCCTACATCTGATTCAATTAACATCCATTTTATCATTAGAGTTCTCCAGCTTTTAAAGAGACCTAATTAAAATAACATTACCCTATATGCAAAAAGCCCATTTATAGTACTTTGTTACTCAAAAGGAAGGGGGGGCATGATCTGGAACTGACATATCACGATTCTTTTATTCGCCAAACACTGCACGAATTTTTTTCATTTTCGGGTTTTTCAGGGTGAAGGAGAGAGATGACAGCAATGTAGGAGACAGAACTCTGGACTTAGGTTCAAATTCTGCCTCAGTCACTCTCAATGTCATTTAACTTCTCAGGCCTGTTTTCTCATCTATAAAGTAAGAGTTTAGACTCCCTGATCTCTAAGTCAAATTCCCTTCCAGCTGTGAAATTGTTATCTTATGATAGTCTAAGAAATGAGGAATAATTTGCTTATAAATTTCTTTAAGTAATATCAGGGTTCTTTTATTTTTAGAATTAAAGTTTAATTTTGAATTCTAGGTTATAATAATCTCTTTTCTAGATTCATATCTATGCCTCTGTCCCTTAACCAGCCTTAGATGTGCTTTTTGAGAGAATTCTTTTAATGCCCATTCTATGTACTGCCACCATATCCTAAGGACTTAAAACTTTTCAGTGATCCAAGCAACTGTCTATTGCTTGAAGGTACAGAACTGCATAAGCCAATAAAATGACGGCTGTGGACCAAAAAACTCTCTTTTGCTTAACTCAATTCCTCATTTGTAGCGGGTGATTAATAAGTGTTTGTTGTACTTTGAAATTGCATTGAATTTTCACTTTAGACCAGTGGTTCCCAAACGTTTTTGGCCTACCGCCCCCTTTCCAGAAAAAATATTACTTAGCCACCTGGAAATTATTTTTTTTTTAAATTTTAATAGCAATGAATAGGAAAGATAAATGCACCTGTGGCCATCACTGCCCCTCTGGATCACTGCAGCACCCACCAGGGGGTGGTGGTGCCCACTTTGGGAATCACTGCTTTAGACCCTGTGATGCAGTGGTTATAGCATCAAACTTCCTTGAAGTTAGGAACCTTTGGTTCTAGTTCTGATATGATCACTGAATAGCTGGGTGACTTTTGGCAAATCTCTTCACCACTCTGATGCTCTGTGTCCTCATCACAATGATGGAGATGTTGGGGTATATAGTTTTTAAGGACCTTTCTCATTCTGATGATTTGATTGATTTTAGTTTTATCTAGTGTATGAGATATACAGAGTATTGAGAGAGGACTAGCACCTCCAGTGTGAGGGCTTGCTGAGCCCCTTTCAAGGCTGCTCATTCACCTTGAATGTCCTCCTTTCATCTAACTCTCACCTGTGGCTCCAAGAAGCTGTAGCATGGGCAGCGGCAACACCCCAGTAAAACCATCTTGGTAGACAAACTAAACCAGGCTAAGGGTAACCAACAGGCTTCAAACCCAATGGTGAGTTCAGGGGATGTGTATCCTAAGCATGTGAAGACTTCCCCATGTTGGAATGGGCAGATGAAAGCAGTTCCAATATCCATGAAGGTGGCTAAAGCAGGCACTGTGGACTACTTAGCGCAGTGATGGGCAACCTTTTGGGCTCAGTGTGTCAAAATTCACCAAAAAACCGGGCATAACTTGGGTGGTATGTCACTTCGAGAAAAAAAAACATAATCTCATGATATTTATAGCTTAAATAACAAAAATATATAATCGTAATATATAACTATATTTAATAAACCAAAATAGGTAAATTAATATAGGTAGAATTGTCATCTAGAGTGCACAGCGTGTCTACACTACACTATGGCAAATGTTTCATCCTCAGCATATGGCCCCATACTTCTCTGTATGTGGCCTCATGTGGCTGCGTGTCATAGAAAATGGCTACGCGTGTCAGTGCTGATGTGCATGTCATAGGTTTGCCATCACCAACTTAGAGGACATCAAAGATGCCAAGGTCATCCAATGAATCCTGGACCATCACCAGTCCTCCTGACTTTTGTCTTGCCACTGGATTTTGAAGCCTTTGGAAAAGGTAGTGAGACTGATGATTTTCTGCATCATTTAAAACCAATTAATGCACCCTGTGATGTCATTGGACCTCTTTGAATGGAAGGATGAATGGTAAGTCTCTTCTAGATTATCAGTGTGACTCTGCTCTAACCATTAACTGATATTCATACTTATTGTTTAGTGGAGTTAGGGAGTTGAATAGTAGTCTAGATCACACTGAAAATTACTTTGAAAGTTAGTTTTCTTCTGTTCAAGCTACATACATAAGGGATAGGAACCATGCTCTGAGACCATACTTGGGTATTGCTATTTCCATAGGAGTTTTGCAACTTTTGTATCCATGAAGCCCAGAGTCACTCATCCTTTCAGGAATCTTGTTACTGGTTAACAACTGACTTCCAGATTATTCTCTCTCTATTTTAAATATGAAGATATACTCTGTATAGCAGCAATATTGTAAAGATGACCAACTGTAAAGGACTTAGTTACTGGTCAAGACAGAGATCCAAGACAATTCCAAAGGACCCATCTTGAAAATCATTAACTGCCTCCAGGGAGACAAAGAACTGATGAACTTCGAATGTAGATTGAAGAAGACATTTTCACTTTCTTTTTCTTGAGGTTTTTTTTTGGCATGTATTTTTTCTTTGGCAATATGGCTAATATAGAAATATGTTTTGCATGACTTCATATGTATTATTCATATCATATTGCTTGTTTCTCGAGGGTAGGGGAGAGACAGGAGGGACAAAGAGAATTTGGAACTCAAAATTTTAGAAAATTAATGTAAAAACTTTTTATACATATTTGGGAAATATTTGATGAAATAAATTTAAAAAATTAAAAAGAAATCTAGTTGTAATTGATATTTTTATTTTACTTTGCCCTGCTCACAGCAGATCATTTCACTATCATCAATCAAAACATAGTTGAATCTATTATTGCCAAGATTTCAGGAGTGCAGATCTGGGTCATCTTGGCTTCATATATATGCTTCATTTATCCTTTCTTTATATGGTCTGGTCACTTAAATTTATAGATCATCTTTTTTTTTTTAATTTGCACATACAGTTTTGATACCTTGGTTCCTAGAAGACTTGTAGTTGATTTACCTAGATGTCATCTTGACATGATGTCATCTTACAAGAGGATAATCTTTACTTTTAGATGATTCATTGGCTTCTTTTTCGAGGTATCACACAAAGAAGTACCCAGAGAATAGGATGTTTTTAGGCTGGGATGTGTGTTTTCATCAAATTTCTAAAAATATCACTGGGCCACAACCCTAGATGTATATTGGTAGAATCTCCCTCTGGGCTGGGCTTGACTTTAAATGTCCATTTGAACCCAATGGCTTTCCAGCTAGGTGGTAATCTTACAAGTATGGGTTTTGGCCAATAAATTTTATTTCCTCCTCTGGTATCTTTTTCTATTTGATTGTAGTGCCAGTAATAGCTAGCAGCTCTCTTGACTCCCAGTGTTTTGCTGCCTCTCTCTCCAACATTATGTACAGGGATATAATGATCCATGTATACCCTTTATTGAGAACATCTATCTATTTATACATATATTTCTATTGATGTCGATATATGCATAGATGCACTTTTACCTACTAATCAACAAAGGTGTACTACTGGACCATACAACCTCCTTTTTTAAAGCAGTAACATGATAGAGGACAAAGAACAACAAATCTGGACTCTGAAGACCTGGATTCAAACCCCATTTATGAGGTCAGGAGGCTAGATAACCATTTGTTGAGGTTGTAGGTGATATCCTGCTAAAGTTTAGGTTGGACTAAAAAGAGGCTTTTATGATATAGAAGGAAGAGCACTGGACTGATAGAACCCAGGTTTGAGTCCTCACCTTGCTATATACTAGCTATGTGACCCTAGGCAAGTCACTTTTGCCTCTCTGTGTTTTTAGCTTTGTCATCTACCAGATGGAAGGATTGGATTAGATAACCTCTGAGGTCAAGACAACTAGGTGGTAAAGTGGATAGAGCCATGGGCCTGAAGTTAGAAAGAACTGAATTCAAATTCTCCCTCAGACTCTTACTATCTTGGTGGCCATGGGAAAGTAATTTAACTTCTCCAAGCCTCAGTTTACTCATCTGCAACATGAGGAATAAGAGTATCCACCTTCCAGGGTTGTTGGGAGGACCAAATGAGAGAAATCAAATATTTAATTTATTAACAAATCTTAAATCTCTGTATAAACAGAATGATAATGATTTCTCTTCAAGCTCTGTATCTCAGATCCTACTAACTTCTTCTTACAGAATACAATGTTTATGGTCATTCTCACCTTTAAGCATATTACTCCTGTAAAAGTGGAAATTTTGTATCCTTTAGACTTCATCTCCCAGAATTCTTCCCTCGCCCCAAAATTCCTTTTTCCTTTCTGTTTATGCGCGTCTTTTACATGATTATATGTAAGTTTTGGGTAATGCCTCTCTTGCACTCTCTTCCACGTGAGTTGCTTGAGTCAATGTTCTCCCTGTTTCTCTGGCCTTTTTAGTTTCCCTTTGCTTCAAGTTAAATATTAATAAATCTTATTAAATATCACATTTAGTTATTGAATGTTAATTTTAAAATCTACACTCCTCTTTGCTTCCTGGTCAGTATCCTCATATATAACTTAATTTGTATCTCTCCCCACCTGGACCCCCTAAAATTCCAACTTATTGTATGTTTGTGTTTATATTGCATTTTATATTGACTTTAGTCATATCTTAACAGAATAGGTATTTGCATGTGCATAGTAGAACACAATTAGAAGACTGTACACGAAGCTGAAGATTTCTCTTAAATACAACTTCCTTTTTAAGTATTTAAAGTGTTCTAAAAGTCTTGGTGCAGTTTTAAGGAATTTTTCATCACCATCCCCATTATAAGATTAACCTGTAGTTTTCAAAATGAATTCATTTGTCTAGCCTTACTTCTTTCCTCTTATCTTTATTTAAAAAAAAAGATTTCTCAGTGATTCTTTTTCTTTATTTTTTGTTAGTCTATTTCTCTACTTCTCTTTTTCTTCCTCTACCTACAGGAAGAAGAGGAAAAGGCCTTTTAAGAAAAAATATATGTTTTATATGTATATGTACATATACATATGTAGATACACATACATACACATGCATATACACACATACATAGATATATATGTATATATATAATAAATACATACACACAAGCAAAACAAATCCTTACATAGGCTGTACTCAAAAAATGCATGGCTCACTCTGCATCTTTAGTCTGTTACTTCTCTGTGGGGAGGTCGATGGCGCCTTTGAAGCTGTGATTAGTCTCTGCATTGATCAGAGCTCTCGAGTCTTTGAAATTTGCTTGTCTTTACAATGTCATTATTGCACAAATTGTTCTGCTGGTCCTGCTTATTTCTTTTTGCATCAGTTCATATAAGGCTCCTGATGTTTCTCTGAAAACATAATTTTCAGACTTCCCAGTGGTACAATAAAGGAAAAATATTTATTCCTCTTTGAATATGCTGATCTGTCTTTTTTCTGCACTGAAGTGTAGTTAGTTTTGTTAAGATTTATAGTTTTATTTGTAATATTGCACTAATATTTGCAGTGCTACATTAAATTACCACAATTTATCCCACCACTCCCCAGTTAAAGAGAACCACTTTGTTTTCAGATCTCTGCTACCACAAAAAGTGCTCCTACTATGTTCACATATGTGTGTTCTTTTCTTCTTTCTTTGATGGCCTTGGGGTATGGGACTCAGCCAAAGGGTATGCCTAGTTTCATGACTTTTTGCGCATGGTTCCAAGTTACTTTAGAGGATAGATAGACTAATTCACAGTTCTTACATTGGGGTAATGCAGGGCACTCACAGGCAGCTTAAAGTTGCAGTTTCGACACGTGAACTTGAAAACCATCATCAACGCTGCTTATGGAAATCCATTTTTCTTTGAGTTTGGTATCATTGGTGTAGAACATTCTAGTGAAGATCAGCAAATGGAGAATGGGACATGAGGGATGTTAAAAATATAATTTGACTAAATTTTGGAAGAATATTTGGTAAAGTATTTCATGCTATTACTTTAGAAATGGTGGAGAAATGTGGGTTAGATGATTATACAATTAAATGGATAGGAGACGGGTTGAATTACTAGACTTGTGAAGAAGTCATTAGCAACTCATTCTCCAATGAAGAGCCACAGGGTTTTTGTTCCACCTTGTGCTGTTAAACATGTTCATCAAAGACTTGGAAAAAGGTTTGAACAGATGACATGTTCATCAAATTTCAGTTTGGACAAAGCTGGGAAGGATCGCTGATATACTGGGTGATAAGCCAAGGTCCTCAGACGTTTTGAAAGGCAAGAGCTGGGGACTGAACCTTATAAGATGTAATAGAATAAGAATTAATGTACAGTCTCATACTTGGATTGAATTCACTAACTTCACACATCTAAGGTAGAACAAGCTTTATCAGATATCAATTTGAGAAAGATCTGAGAGTTTCTGCAGACTCAAGAAAAGTAATCAGCATCAGGGAGAAAGCAATTTTTTTTTCCAAAATAGCAAGCCATAAGTTTTGCTGAAATAACCTGTGCTGTAGGAAACAGAGTACATAAACAACAAAAACAGCAACACGTTTTGAATGAGAAGAACAGGAAGCCTATCTAGGCAGCATTATATAGTGGACAATTCAAGTCTTGAACTCTGGGGAAAGAGAGATGTGGATTCAAATCCTGATTCTGGAACGTACAAGCTTATTAACCATGGACAAATCATGAAACGTCCCTGAAACTCACTTTCTTCTTTTGTAAAACACATCCTTTAAGACCCAGCTCAGATGTTACCTCTTATATGAACTCTTCCCTGATCTCCCTGATCAGTATCTCCCTCCTCAAATAATCTTGCATTTTTTTAAATCTGGTTATATATTGTATCCCCCAGTAGACTGTAAACAGTGACTTTTTTTGTTTCATTTTTGTCTTTATATCCTTGGCTCATGGAGGGGTGCTCTGCATATAGTAAGTATTTTGTGAATGCATTGATTCAAATTGAATAAAATTTAAATAAGAATGCTCCACATATTTATGTCATGGGTCTGCTATAAAATATCAAATGTGGTAATGTATAAAAAATATTTTCTTACCTTTATAGTACTATAAAAATGCCAGCTTTGGAGCTTAAGCACTCTTTTGATAATGTCTGAGGGAATCAAATACTAGAGATTTAGATAGAAGCTTGAATTAGTTAACTCATCACATGACATGAGTTACTAAAGAGACATTTTTTCATTAAGTGGTCTGCATCCTGCAGGGCCCAAAATTTCTTAGAAAAGGCATTAGACATTCCCCAAACGATAAATGGGCAAGGGACATGAACAGGTAGTTTTCAGATAAAGAAATCAAAGCTATCCAATAAGCACATGAAAAAGTGTTCAAAATCTCTAATAATTAGAGAAATGCAAATCAAAGCAACTCTGAGGTACCACCTCACACCTACCAGATTGACTAATATGACAGCAAAGGAAAGTGATAAATATTGGAGGGGATGTGTTGAAATTGGGACATTAATACATTGCTGGTGGAGTTGTGAATTGATCCAACCATTCTGGAAGGCAATTTGGAATTATGTTCAAAGGACTTTAAAAGACTGCCTGCCCTTTGAGCCAGCCATAACACTGTTGGGTTTGTACCCCAAAGAGATAATAAGGAAAAAGACTTGTACAAAAATATTTGTAGCCAGGCTCTGTGGTGGCAAAAAATTGGAAAATGAAGGGCTGCCTTCGATTGGGGAATGGCTGAACAAATTGTGGTAAAATAAATGATTTTGATTATATTCAATTAAAAAGCTTTTGTACAAACAAAAACAATGCAGCCAAAATCAGAAGGGAAACAATGAATTGGGAAAAAATCTTTATAACAAAAAACTCTGACAGAGGTCTAATTACTCAAATATATAAGGAGTTAAATCAATTGTATAAAAAATCAAGCCATTCCCCAATTGATAAATGGGCAAGGGACATGAAGAGGCAATTTTCAGATAAAGAAATCAAAACTATCAATAAGCACATGAGAAAGTGTTCTAAACCTCTAATAATTAGAGAAATGCAAATCAGAACAACTCTGAGGTATCACCTCACACCTAGCAGATTGGCTAAAATGATAGAAGGGGAGAGTAATGAATGTTGGAGGGGATGTGGCAAAATTGGGACATTAATGCATTGCTGGTGGAGTTGTGAACTGATCCAACCATTCTGGCTTGCAATTTGGAACTATGCTCAAAGGGCTATAAAAGAATGCCTGCCCTTTGATCCAGCCATTCCATTGTTGGGTTTGTACCCCAAAGAGATCATAGATAAACAGACTTGTACGAAAATATTTATAGCCACTCTTTTTGTGGTGGCAAAAAACTGGAAAATGGGGATATGCCTTTTAGTTGGGGAATGGCTAAACAAATTGTGGCATATGTTGGTGATGGTATACTATTGCACTCAAAGGAATAATAAACTGGAGGAATTCCATGTGAACTGGAAAGACCTCCAGGAATTGATGCAGAGCGAAAGGAGCAGAGCCAGAAGAACATTGTACACAGAGACCAATACACTGTGGTAAAATCGAATGTAATGGACTTCTGTACTAGCAGCAATGCAATGACCCAGGACAATTCTGAGGGATTTATGGAAAAGAACGCTACCCACATTCAGAGGAAGAACTGCAGGAGTGGAAACACAGACGAAAAGCAACTGCTTGAACACATGGGTTGAGGCGGTGTTATGTTTGTAATAACAGGGATGTTTGGGAAGCTGATGGACTTGCCAGGGCTAGGAGCTTGCAAGACTCCTCACACACACACACACACACACACACACACACACACACACACACAGGCTTCAGTGAGTGGGGAGGGGTAAGTGCTCCTTGCTCACAAACCCCTCCCACTCAGCAGTTGGTTTTTCAGTTAAAAATGGAGACTGGGCAATGACTTCTGACAAGGCTCAGCAAAGCTAATCTCTAGTGATGTTCACCTCAACTTATATTCCCCACAGGTTTGATTGAGGAACAGAGGAGAAGCTAGATATCTTGATGTTAAGGACTGAGAAGGATCTGACTTCTTTGGCTGGCAACTGACAGGAACCAAGCTTAATGGCAGTAGTGAGTATGCCCAAAATAATACCCAGGCACAGCTATTAAAAGATTAAGCTTATATTTATAAAGATGAAGGGAAGGCAGGAAAGGGGTATCAAGGATTTTGGATAAGATCTAGGAAACCCTGAACTGTTAGGTAGAAACTGCCCCTCCCCCCCAGGAGGGAGTGACAAACTTTATATCCAGCTGGCCCTCAAAGCTTATAATAATCACTTCTAATATCTAAAATAACTAAATGAATAACAGAATGCTATTGCAATGAAGGTCTAATTCCACTAGGTAGGCAAACTCCTGAGTAGAGACCACAATGGCTTTTGCCACTATGGCCACCGAGGCAAACCCCAAACTGGGAAAAGCAAACAGAGAGACCTGCTCACCTCAACCCCCATGAATCAACTGTTAAACTCCTTTCCAACTGTCCCCTTGCCCAGAGTTCTCCGGGGGAGGGGGGTCCCCTGGAATTCTGGGTGAGGCTTGACCCTTTATCCTGCAGGAATCCCACCCTGCCATTTTCCATATTATAGGCAGACATGATTGGGGATGTAGTCTTGAAACTACCACACCAATGCAACTATCAACAATTTGGAAATAGGTCTTGATCAGTGACACATGTTAAAACCAGTAGAAATGTGCATTGGCTATGGGGGGGCAGTAAGTTGGGGGGTGAAGGGAAAAGTAAGAGCATGAACCATGTAACCATGTTAACTTCTAAAAATAAATATTATTAAATGTTAAAAAATTGTGGTATCTGTTGGTGGATGGAATATTATTGTGCACAAAGGAATAATGAACTGGAGGAATTCCAAGTGAACTGAAACGACCTCTAGGAATGGATTCAGAGCAAAAAGAGAAGAACCAAGAGAACCTTATACCCAGAGACTGATACATTGTGCCACAACTGAATGTAATGGACTTCTCTACTAGCAGCAATGCAATGATCCAGAACAATTCTGAGGGACTTATGAGAAAGAACGCTATCCACATACAGAGAAAGAACTGTGGGAGTAGAAACACAGAAGAAAAAACATATGATTGAACACATGGTTCAGTGAGGATATGACTGGGGATGCTGACTTTATAGGATCACTCTAATGCAAATATTAATAATATGGAAACAGGTTTTGAACAATGATACATGTAAAATCAGTGGAACTGCTTGTCAGCTCCAGAAGAGGGAGGGGAAGAACATGAATCATGTAACCATGGAAAAATACTCTAAATAAATCAATGATTTTTTAAAAAGAAAAGAAAAGGCATCAGAGGTCATCTGGACATTGCAGTGGATAGAACACCAGGCCTGGAATGGGGACAATATGAATTCAAATCTGATCTGAGATACTCCCTAGCTGTATGAACCTGGGTCAGTCACTCAACTCCTATTGCTCAGCCCTTACCACTTTTCTGTCTTAGAACTGATATTAAGACAGAAGGTATGGGTTTAGAAAAAGCAAATAATGGAAAGGCATTGGGGCCAATTGTAACTGAGTGAACCTTTTGAACATAGATTATCAGCATGTAAGATGGAATCCTTAATAAGGAAGGAAGTGTTATGGGTGAAACAGGCCCAAGTTTGTGGCAGGGTCTTGCCTTAAGAATGGAAAGCTCAAACTCTGTTCAATACAGAAGTAAGAAAAGAATTTCAAGATGGTATAATAGCCTAGGTCAGTGAAATGGTCTAGGAGCTGGTAGAGTAGCCTGGGAGCTGGTAGAGTAACACCCCAACTCCAGTTGTGAAGTAGCCCCTTGACCTGATGGAGTAGCCCCAAAGCCATGGGCTGGTGGAGCAGCTCCACTGTGGGGATCAGGGTTTGCATATTTATTGAGTGCCCTGGACTACCAGAGCCCTTAGTGCCCATGTTCCATGTTTTCTTCCATTGTCCCACCTGTTCTCATTTGTCAGCATGGGAGAGGTCTCATGTCCCTTCTGGAATGTGTTCATTGAAGGGGGAACATAACTAAGGCAAATACAGAACAGTACAGGCAGTTCATCGTACAGTCTAACAGTTCAGAACTAAGGTAAATACAGAATAATTAACAGTATAGGACAGGCACAGAACTGGGGCACAGAACAGCCTAACATTTCCGAACTAAGGTACAGAACAGAACAAAACCATTATGAGTGTTTAACAATGAAGAGTGGTTAACTGATTAACAATACAGATTTCAGAGTTCCTTCTTAGCTAGTGCTAACTGGTGAGAACTCTAGGATTTCAGAACATGAGGGGCCTGTTTCTGTTAGTGGCCCTCACTGCCCACTTCTCACCTCCATCAGAGGGAGAAGTCCCCAGCTCAGCAGCACCCCCAAAGGCTTTTAGGCCATTGACATTTGCCCCTGGGATAGTTATAGAAATATAGCCAATCCAATGATGAAAAAGCATTCCGAGGGCCCCTTAAATGCCAGGAACTGTGCTAGCTCTGGGTATTCCAAAACAAAAGTGAACCAAGCACTTCCTGACCTTGAGGAACTCCCAGTCTATTAGGAGATTCGGTATAGATAAAATATTTCTGATGTACTTACAAGATAAGTTGAGAGGGGAGGGCATTAGTACCTGGGGAGATCAGGAAAGACTTCATGGAGAAGGTGACACTTGAGCTGAGATTTCAAAGAAATTTGGCATTTTAGTAGGCAGAGGAGAGTGTATTCCAGGGAGTGAAGACAGGTCCTAGATAGGAATGGGGGTCAAGCAGGAAGAAGGGCAACTACACTAGAGAATGGGAAAGGAGTAGTGTGTAATGACCTTGAAAAGGTGGGCTGATGCTCTGTTTTGAAGGACTTTAAATACCTTAAATTGTCAGCCAGAGGGGGTCTAAGAATCTGTCCAATCTGAAGAGGAAATTTAAGATAAAGAATGAGGAAGAGATTTGGCTAAGGAGGTACAACAAGCAACAGATCCAGGACTCAAAGCCAAGTCTCCCGACTCCCTGAATAGCCATTCCCCAACCCCACACCATCCTGAGGAACACCCATCCCCCTCTGCCCCCCACAGGCACACACCACACTGAAAGGTCTTCCCAACAAAAGTACACAATAGCATAGAATATAGCCGGCTAAGGACAGATGTTGACTTTGTCCCTAACTGTCCTCTGGTCATTCTTTTCGTGAAAGGAGCAGCTAGGGGAGCTCCGACATGTCAGAGAGCCAGACTTTGGGTCATCTTTTCTTCCTTGGAGGTATAGCCAGAAGACTTAATAAGCTTCAGTGCCATGCAGAGGGCCAAGAGAAGTGGACGTGTTTTCCAAGGGGAAAAGACGCAAAGCATCTTTTATCCAAGTGTTGCTCCACATGGTTAGATGGCCACAGTTCTCCTTGACACGCTGGGGATCTTGGGCAATGGCCTGGTGTCTTAGTCATCAGCTGGAGGACAGGTGTAAAGCTATGAAGTATGGAGCCCAAAGGAGAGGTGGGGGCACTTGACGGTGGCGGCACTGTGAGAACTCCCTGCCCCACTATAAAAAAAAGTGGCTGATTTGCTATTCAAACTCTAAAGTGGGTTATGTAGTTCAATGGACTGGAATCACATAAACTTCTGAGTGGATTATTAGCTGACTGGACTAAAGTCACTATATTACAAGGACCATTATACACACACATGCACACATGCTACTTTCCAATCCAAATGTCCACAGGGCAGCAAGGGGCTCTGTGTCGAATACCTAATATTCAGAAATGGAAGGGGGTGGAGGATTTGGAACCGATTCCGGCTTCCTCGGGAATCTCCCCAAATGCCAAAGGGAGATGGGTGGAGGAGGTACAGCCCTCATGCTTACTTCATTAAAGGGGCAATGTGCCCTCAGGTTATGATAATGTTATTTTTTCTAACTCCCCTGATTTATGAGCCTTTTGACCAATGTCATAGGGAAGGCACTCACCTGAGTCAGAGGCCTCCGAGTAATTGAGACTTGGTAGAGCAGAGAGATGGAAACGAGCTGGCTGCCTGCCAGCAGCCTTTTTAATGCAAAGCCCACTTGCAGTTTGGGAAAGTACAGGATATAGAGAACCCAAGGTTGGCAGGCTCATGGACTTAATGCTGATGAGTCATTTTTATCTTCCAAGAGACCATGACTGCATCCAACATGTAGCCACCAGTTTGGGATTAATTGCCCTTTAAGGAAGAGAATTTTGTATGCAGGCTTCCTTTTTGTGGAAGAGTCCCTGAGACACTAACGGATCGATTTTAGTCAGATTTGGGACTCTGGAAACAACATGGACGGATAGAGAGATGTCTGTCTTTCTGTCCGTCTCTATCTCCTGTATGTTGCCTTCCTGCCTTTGTCTATTTATTTATCTGCCATCTATTTATCTGCCTGTTTTTGCCTATCTACCTTTCCTTCTACTTATCTTTCTATCTCTCTCCCTCTACCCATCTATTGACATCAACAAGGGACAAGGGTTTACAAGTTGTCCTGGGCCATCAAATTACATTGGTCTTCTTGGCAAGAAAGAAACTGAAGAGCGATTTCACTATTATGGAGGATTTGGGGATAGTAACAATAATAGCAATATCTAGCTTTTACATAGTGATTTTTAAAACAAAACCCTTACCTTCTGTCTTAGGATCAATATTGGGTATTGGTTTCAAGGCAGAAGAATGGTAAGGGCTAGGCAATGGGGGTCAAGTGACTTGCCCAGGGTCACACAGCTAGGAAGTGCCTGAGACCAGATTTGAACCCAGGACTTCCTATCTCTGGGCCTGGCTCTCTATCCACTGAGCTACCTAGCTTCCCCTTATATAATGTTTTAAAGTTTGTAAAGTACTTTACATATGTCATCTCATTTGATCTAGTATGTTTGCTATTATAAGATTAGTAGAGGCATAATGGGGCAGCCCACAGTACAGTAGATAGAGCACTTGGCTTGGAATTAGGAAGGCTCATCTTCCTGAGTTTGAATCTGATCTCAGACACTAACCTTGGGCAAGTCACTTAACCCTATTGACCTGAGTTTCTTCATCTGTAAAATGAGCTGAAGAAGGAAATGGCAAACCACTCTAGTACCTTTGCCATAAAAACCTACAATGGGATCCCCAAGAGATGTATATTACTGAAAACACAGAGGGATGAGGAAACTGCCTCTATAGGATACAACTTTCTTCATAAACTATGGTCTTAGAGAGTTGCCCATTATGGCAATGAAAGGTAAAGTTTCTTACTCATGGTCATAGGAGGTAGAACTTGAACTCAGATCTTCCTGCTTTGGGGGCTAGCTCTCTGATCACTAGGCCAGGGTTGTCTCTCATGCATTAGAACAAAGACAATATGTTAAAAATAGAAAGGGGAGGACTTGAGTGATTGTGGCCCATTGTTATCCATTCTCAGCATTTTGTTTGTGCCTCTCAATATAAGCAAAATACACTGATCTGGTAGATCCTCTCTCCCAGTGTTCTTTGACCTATCCTGTCATAGATCTGATATACCCTTTGAATATGGCGCAACTATCCAGAGCCATATCTGCATCATTGGTTTTAACCCAACAAGTCCCTGTGATATTTAAGTTCAGATTTGCCTTCTTACATTAGGATCTCTAGGCCATCTTGTTTTCATCTGTCCTTTCTGCTTTTGCATGTAGGCATTTGAGGTCATGAGTTCGATTACTTGCTCTTTTCTTGGATGTTTTATCCTATAAACTTCCAGGTCTCTCAAATTGTAGCTTTGTTTCTACATTATCTACCAGTTAACATGCAGGACATTTTTTAATAGTTTTTGAGGGACAGGTAGATGGCTCAGTGTATTAAGAGCAAGGCTTAGAGATGGGAGGTCCTGGGTTCAAATCAGGACTCAGACAATTCTTAGCTATGTGACCCTGGGCAAGTCACTTAACCCCCATTGCCTAGTTCTTATCACAATTCTGCCTTGAAACCAATACACAGTATTGATTCTAAAACAAAAGGTAAGAGCTTTTAAAAGTGGTTTTCTTTTGCTTCCTTCTCCTTTTGGTTTAGAGTCTTTTTTCACTGGATTAACAATACTTTAAGAAAGTAAATTTTTACCATTCTAGATGAGATATGCACTCCAGTCCTGATGAGGAACTTTCATTGCTGTATTCTGAGTTCCACTAGCTTGGTCAAAGGAAGATGCAAGGTTACCTCCATGCCATCATGAAGTAATGGAGGAAGACTTTTGTGGAGGCAAGTCAGTTCATGTCAACAAGCATTAATTGTCTACCATGTGCCAGACACTGTGCAAGACTATCGATACCAAAATGTCAAAAAAAAGTTCTCTGATCTCAAGGATTTCCCAATATAATAGAGTAGTTTGCATTTTTAAAATGTGGAACCTAGAAGCAAATACAGTATGAGATGTGAGATGACCAGTACAAAATAGCAGGCAATTCTTACCTTCTTTCCTCTGGGCACTATATTTTATAAAATCACGGTTCGACAGACTACAACCATTGAGATACAAAACAGATGTGTGCTTGGCTAGTGTATTCACCAGTGTCATGGAAATCATTCTGGCCAAAAGTTTCTCATGCCATTCTTCAAGGGCTCTTGCTTTTATAAATATAATTGAACCCTGGAACACTTCAATGGTATCTCAATAAAATCCAAAGCATTGTGAAGTAAATTTTCCTAACCATCCACATAGGAAAAGTAATGTGGATGAAAAAGGCTTATCACCTAGACCCGTGGAGGCAAACCAAGGCATGTGTTCCAGAGGGGGCACTCAGAGCCCTCTCTGTGGGCATGTGCACTGTTGCCCCAGCACAAAGTTCCCCAGAATTCATTACTAGAAAGCCAGAGGTTACATAGGACCAGGCTGCTCCCTCCCCATCTCCATGGGCATCTGAGGACATTTGTCATAATACCTGCCCCTCTAAAAGGTTCACCATCATTGACCTAGATGAGTGATGGGCAAACTTTTGAAAGAGGGGGCCAAAGGAAAGGAAATGTTCATCTGTCGGTCTGTTTCTAAGGCAACTCTTTCCAAGTTTCAATGTATTGTATCCTACTCATTGTATTCATCAGATTAGGAATAATGTCACACAGCTGGATAGAACATTTCAGGGGGCCGCATCTGGCCCACAGGCTGTAGTTTGCCCATCACTGACCTAGACTATGCTTTGGTATTCAATCAGTTTACATATGCATAAGTGGTAATGGATAATAAGATGGAATGTAAGTTGAATAAAAGCATGAGTTTGTACTATCTCATAATTTGCAAATTGAGCAGTAAGTTTAATGGTTCTAATTATCTTATTGGTTCAAAATTCCATCTTTTTGAAGCTAATATTCTATGTCTGTTAGTATTGCCTTTGAGGATTCCATGCCACAGTGAGGGATCAGAAGAGAACTTTTATATAGAAATTTTATTTTTATTTTTTGTAAAGATATTTTATTTTATCGATTACATGTAATAACAAATTTTCACATAAATTTTCTGAAGATATATGTTCCAAATTATTTCCCTCCCTCCCTTCACTCCTCCTCCCTCTTGGATCTGGCAAGCAATTCAATCTGGGTTATACATGTATCATCATGCAAAACATATTTCCATATTGTTCATTTTTTAAAGAAAATAATCATAAAACCCCAAACCCAAATAAACTTAAGTGAAAAATCATGTGCTTTGATCTGCATTCTGATTCTAATAGTTCTTTCTTTTCTTTTCTTTTTTTTTAAACCCTCACTTTCCGTCTTGGAGTCAATACTGTGTATTGGCTCCAAGACAGAAGAGTGGTAAGGGTAGGCAATGGGGGTCAAGTGACTTGCCCAGGGTCACACAGCTAGGAAGTATCTGAGGTCAGATTTGAACCTAGAACCTCCCATCTCTAGGCCGGGCTCTCAATCCACTGAGCTACCCAGCTGCCCCCTCTAATAGTTCTTTCTGTGGAGGTAGATTACATTCTTTGTCATAAGTCCCTCAGAATTGTCCTGGATCATTGTATTGCTGAGAGTAGCTAAGTCTAGAACAGTTGATCATTCCACAGTATTGCAGTTAGTGTGTTTTGTGTCCTCCTGGTTCTGCTTATTTCACTCTAAATCAGTTCATGAAGGTCTTTACAGTTCTTAAAGAAATCATCCTGTTCATTATTTCTTAAAGCACAATCGTATTCCATCACCATCATATACCACAATTTGTTCAGCCATTGTGTAGAAAATATATGAGAAAGCATTTTAAAATGTATCACCCAAAAGTAAACATAACACTCTTAATACTGTAGGATTAGAATTGTAAGGGATCTCAGCATCCATCTAATCAGCATGGCTTTTATTAAAATACTATTTTCCCTTTTAATCTCGGCCTTCATCATTTTTAAAAACAACATAATCCAACCTCCTCATTTTACGAAAGAGGAAACCAAGGCCCACAGAAGTGAAGAGATTTAATCATAATCATATAAACAAGTGAGATTTGAGTCCATGTCCTTTGACTCAAGAGCTATGGCAACTTTCGTTATCCATATTGCCTCTCTGTGTTTTGTGGCTACAAAGTATAATGTGGTACCATTACTGAAGAATCAAAATAAAAATTACTTTCTAACTTTAAATGTTACAGTGCCAAAGAACAGTGAAAAGACGCATGGTTGATGTAAGCAGTATGTGATACATCACTAACAATGACTTGTGTGATAAAACTGGTTTAGAAAATACCACTGATGAATTGAGGGACCAGAAAAAGAGGTAGGCCTGCCTGTAAGATAATGGATGGAGTTCTCATTGGTTTTGAAACCTAGTTCTGCTTATTTCTAGCTGTGTGACCTTGGGCAAAGAAAATTCCCCATCTCTGAGTCTCAGTTGACTCCTCTTAAAATGAGGGGTGGTGATGGGTGGACTGGATCAATCTCTAGGTCCTTTCTAGCTCAGATCCCTATGATATTATGGCAAGATACATCCAAGGTCACTACCTGACTGTGATAGGGTGCAGCAGGCACCTCCTTCTTTAGAGAACCTTCCAAAGAACATGGCAGCTTGAAAAGCAATGGGTTTTATCAACAAATCCCTTGATGGTACTCTGTAATAATAGTACGAGCTCAAAAAAGTCAAAAAGTATGAAGAACAAAGGGAAAAGAGTTCATGAGAGGGGAAAAGGAAGGAGGAGAGGGAGGATACAAAGCTGTCTTTTAAGTTGGACTGTGAATGGCAACATTTTCACCAGCCTGCCATGCTTTCTGGCCATGTTGCTGTGTAACAAATATACTTAAAATACAGCTCAGGGAAATTGAGGATTCTCCCTCCCTTTGGCACTCAAAACTTTATTGATATATAGCTTCATTTTTTTATGAAGAAACCTCCAATTTTAAATATAAGAAATCCTGCATGCAAAAACTGAATTTGAACTTCCTCTGGCTCCCCTTCCCTTAATAAGAACCCCAGGACCACAAGAGAGATATCAAAAGCACACCGCAAAATTTATGAAAATGAAATTTATTATCTAATGTCCTGAAAGTGACATTCTTTATTGTCTTTTTCCTTCGGAATGTCCTCGTCAAATTGAGCCTCTCTGCTCCAATCCCCTAGAGAACATGACAGAATTTGGTCCAGTGGATTTATTTGTAGAATGCCGCCCTTCATTTCCGTTCCTCCCTTTCTCTCACCCATCGCACCATCACATCGCTAACCCTTGTTCCGATCCTGCTTACCCTCTAACATGTTAGTAATAAATCTGTGTTCATCCCATCTTGGTGGTTTAAATCTGTTTAGAACAGATAAAAATAGACTGTGCTCAATCTTGTATTACCATACCATAACCTCTTCTTAAAGATTGTGTTGGTAAATCTTTCCTTCCTTTTTATTTTTTACCCAGAATTCCATTGTCCTTGCTCTAAAGCATGTTGTTTATTACCCAAGAATCCTTATGAAATGCAGTAGGGGGAGGGGTTAAATGTCAAGTACAACTCAGCACAGTTTTCAAGGCAGCTATTTTTCTTGTTTAAGGATGCAATTCTTTTATCCTCATGTTTGAACAATTCTTTCATAAATTTCAACTTCTTTTCATATGCTTAAAACTATTGGAAAACCTTTTGTATTTCTCATAACTATATTTGGTCTTAACCCCAAGGTCAACTTGTTTTAGCGAACTCTTGTGATTAGAACAAAAGGAGGAGGTACCTCGCGTCTATTTTTACCCTTACATAATTCAGAGGAATAGCTTAGAAATGACTGAATAAAAAAACTAAGCTTCATACTTTTAATACATTATTACTTTATGAAGAATAATTTCTGAATATGTTTTGAGGGAAATGTTATAACATAAAAGAGACAATTTTAACCTACTTTTTTCAATAAATCCCCAGGGCTTTGGAACAAACTGTGTTTTTTTCCCGGTTGTTTTCTTTCTTTATAAATGGTTGAACATTGTGTTGTCATTGTTAATATTACAAGTGTAAACAATGAATGATATATAAAGCAGCTGGTTTCATACTAATGCTTACACCTAACTTCTAAATAAAAACAACGACCACCACACAACAAAACTAGGTGAAGCCTCTGGGGTTTAATGTAGATGATGGTAAACCTTAAGTGACATGTACAAAATCAACACAGAGTATTAATCAATAAGCATTCAAAACATTTGGTGGGAAAGGCAGAAATACATGTCTTAGAGACAAAAACCAAATTGGTTCTGTTAGACTAGGAATGAGGAGAGAATTGAATGGAAAATTGCTGGCCTTCATTCCTGAACAAAGCAGTCCTGGGACCCATTAGCTAGACTATTTTAACTGGTTAGGAAATAAGAAATGACACAGTGGTTTAGATCAATGATCCAACCACCCTGGCATTCCATCTCAAACTGGGGTACCAAAGGATTTCTTTGGGAGAGCAGAGTAAGTCACCTTCCATGACTTTGTCATCAAAGGTTAGAGTATACCCTTTCACACATCCCCAAGTTTGTCAAATAATCATTTATGGTTCAGCTCAAATCCAATCCACTGAAGAGACTTCACCTCCCCTCCTGCCCCACTGCTGGTGCTTTCTTTCTCAATTACCTCTAGTTTACCCTCCAGCTATCTTGTATCTATGTAGTTCTTTGCCTGTGGTCTCTCCCCACTAGACTAAAATCCTGGAGGACAAAGACTGTTTCTGCCTTTCTTTGAATCCCCAGTGCTTAGTACAGTGCCTGGCAACACAGTGATTGCTTAATAAATACTCAGTGACTTAACTTATATCACCAGTGATTTTACTTAAACCCTTTTAGTATTTATTTATATTTTCATCCAATGCTCTCCCATTATGGTTATGCCATTTATAAAAGTTTATTGTCTTAAAAGTAATTTTATGTTCTATATGAATATAATATATAATTTATTTTTATAAATGAAATTTAACCATTTCATTAATTTAATTTTTATTTAATTTTGTATTTTATTAATTACATTAAATTAATCAAAATAAAAATGAATTCATTTAATTTTAAAATAAATTAAAATTTTTAAAGATATAATAAAAAGATATAGCATTTTGTGCTATACTATTATACGATATAGTATAGCATTATAGAGTATATACGGATTACATACTATATACTGTATTATACTATTATGTAAATAATGTATTAATTATATATAGTATAAGTAATTATATGTAATAAAATTAATA
>NC_058136.1:11832037-11958514 GCF_016433145.1 Gracilinanus agilis | reverse complement strand
GTATCTGAGGTCAGATTTGAACCTAGAACCTCCCATCTCTAGGCCGGGCTCTCAATCCACTGAGCTACCCAGCTGCCCCCTCTAATAGTTCTTTCTGTGGAGGTAGATTACATTCTTTGTCATAAGTCCCTCAGAATTGTCCTGGATCATTGTATTGCTGAGAGTAGCTAAGTCTAGAACAGTTGATCATTCCACAGTATTGCAGTTAGTGTGTTTTGTGTCCTCCTGGTTCTGCTTATTTCACTCTAAATCAGTTCATGAAGGTCTTTACAGTTCTTAAAGAAATCATCCTGTTCATTATTTCTTAAAGCACAATCGTATTCCATCACCATCATATACCACAATTTGTTCAGCCATTGTGTAGAAAATATATGAGAAAGCATTTTAAAATGTATCACCCAAAAGTAAACATAACACTCTTAATACTGTAGGATTAGAATTGTAAGGGATCTCAGCATCCATCTAATCAGCATGGCTTTTATTAAAATACTATTTTCCCTTTTAATCTCGGCCTTCATCATTTTTAAAAACAACATAATCCAACCTCCTCATTTTACGAAAGAGGAAACCAAGGCCCACAGAAGTGAAGAGATTTAATCATAATCATATAAACAAGTGAGATTTGAGTCCATGTCCTTTGACTCAAGAGCTATGGCAACTTTCGTTATCCATATTGCCTCTCTGTGTTTTGTGGCTACAAAGTATAATGTGGTACCATTACTGAAGAATCAAAATAAAAATTACTTTCTAACTTTAAATGTTACAGTGCCAAAGAACAGTGAAAAGACGCATGGTTGATGTAAGCAGTATGTGATACATCACTAACAATGACTTGTGTGATAAAACTGGTTTAGAAAATACCACTGATGAATTGAGGGACCAGAAAAAGAGGTAGGCCTGCCTGTAAGATAATGGATGGAGTTCTCATTGGTTTTGAAACCTAGTTCTGCTTATTTCTAGCTGTGTGACCTTGGGCAAAGAAAATTCCCCATCTCTGAGTCTCAGTTGACTCCTCTTAAAATGAGGGGTGGTGATGGGTGGACTGGATCAATCTCTAGGTCCTTTCTAGCTCAGATCCCTATGATATTATGGCAAGATACATCCAAGGTCACTACCTGACTGTGATAGGGTGCAGCAGGCACCTCCTTCTTTAGAGAACCTTCCAAAGAACATGGCAGCTTGAAAAGCAATGGGTTTTATCAACAAATCCCTTGATGGTACTCTGTAATAATAGTACGAGCTCAAAAAAGTCAAAAAGTATGAAGAACAAAGGGAAAAGAGTTCATGAGAGGGGAAAAGGAAGGAGGAGAGGGAGGATACAAAGCTGTCTTTTAAGTTGGACTGTGAATGGCAACATTTTCACCAGCCTGCCATGCTTTCTGGCCATGTTGCTGTGTAACAAATATACTTAAAATACAGCTCAGGGAAATTGAGGATTCTCCCTCCCTTTGGCACTCAAAACTTTATTGATATATAGCTTCATTTTTTTATGAAGAAACCTCCAATTTTAAATATAAGAAATCCTGCATGCAAAAACTGAATTTGAACTTCCTCTGGCTCCCCTTCCCTTAATAAGAACCCCAGGACCACAAGAGAGATATCAAAAGCACACCGCAAAATTTATGAAAATGAAATTTATTATCTAATGTCCTGAAAGTGACATTCTTTATTGTCTTTTTCCTTCGGAATGTCCTCGTCAAATTGAGCCTCTCTGCTCCAATCCCCTAGAGAACATGACAGAATTTGGTCCAGTGGATTTATTTGTAGAATGCCGCCCTTCATTTCCGTTCCTCCCTTTCTCTCACCCATCGCACCATCACATCGCTAACCCTTGTTCCGATCCTGCTTACCCTCTAACATGTTAGTAATAAATCTGTGTTCATCCCATCTTGGTGGTTTAAATCTGTTTAGAACAGATAAAAATAGACTGTGCTCAATCTTGTATTACCATACCATAACCTCTTCTTAAAGATTGTGTTGGTAAATCTTTCCTTCCTTTTTATTTTTTACCCAGAATTCCATTGTCCTTGCTCTAAAGCATGTTGTTTATTACCCAAGAATCCTTATGAAATGCAGTAGGGGGAGGGGTTAAATGTCAAGTACAACTCAGCACAGTTTTCAAGGCAGCTATTTTTCTTGTTTAAGGATGCAATTCTTTTATCCTCATGTTTGAACAATTCTTTCATAAATTTCAACTTCTTTTCATATGCTTAAAACTATTGGAAAACCTTTTGTATTTCTCATAACTATATTTGGTCTTAACCCCAAGGTCAACTTGTTTTAGCGAACTCTTGTGATTAGAACAAAAGGAGGAGGTACCTCGCGTCTATTTTTACCCTTACATAATTCAGAGGAATAGCTTAGAAATGACTGAATAAAAAAACTAAGCTTCATACTTTTAATACATTATTACTTTATGAAGAATAATTTCTGAATATGTTTTGAGGGAAATGTTATAACATAAAAGAGACAATTTTAACCTACTTTTTTCAATAAATCCCCAGGGCTTTGGAACAAACTGTGTTTTTTTCCCGGTTGTTTTCTTTCTTTATAAATGGTTGAACATTGTGTTGTCATTGTTAATATTACAAGTGTAAACAATGAATGATATATAAAGCAGCTGGTTTCATACTAATGCTTACACCTAACTTCTAAATAAAAACAACGACCACCACACAACAAAACTAGGTGAAGCCTCTGGGGTTTAATGTAGATGATGGTAAACCTTAAGTGACATGTACAAAATCAACACAGAGTATTAATCAATAAGCATTCAAAACATTTGGTGGGAAAGGCAGAAATACATGTCTTAGAGACAAAAACCAAATTGGTTCTGTTAGACTAGGAATGAGGAGAGAATTGAATGGAAAATTGCTGGCCTTCATTCCTGAACAAAGCAGTCCTGGGACCCATTAGCTAGACTATTTTAACTGGTTAGGAAATAAGAAATGACACAGTGGTTTAGATCAATGATCCAACCACCCTGGCATTCCATCTCAAACTGGGGTACCAAAGGATTTCTTTGGGAGAGCAGAGTAAGTCACCTTCCATGACTTTGTCATCAAAGGTTAGAGTATACCCTTTCACACATCCCCAAGTTTGTCAAATAATCATTTATGGTTCAGCTCAAATCCAATCCACTGAAGAGACTTCACCTCCCCTCCTGCCCCACTGCTGGTGCTTTCTTTCTCAATTACCTCTAGTTTACCCTCCAGCTATCTTGTATCTATGTAGTTCTTTGCCTGTGGTCTCTCCCCACTAGACTAAAATCCTGGAGGACAAAGACTGTTTCTGCCTTTCTTTGAATCCCCAGTGCTTAGTACAGTGCCTGGCAACACAGTGATTGCTTAATAAATACTCAGTGACTTAACTTATATCACCAGTGATTTTACTTAAACCCTTTTAGTATTTATTTATATTTTCATCCAATGCTCTCCCATTATGGTTATGCCATTTATAAAAGTTTATTGTCTTAAAAGTAATTTTATGTTCTATATGAATATAATATATAATTTATTTTTATAAATGAAATTTAACCATTTCATTAATTTAATTTTTATTTAATTTTGTATTTTATTAATTACATTAAATTAATCAAAATAAAAATGAATTCATTTAATTTTAAAATAAATTAAAATTTTTAAAGATATAATAAAAAGATATAGCATTTTGTGCTATACTATTATACGATATAGTATAGCATTATAGAGTATATACGGATTACATACTATATACTGTATTATACTATTATGTAAATAATGTATTAATTATATATAGTATAAGTAATTATATGTAATAAAATTAATACTTATGATGTATCATATATCATAGATATTAAATTATAGAATTGATAATATATTATAATATATGTTTTATAAACTAGATTTCCTTTCATTATATTTCCAACTACTTTCCAGTTTCTAAGACTCTGGGATTTGATGAGAAAGATCCCATTCCCTTCATTCTCTCTTTTGTGAGTTTTTTTTCATTTGGATCATGTCCCATCTCAGCTGTCCTCTTTCCAGACTAGATAGGCCTAATCTATTCATTTTTTTCTTCATATGGCAGTTATGCTAGACCCCCTTGATTACTCTGGACAGTCCTTAGAGAACACGAAAATTTGCAAGGAGGAAAAAACCATGTCATTCATTCTTTTAGCATATTGAGGAATTCTGTATGTGAATCATAGCACGTTGCCATCATAAAATAATCTTAGTCTTGCCTCTCTGGGAAGCATGCATCTCTCATCCAACACCCCCCCATAAGTGTTCTCCAAAGACAGTGCTTGAACACCTCTAGTATGTAGGGTATCGTAGCACATCTCTTGTCAATTTAGTGCAACAAGTCTTTACTGCCTGCTGCATAAGACACTCTACTAGGTAGTATAGCAGAAAGGAGAAAAAGAAGGAGAAGGAAGGCGAGGAGAAAAAGAAGACCACCTGCTCTGGACTCCATTGAACTTAGTCTAATCACTCAGTGGACACTCTTAGAGATGTAATGGGGGGAAATGAAAATATAGGATCTATGGCATTTGTAGCCAACAATTTGGTAAATGATAGATTTACATATGAATAAAGGATTGAAATAACTAGATCATGGAAATGTACCTTATACATCACTGTGAACCTTCTGATTCTACCTTCATTCACAATCTTATCATCCAAATAGTACCATATGAAAAACATTGATGTTTGACTTAATAATGTGACAAGTGCCCAAATCCAATACGCTATAGAAGTGACTTTGACCGTTAGATCAATGTGGACATTCACAGAAAACAGGAGGTTGGCTGGGAGAATGAGTAAACTTCTGGAAGATCCAAGGGATGCTCCAGTTCAATGCAGATTTTTCATCCTTATTTTGTGTTGAGAAGAAGCAGCTTGTTGTAATCACCAAAAAAGCTGTATTCTCTATGTCCATAAGCCCCAGGTTCAAGTGTCCCCTCTAATCCATACTGTCTGAATGGCCATGGGCAGTCACTTTCATTCTTGGTGCCCCTGGGTAACTAAGACCATAAATTGTAGTTAAAGTACTAATCTGTATTGGTGGAGGTCATTTCCTTGCTGGCAGTTCCCTGAGCTGACATCATAACTAATCTGATTAAAACAAACAAATGAAAACCCCAGCAAAAATGTACTTTGGTTTGCTTTGGTTTTAAATGAAGGCATTTTGCCATAGTAAAAAAAATGCTGGTCTTGAGTCAGGATGACCTGGGTTCAAATTCTGACTTTACCAGCTATTTGACTATGGCCAAGTCTCTTAATGTCTCCATACTTAAGCACTCCTTCCCTGGGACTTATTTACTAAGTCAGATAAGTCTTTCAGTCTGCATCAGTGGGGGAAGTTTACTGCACTAAAATGAGTCCAGGACTTTTCAGGTAATTGTACCATTGTCTGTGTTGATAAGAGCAGCTCTGCCCTCTACATTCTCTGGTTTCCCTTCCCAGAACTGTGTGCTCTGGAGAGTGCAATCAGGGGAAGCAGAAGAAGTAGCCAGAGCTCTAAATGATGAGTATGCCACGAATCACTCTATCAGGGCCTACTTACAAAAGATACACTGAACTACTTCAGAGAGAGCCTTGGAGGGCCAGCAATCAACGGTTGCATCAGAACTATGAGAAAAGGTCAACCAACACGAGAGTGGTTGGTGCCATTCTCCCTCAACAGTCCAGGGAATCAGAGATGGTGACTGAATGGGGTGCTGGAGCTCACCCAGAGGAGAAGCAGAGAAAGCACCTTAGGTTTGTCTGCCAAGAACAACTCCATAGCCAAGCTTGGATGAGAAAGCTCTTCCAGGAACATAGTGAGCATAAACAAGTCTCTCGTGAGGTCTTAAGTTACAGAAACAGATTCTGGACTTTTGTTTCTATCCCTTTTCCTTTGAGCTTTTGCCTGTAGGACCCAGGAAATGAAGTTGTGATCTTTAGCTATTTATTACTAGGACTGCTAGCCCCAAAGCTGTTATAGAGATGGCTAACTCTTTTCAGAAACACCAAGGCACCATTTGGAGTGCCTTATTGCAGTGATGGGCAACCTTTTGAGCTCGGTGTGTCAAAATCTGCCCAAAAACTGAGCATAACTCGGCTGGTGCATCACTTTGAGAAAAAAAAACATATTTTCACGATATTTATAGCTTAAATAACAAAAATGTATAATTGCAATATATAACTGTATTTAATAAACCAAAATAGGTAAATTAATATAGGTAGAATTGTCATCTATAGTACAGAGTGTCTACACAACACTATAGCAAATGTTTCATCCTCGGCATGCGGCCCCATACTTCTCTGTATGCAGCCACATGTGGCCGTGTGTCGTTGAAAATGGCTACGCGTGACACGCATGTCATAGGTTTGCCATCACCACCTTATCGCTTTTCTAGTTTGTTCATTGCAGGTACCCAAATTGTAAGTGACTCATGAAGAATGAGGATAGGAATGAAAATTTTAAAGGGAAATGAAACATGAGCTATCCTTGGACATTTTCTTTAAGTACCAGGTGGGCAAGATATGAGTCCTAAAGTTGTGATTCCTTTAAATCATTACAAATGATTTGTCATTTTTAAATCCCTTGAGCTAAGAGAAACCTAGACCAAGCTTTATAATTTGGGGGGAGATGGGAAAGGGAGGAAGTACTTACTAAAATTAGTAAACTACCTAATCAGCTTTATCTTGGTAACTAGCCTACTCCTTTTAGGACACTGCCCCCGCCCCCCCACCAACTCCCAAATGGGTTACTCTCTATCTTCTGGCCTCTACATATAGGGATTAAAACTTTTATTTCAGTTAGAGGATTTATTAGTTGTGCTTGTGTTTAGTCTTTTGAAGAACAATATGAAGAGGCTTATTCTACCTTTTCAAGAGCTGCTCTCTGGTAAATGTTTAACAACTGGCTTTATTTTTTAAAATTAAAATTAAAATTTTTAAATTAAAATTAAAAAACATTCTCACAATGTCTTTTCCTTTCATTATGCATTGTTAACATTTTCTCTACCACTTTCTTCAGTCTAGAAAAACCATCCAAGACAATAACCCCAATTCTGGCTTGTACTTTTTGTAAATTTTCATGGTGTAAATGATGATGATGAAAATTTAATAACTGGCTCTCACTAGCCAGTGCGAGTTGGCTCAAAGATGCCTCTGCCCTCCCTCTCCCTATTCCTTTTTCTGTGCTTAGACCCAAACTATTGCTTTCTTCTGGTTTGCCTTTCTTCTCCCCTTATATACCAATGTAAATTCTATCTAGCCTTCGAGGATCACTTATGCCAATGAAGCCATTTCCCACTTACTCAAATCCTCACTGATCTCCTTCTCTGAATTCCTCTAGAATTTGTAGTCTATACCACAGATGGAAGTGCTTGATTATTCACTCTTATGTACCATTCTCTGCTGGTTTCACGTGGGTAAATCTTTATTCTCACCTGTATCGTGCCTTCCTGCGAAGAAGGGGTGATACCTTAACATGCCTTTGTATCCTCTGCGGCATCTAACATAAGGCCGGATGCAGCTTCTCAATACATTCTTGATTGAATGTATACAAAGGCCTAGCCAAAAGGGCTCAACTTTAGGAAATGCTCTCCATTTGCGTCAGTAGCAACCATGACAGCAGTCAGTATTATATTTGGAATGTCTGCTTGGAACTAAGAAAATAAGACAAATTCCACGTGTGCTTGCTGGGAGATTAAGGCCTCGGTTCTCTTTTGCCTCCACGTTGGCCTTGGGTTTATATAATGGCAGTCCTCTGCCATAGCATTTCTTTCTCACAGAATTTTAGGATGGCAAAAAAATAAAAAAAAAAAAAACAGCTCGACTCCTTAGCCTTGTTCAACGCGAGGCAATTTATTCAAAGTCGGGATGCATCGAAATGAACGTTCAGTTCGTTTACAGTATTTCCCACTTTGCCTTAGTACCTGGATTCTCACTGTATTCCCCTAGTTGGACCTACCCTACAAATGGACTGGATCCAGGCAGAATCAGTCTTCTGTTCTTCACGGATAGAAGGGAAATGCCTTATTAATACTGGAATAACCTCTATCCATTGTGTATTTGGGCATTGTTGTATGGTACAATGAGTTAATAGCCCCATCTCTTTTTATTTTGCATTAGCCCCTACCCTGCTGTTTAATAATACAATGGCTTACATTCTGACAATTGGAGGGCTATAGAAAGATCCAGAGACACATTTGCATGCTGACAATAAATGAAGGATAAACACCATTTTGCTGAAAGGCAGGATTGGGAAGAGAAACAGTAAGTGTAAATTAAATAATTAGAATCATTACTTCCAGGCCATTGAGGATTTATTTTCATTGGCACAGGCTGGTCTGGGTTGATGAATCCTGGAGAAACTCTCTTCTATTTTCCTGAGAGAGGGAGGAAATGCTGTCATCTCTCACCTCTGCTGTGCCCTAGTCTTTTCCAAATCTCAAGATCTAGATGTCTCTTGTAGCTAATGTCCATCCAAAATTGATTCTGCTTTCATTGATACTTCCTTTCCCAGTCAAATGGCTTATTTCCTCATGACTCATCTGATCTTCAGAACTTCTCAGCCCTTCCTAAAAGTGTCAAGGCAAACAACTGGCTGCTGTGTGGTGCTGGTGTTTAGCCCTTCCCTCCTAGTGCCAATTGTTTCCAGGCTCCCCACTCTTCTCTTTCTGAAAACTGGACCGCAGTTGGCCCTTCTCCAGTCCTCTGGCACCTTTCTCCTTCTCCAAGATCCAGCAGCCATCCCAGTGACTCAGCACGTATACTAGCAGGCCTTTCAGGGCCTAGCAAGTTGGTCTGGACCTGGTGACTTAAGCTCAGGAAGCGATAGGGGGAGTCTGATTTGAAATCCCATGTGCCTCCCAGGGTGCCATGAAACCACCAGCAGCCTTCCATTGTGATTGATGTGGTTGGTCCTGATGCCACGAGCCCAGCCACTGTTGAAATCACATGCATGTAGATGAGTCAATGAGTGTAAAATGCATTTTATAGGATGACTAAAATAAGAAAATAAAACCTAATGGACTTGCTAAAGCTCCTCTGTTCAAACCCATCCATATACAGTTCTTGCTAACATGTTACGAGTTTGACCTAATGCTTTTGAACGAAATTCCGTGGCTAAATGCCTAGTTCTACTTGGAGCAAAGCATCTCCCTGAGTTCTGGTAGTTATAGGTAGAAACCAGCAGGTGTCTTATTTATCTTGCTTTTCAGTTGCAAAAGACTTGAACTCAATATTTGTTCAAATTGGTCCACTATCTGTCAGGCCGGAACCCATTAGGGTGCTGTTATTTTTTTTAACCTCTCTTAAGCAAAAAAAAATCTAACTCCCCTTTTGCATGCTGAAATGGTGCCTAGGTAGAATGAATAAAGGAATGAATGTGCACTAAGTGCTCAGCGCCATGCTGAATACTAGTGTTCTTTGTTCAGTCAGGTCCGATTCTTCATGACTCCATTTGGGCTTTTCTTGGCAAAGATACTAGAGTGCTTTGCCATTTCCTTCTCCTGCTCATTTAACGGATGAGGAAACTGAGGCAAAGAAGGAGAAGTGACTTTCCCAGGGTCACACAGTCAGTGTCTGAGGCCACTCAGGTCCTTCTGACTCCAGGGTCACTGCCATCTACTGTGCCACCTAGATGCCCATTGTAAAAGTCAGCTAACCCCTGCCCTCGGGGAGCTTGCATGGAGCCGGTAGGGAGGAGAGGTGGTCAGGGGAGGGCGAAATCCCAGGGATGATGAGTGGAGCTATAGAAAGTCCATTTGGCATCCTTTTCACACACAATGGCAGCATTGCTTTGACTACCGTGCTTAGAGAAAGAGATGACAAGGGGAGAGACTGAGTATGCACGCTACAGCTGGCCAGATGGCAAGATGGACTGTACAGCTGGATGGGATATTAAGTGTGGTCTATTCTGAGCTCGGAGTGCCCTGGCT
Organism: Gracilinanus agilis; assembly: GCF_016433145.1. Taxonomy (NCBI): domain Eukaryota; kingdom Metazoa; phylum Chordata; class Mammalia; order Didelphimorphia; family Didelphidae; genus Gracilinanus; species Gracilinanus agilis. The sequence goes on along the minus strand of NC_058136.1, from coordinate 11,948,598 downwards.
AAGCCTATTAGCGCTGGGCAAGCAATGGAGCCTGCTTGGGACTCAGGGAATGAGTTCAAAAGCTGAGTGGACTTACTTTCCAAGAGATTGGGAGCAGAAATTCATTTGTAAGGCCCCCTTAGGAGACTACTGCTCTAGACGAGATGAAGCAGGGAGGAAAGACAGAAGGGGGGCCGGGTGGTGTTCTCAAAGAGCTTTCAGATCTCCTAAGAAAGCAGCCATGACGCCTCCTCTTTCCTGCTCGCAGTGAATCTTGCCCAACTTCTCTGACGAGGTTTGCATTTGACATATTTTGCTTTGACTTTGGAGCCGGGGTGTCGATTCCCAGCCGTAATAGGCCGATGTCGAGAGCCTGGCAATAACAGGCCAAGTAGCAGAAGCGAACAATGGCCATGTTGGGCTTCTGGCAGATGTTAATTTTCTTCATCTCAAGTACAACACAGTCGTGAGGCATTTTACATTTCTACCTCTATTGCCTCTCAATAACATTAAAAGAAAGGCAATTCGAGGGAGCTGAAAATAGACAATGATTTGACATTAACAGTGCTCATGGTGGGATTTTATGAAATATACGTGCTCGTAAAAATGAATTGTGGTTAACTCAAATGGTCTTCCCTATCACACTCTATTTTTAATCTCAGTCATAACAGCTGCTGCCCAACCATCTCAGGCCCACTTCCTAATAAATAAAAGTGTGGATTCTCTCTCTAGTCTACTTCCATGACTGCATTTCACTTGGATTGGAAGTTTCAATAATGATTTGTCTTCTCCCAACTATGGATTAGTGTACATAGTCAATTGTAATGGGCAATGAGTGAATCTGGATCTTTGGAGTTAATCAGGCCGCGAGCATTTATTAAAGGGATAGTGGGCAGTTAGCAGGTGTGAGCCATGTGTTAACTTGGTCCTGGCATTATCTGAGCAAGGTAAAACTCCCATATAGGAGCACTCCTTCCAAGTTCACCATCTGTGCGTTTGCTTTGGGGGACACGATATAAGTAACGTTTAAAGTGACCACATTTTAGAAAAGCTAATGTCAGACCGCTGGTCAGAGGCACGTGATCATAGGTTTTGAGGTCAAAGGGACCTCAGAGACCATGTAATTCAAGCCTCTTAGTTTTTGAATAGGGGAAACTGAGGCCCAAATTCAAATAGCTAGTATCAGCAGTAAAATTCGCACCCAGGCCCTCTCACTCCCTGGATCAGCATCCTTTCTTAATAGATCATGTAGCAAGGAGCAAGATTGTCTAGCTGGTTCCAGGGAGCCGTATGTCTGTGGAATCTAGCTAGGCAGGAGGCATGAACTTCTCCTTCTTTGAAATACCCATGAGGAGACCAGGTGTAAAATGACCATCAAAACAAGCAATATAGAGAATATGATGACTGTTCTTTGGTAGATCAATGTGGCTCACTGAGCAAATGGAGAGAGGAAGGCAGCAGGAGGAAAGGGTTGGATCAAGTGAGAGACAAGATATTTCTGTGAGGAGTCTAGGGGAAGACAGCAGAGATGGAAGGCAGATTTGTAGAATCCTAGATCCAGAGTGGAAAGGGACCTCAGAGGCCATCTAGCATACCCCTCTCATCTTACAGTGGAGGAAACTGAGGCCTGGGAAAAGGAAGTGACTTGTCCAAGGCCACACACACAATAACAGAGGCAGAGTCTAAACAGAGGCCCCCTGAATCCAAAGCCATTGGACCACATTGTTAACGATTCTGCCTAATATAGGCCTCCTTCACCCTCTTCAGGATACTAAGCTTTAGGATTCCACATTTTTACCTGTGCTAAGGATTTTAAGCTGACTACATTATTTTCAAATTCAAACTATACAAGGGAAGTATAACGATGATTTTCCAAGAGTGTGCAATTGGTGGGTGGGGAGAGAATGAACACCGGGCTAACAGTCAGGAAACCCAGGGTGCAATACTAATTTTGCTGCCACATGTATGATTTCAGGTGAATGGTCTTCCCTTTCATCCCTTCAGATCCCTCATCTGTAAAATGAGGGAGTTGGATCATATGACTTCTAACCAACCCCCCCCCCCCGTTTTATTGCTTTCTGATTCTTAAAGTGTTATCTGAGTACCCAACACTGTACTAAGAACTGTGGGAAGATAATTCTTTCTGAAATTTCAAGAGGATTCGCGTTTTTCATTTGAAGAGGATTCGAGTCTTATTCAGTAGGCAAGACTAATTGACACAATAATCAGGGAATTTTACAAGATATTCTCACGATATAATGCAGGGCAAAGACTGCCACATTTGGACCCTGAAGGTCTGGATTAAGTTCTTGGCCTTACCAACTAACACCTGAGCTACCCAGAACTTAGCACCACGTAGCACAGAGTACTTAGATTCTTAATAAAAACTAAATTACTTAATTAATGGTAGTTGACTTTGAACAAGTCATTTAACTTTTCTAGGACTCAGTTTACCTCTCTGTAAAGAGAGGACATTTTCTTAAATGATTTCTAATGTCTGTTCTGGCTCTACATTGATGATCTTCTGTGATTTCGAGTAGGAGGCTGTGAGGTTGTATAGATGTGGTTGGATCTAACTCATGCAAAGAGGGGCTATTAGTTAAAGTTGGGTTTAGACTTGGAGCTTGGCTACACTGTGGCAAGGTTAGTTATGTTAAAGCACCAGAATAACATTAGCTATTCTCTATCATCATTATCTTCCTCATCACCATCACCAGCAGCAGCAGCAGCAGCATCTTTACGTTGTTCTTAGTTATTATGATCAGGGAGCATGAATTCTGAATTCAGCACTGCAGCAATACCTCCTCCTAAGCTCTTAGTGAGCCTGAATTCCATTCCTCATTCCTTGCACTGGCATTTCAGATAGACTAGATATGAAGCAACTTCAACCCACTCTGGCCATCTAGATCTTCTCTATGATATAGGATTCGGCTTTTTCTGACATTCCCCAAAACAGAGCATCTCTCCACCTGCAGGTTGTTGCTAACCTCGATTCTTTAGTCCCCAAGTAGCTCAAGAGTCAAAAGAGGGCTCTGTGAACTCACTTTTCTATGTCTTTGATGCTGCTAAGGAGGAACAATCAAATGAAGAGGTGGCTTGGAAGAGTCATACCAGAGAGACAAAGTTAAAGAAGGGGAGGTGGGGAATCATGGCCCAAATGGAACATTAGAACTTTGTACAGTCGATATTAGTTCTAAAATAATCATTTAAAAGCTACTGGTTGTCGGTTCACAGAGCAGTGGCATGAGGGTCTCCAGTGTCACTGATACTCTTGCTCTTTGATATCTATGTGGCCAGTTACAACTGCTTCTCCCTGATGCCTGGGATACTGGACTCAATGGATCAAAGGAGTCACAAGATTGCATCCTTGGACTTAAAATGAAAATAGCTTCCCTCCACTGTCCCAACCAATCAACCCACCGAGTATTTCTTGCCTTTTAAGTATCAGTCACTGCGCTAGGTTTGAGTGATCCAAGCCCAAAGAATGAAATCAACTCTACTTTTAGTAAGCTTATATTCTTCAGGAGACCATTTCTGATCTCTCTTTCTCTCTGAGATTACCTCTCATAGACTCTATATAAATCTTTTGTGTACCTAATTATTTATATGTCATCTCCACCATTAGACTAAGACGCTAGAGGGCAGGTATGGGTTTTGCCTTCTTTGGTATTTCCCTATATTTAGCATAGTGTTTGGCACATAGTAAACACTTGATCGATGCCTATCAACTGACTGAATGAATAGCCTTCCTTCTCTGTCTTTCTCAGTAGTATCTGTTGTAGTTGCTGCCATTGTTGTCATTGTTCAGTTATCATCTGCCAGGTCTGACTCTTGGTGACCCCATTTGAGGTTTTCTTGGCAAAGATACTGCAATGGTTTGCCATTTCTTTTTCTAACTCATTTTACAGATGAGGAAAATGAGGCAAACAGGGTTAATTGACTTACCTGTGGTCACACAATTGGCCAATGTCTGAGGCCAGATATGAATTTAGGTCTTCTTGACTCCAAGCCTGGTGCTTTATCTACCGTGACACCTTGTTGTCCAATATCTATAGTGGCATTGTGCTTTTCTGGATGCCCTGGAGAATATACCATTCCTAGTCTTGAGAATTGTTCCTGAAGACAAGACCCTCTAGATCCCTTCTCCTCTGGATGCTTTCTATGCTTGTGCTACAGGATTTGTCTTTACTGAATTATCTCTTTCAGTTCTAGGAGGTGACTAGGATCGCAGAGGGTTGGATAATGCCCCATGCTGCCTGATCTTCCCTTAGCCAGGACCTTTCTAAGGTTATGTTTTTGAGGTTCTCTGGGGCCCAGTGCTGGCCCTGGATGGAATTCTGGAAACCATGCTTGATCAGAAAGTCATCTGACTTCATGTTGGCCTTGGATCTCTTCAAATGAAGGGGACCCTTAGAACCATTTCAATTCCAGCCTAAGTCTTTTCTTCAACCTGTTTCTAAAATAAAAGCTCATTTCAGAAGTCTTCACATTCTCCCTCTCTCCGAGAAGTTGTGGTGAGACTCAGCTGTAGCACGTGTGCTTGGTCCTAAATTTAAACATGCTTGGTTAGTATCATACGTGACTCGGCAGCTCCTCTGGAGGAATATTTTACTCATGTGCAGAACTTTTTTTTCATCCTTTGAAACGAAAACAAGTCAGAGCAAGTTGACTTGGATTATATTGATTCAATTTTGTTTTTTCTTCCACAAATATCAGTTTCCTTATAATAACTCAGAGATCATATTGGGAGCTTTAACTAGGAAATCTAGAAAAATAATAACAGTTTGTTTCACCTGTGCAACTAATTACACCACAGGAAGCTGTAGGGCCTATTTCTTTTTCCTAGATTTATCAGTGGATGACCTCAGCCTTAGGACAGCTAGGTGGCACTGCAGTGGATATATCACTGAGCTCAGTATCAGGAAGACCTGGTTTTAAATCCAGCTTCAGATGGTTACTTTGTGATCTTGGGCAAGTCCCTTAACCCCTTTGGCCTCAATTTCCTCATTTGTAAAATGACATGGAGAAGGAAATGGCAAACCCCTCCAGTATCTTTGCCAAGAAAACCCCAGTCAGGGTCACAAAGCACTGGACACAACTGAAAAATGATCAAACTGACATTTGGCTTCATTTAGCCTGATAGTGGGAATCTGTGTTTGTTACTGATATGATGGTTGCTATGGAACAACTAGGTGGCATAATGCATAGAGTGCTGGATTTGAATACCTGAGTTCAAATTCTGCCTCACTTAACTGACTGGGTGACCTTGAGCAAATCACTTGATCTCTCCAAGTTTCAGTTTCCTCATCTGTCATATGGAGATAAATCCACAACTATGAGTATCAAGTGAGATAATATATGTAGAATACTTTATGAACTTTAAAGTATTAAGGAAGTGCTAGGTATTATTATTATTATTATTATTATTACTATTATTTGTGAATCATGGCATGTTATTGACATAAAACAATTCCAGAGTCTTCAAAAGCAGCAGGAGCAGCTTATCTTTACTAGGCATGCCTCAGTTCCAAACTCTAATCATGGGCTTTTGAGGTAGGAGGGACCTTGGACATTTTCTGATCCAGTCTCCTCATCTTATAGAAATTTTATAGAAAGTTGATGCCTGGGGAATGACTTTTCCATTGTTACAGATATAGGAGGTAGTTTTATCAACTCATTCTCCCCCAGTGGCTTTTCCATACTTTTCATCCATTCTCAAACCTCCCATGATTCCTCTTCCTCCTACCCCTACCATCTCAGCTGAAAACCTTGCCTCTTAGTTTGCAGGAAAAAAATGGAGGTCGTTTGTCCTAAGCTCCATCTTCTCTCTTCCCCAACTCATATCACTCAAATGGTTTCTATCACTATCTCTTTCTTCACTCCCATTTCATTTGATGAGGTGACCTTACTCCTTACCAAGTTGAGCTCCTCCTCTTACCCAAGTGATCCCAATCCTGCCTGTCTCCTCTAACAGGTTGCCCTCTCTGTCATCCCCACTCTGGCAATTATTTTCAGCCCCTCCCTGTTTCCTGATTCATTTCCTAATATTTTCAAATATAGCCCTGTCTTTCCCATACTAAAGAAATTTTCACTTGATCTGTATGTGATCACTATTATACCATATCTCTTCTACCTTTTCTGGCTTAACTCCACAAAAAGGCCATCAACTATAGGTGTTTCCACCTTCTCTCCTCTCACTCTTAACCTCTTCTGATATCAATAATCTCTTGGTTGCAATGGCTTTTTCTCAATTCTCATTCTCTTCAATCTCTCTTTGACTCTTGATCACCCTCTCCTCTTTGATACTTTCTTTTCTCTAGGTTCTCGAGATATCCCTTCCCTCCCCCAGTTCTCTTACCTAACTGACTATTCTTTCTCAGCCTCTTTTGTTGGATCCTCCTCCAGATCCCACCCTCTAACTATAGGTGGTTTTCAGGGATATTTCCTGAGCCCGTTTCTCTTTCCCCATTATACTACATCAGCTCCCATAGACTGAATTGTCATCTCTATGCTAATGTTTCTTACATATGTCTGTCCTGTGTCAAACTCTCAACTGACCTCCAATTTTGCATCTCCATCTCCCTCTCAGACATCTTGAATTGGTCCAGTAGACATATTCAACTTAATATGTTCAGCAGGGAATTCGTTATCTTTCTCCAAATCCCTCTTCCTTCCTTCTGCTTTCCTTCTTACTATAGAGAACAACACCATCCTCCAAGTTCTTCAGGTTAGCAACAAAGAAGTCACCTTGGAATCCTTACTATCTCTCATCCCCACCACCATATTCGAGCTCTTGCTAAGACTTGTAGATTTCACCTTTGCACTCCTGACACCCCTACCACTCTGAAACAGGTGCTTACCTGGACTATGGCAATAGCCTGCTGATGGGTCTGCCTGCCTCCTCCCTATTCCAGTCTATCCTTTATTGAGCCACTAAAGTGATTTTCCTAAAGCTCAGGTCATTCTCCACATTTTTATTCAGTAAACATCATTGGCTCCCCATTACCTTTAGGAAAAATACAAAATCCTCTGATATTCAAAGCCTTTCATAACCTAGCTCCCGCCTATCAATCCACCCTTCTTACACATTACACCTCAAACCCCAAATCCAGTGTCAATGACCTCCTTGCTATTCCAGGAACAAGATACTCCTCTTGACTCTGGGCCTTTTCTCTGGCTCTTCTCTATTCCTGGATTGTTCTCCCTCTTTAATTCCCCTACTGACTTTCTTTAAGTCCCAACTACCATCCCACTTTCTGCAGGAAGCTTTTCTAAACCTCTCTTAATTCTAATGTCTTCCCTCTTTTGATTATTTCCCATTTATCCTATATATTGATATATATTTTTTGTTGTTGCCCTCATTTGATTGTGAGCTCCTTGAGGGTAGGGACTGTCTTTTACCTCAGTATTTAGCAAGGTGCCTGGCACATAATAAATGCTTAACAAGTTTTTATTGATTGATTGAATTAGGACTTGAATCTAAGTCATCTGACTCCCAAGTGGAGGCAAAAGAAGTTGCTTGTTTGCTTGGCTTTCACAACAATAGCCCAAAAATCACAAGAAAGTGGATTCACAATGCAGCAATGACATCTCATCTTCCACCCTCTCCCCTGCTCAGCCTTTATACTGGACTAAGTATGAAGGTGCCCTTGATGGTAGCAATTAGCAGATCTAAAAAATGTAGGGAAAGAAAATGTTCAGCTGCTTTCCAGAGTGCTGGAAAGAGGGATATAATCTAAATGCTCATCATCACTGGCCAGTCATGGTTCTTCTGGTTTTGTGGCATCACTAAATGGCTAGACATGGATGGAAAAGTCAAAATCAGAGTTGGCAAACATACATAGGAACACACTTAAAATATGAATTAGAAAACATATATGTACATATACATATATTTAAATATATATATATGCATCATGCATACACATACACACAGTGTTAATAATACAGAACCACAGAGCTCTTGGAGACTAAAATAATAAAGAATATCCCCCCCCAAATGTCAAGGATCTTTTAAAATCTGACTTAGGAATGCTGTTCTTTATCATTGGATGCATCACTCCACAAGGGAAAAAATAGGGATAATCTCTTTTCCATATCTCCGTGTAACTAGTGCAAAACTTTATGTTCAGTGAATTCTCAGTAAATGATATCATCACCTGATCTTAAGCCCAAGATCATAGCTATAAAAGAAGACTACAATAAAACATTCGATGATACAAAAAAATAAACATTATAAGACTGATTAATTTAGAAAGAAATCAAACTATTGCAGAATGGGATAGTTAGGAAGGTGATTTTTTCTTCAAAGATAATTTATTTTCCCAATTACATGTAATAATAATTTCCAGCATACATTTTCCACAATTATAAGATCCAAATGTCTCCCTCCCTTCCTCTTTTCCCTCCCCTCCCTTGGAGATGGTAAGCAATTTGATCTAGCTTATACATGTATTATCGTGCAAAACATACTTGTTAGGAAAGTTTTATAGCAGGAAAGGGACTTCAAATGAAAAACTAATGAATTAGACCATAAGCACCCAAAGGAGCTACCTAACGTAAGGATGGCTTTTCCTTCCCCTTTCTCCCATTAGATAGCAACAAGCACAGGAAAAAAAAACAGCAACAAACACAAAAACATGGATTTTTTTCTCTCTTCTATAATGTATCCAAATAGATTTTTGTCCCCAGAGAGCTCTTAGTAAATACCAATAGCCCTTTGGGTCCCCTAAGGATTGAAGGTGACACTCAAAGGCCATTCTTACCAGTCCCATGTAAGTGTAAGTCTTTTAATTTCCCATTTCTCATTAATTTCCTCATTTTCAATTCCAGTCAGGTACAACCCCACACTTCAAGGCTGGGGGACAGAAGCATTTCGGGGTGGTGAGCAAAATCTAATCTCCTACCATCCACAGCCTGGTACTTTAAGTGAGTAGGCTTCCATGCTCAGTTGGCGGTACAACCGCTGAGAAAGACTGGCAGCAGTAACATGTTTTCTCCAGCCGGGCTACCCACACTCACCACAGTGATAGGAATAGATGTTCTGTATCTTCTTGGGCAATAAAATCTGATTTAAAAAGGAAACCATGAACTGTAGCATGTGGTACCAGAAGTAACTGTTATTAAAGGAATTAGCAGACAGAAATGCCAGAGGCGAGCACAGTATATAAAATTAAAGTGGAAATGCAAGTTGTAGACACTGCTTTATTTTTCTGTGGTTCAGGAGAAAGGAAATCCATATGAGGTTTAAAATTGCAGAATGCTGCAACTTTACCAGAGAGAGGGAAAGCTAGGCATTTCTTTTCTCTTCTCTTTTCTTCTTTTCTTTTCTTCCTCTGCAAACATTTTTGAAGGATTCTAGCATTTAAGCGGCAGCCAATTTCCGGAAGCTGGAAGAGGATAGGAAGGAACCGGTTGTACAATGCCCTCTTTGATCTGAGAAGGATGAAGATGGAGAAATACGGGCCTCTGGAGTACCACTGTTGGAACACCTAAGTAGTCACCTGCAGGAACAAGAGAGCTCTGCTTTTTCTGTAGTCTGTAGTCAGCTTTTGTTGCATGCCTAAGGCTTTAAATGTTTCCATTCTGAGGAGCATCTGCTGGCACGATGCTGGGGTGGGCAATCTTGCCTTCCCTCATCCTTCATCCCTCAAAGGTTGGAGAGCCTCGATTCTCTCTCTTCCACCAGTTATTTGCTAAGAGGCTGACTCGACTTCTGCTCCTGTCTTGTGACGGACAAAAGCTGGGATCATTTTTCGCCATGATGCCTGCCATCCCTAGCTTAGGGAAGGTTAATCATCTGAGCAGCGCAAACGAGGGCAATGACACATTGTCTGTTTATTCTTTTAACAGAAACCATCCACGGAGGTTAGCTGGAAGAAGGTTGTCTATGATAGTAAGCAAAAAGACAGTGCTAATGGAGGCGAGGTGCACAGGAATGCCTATTGTTTGGATGGCAGCTCAGATAAAAAAAGTGAAAACAGTGAGTGGGGAATGGATCATGAGGTTGAAGATGTTGGATTCTCTAGGCTGGGCCAGGGCATGTACATGGGAGCTCCGAGGCTCCCCTGATTATCGCAGAAAATTCAACTGTGTGCACGATTAGTGAACACTTGATCTTGCCCTTGTTTCCATTTGGAGAGAATGGTCACTTCAAAGAGAAAGGGAAAAGGGCTGTGGCTTAGAAAATGTCTAAGTAGCTGAGGGACTCTGGAAATCAAAAGATGGAGAAAATGCAGCAGGAGTCACTTCTAGTTCTCTAGTTGAGCTGGAAGAGATGAACTAGTCAAACTGTTTCATTTTACACATGAGAAAACTGAGGCCCAGAGAGGTAAAGGGACTTGTCCATGTACCAAAGATATATTGCAGAGTAACAGTTCTAGAGTTGGAAGGGACTACAGGGGCTATCTGATATAATCTCTCCATTTTATACATGAGGAAGCTGAGGCCCAGAGGAGGTGAAGGGACTTATCCAAAGTCACACTTAGAATTATGAATATAGAACTGGAAAGGACACCAGAGGCCATCTAGTCCAATTCCTTCATTTTACAGAGGAGGAAACTAAGGCCCAAAAAGGTTTGGTGACTTGCCCAAGGCCACACAAGCATATCTATGAAGTGCTTTCCCAGCAATAGCCCTTTAGGGCAGAGAACATAAAGATTATATTTTCTACTTTACAGATGAGGAAACTGAGGCTCAGAGGTTAAATGGTTCCCAAAACTCAAAAGTGAAAGAAGCAGGATTCAAACCTCAACCTTTCATGCCAGTTTTATTATACCATGCTACCTCTCCAGAGCAACTGAAATCTTTTAGGAGCCTAGAAGCAACAGAGCTTAGCATTCAGTTAGTGAGACTAAATAGTTAAAGTAGGCACCTACCAGATGGCTGGAGTTCAGCCCCAATTCCCAAGTTCAACTGCCATGTCCCAGGTGAATGCCACAGCTTTCCAGCTAGTGGTCTTCCCCAAACTCAATGCCCGTCTCTCCATATTTTATCCATTATTTCATGCCACTTTCCTTAGGTACAAAAAGGTAACTTAGGGCTCCACCTCCAAGATTTTGAATGTCAGCATTTTTGCTCTATCCCACCCATTTTTCGTCTAGACCTAGATTTGAGAAAAAAAAATATGGATCATGTCTGAAGAGTCAGATACTGCCGAACAATAAGAAGTAACTTTTATGTGCCAGGCATTGTGCTAGGTGCCAGGGATATAAGGAATTAAATGGGCCCCACTCACAATGAGTTTCTGTTCAATTTGCAAATGCCACATCTTCCAGGAATCCTTCTCTGCTCCTTTTTGTCAATAAAGGCATTTTCTCCCGTGATCCTTCCAGTGAATTGTATTTTGCTTCTGTCTCTTGTGCATTTGTCACATATTTTCTAGATATTAAAGGTAGTTATCCATGTTTATGTCATATTTCCCTCACTAAACTCTGAGCTCTAAAGGCCAGGGATACATTTTCTACTTAAATGCGCCTTTATCTCATGCTTGGTAACAGTCCTCTGTACCCAGTGGATGCTTCAAAAAGATTTTTTTAATTTAATTTGTATCTTTAAATATTTTTCTATATTTGCATGATTCATTTTCTTTCCCTCTCCTCTTCTCTCCCCCTCCCAGAGCCAATGAGCAATTCCACTGGGTTATACAAATGTTATCACTTGATACCTATTTCCATATTATTCATTTTTGCAATAGAGCAATCTTTTAAAACCAAAAACCCCAACCATATAAACAAATGATAGTCATTTGTTTTTCTTTTGCATTTCTACTCTCACAGTTCTTTTTCTCAATGTGGATAGCATTCCTTCTCGTAAGTCCCTTGGTACTATCCTGGATCATTGCATTGCTACTAGCAGCAAAGTCCATTACATTGGATAGTTCCACAATGTTTCACTTTCTGTGTACAATATTCTCTTGATTCTGCTCATTTGAAAAGATTTTTAAATTGGAGAAATTAGTGTACCCAATATCTGGAGTGATGGGATTTGCTTGATAGTACATACCTTGGTTCTCAGCACTGAAGGGGATCCAGAAATGTTCAAGAGTACTGCTAGTTTCACACCGATGATAAAAATGGAAATGGAGGACCTAAGACACAATGTATATTTTTCCTTTTCATCTCCTTCCTTTTTCTCCACAGGTCAAAAGAAAGATGAAGAAAAACAGGATGAGCTAGACTAGCCTAGACTGGGAAACTAAGCAGAACTGGAGGAAATTAAAGTTTGTTGCCTTCAAAAAAATTAGTTCTAATATTCTAATTCAAACAACTCTCTATGGGCTGCAAACAGAATCTTAGTAAAAAAAATGTACTTAATTTTTTAGAAAAAAGAATATTTTAAATTCTTTTCTCCCCACTAAAGAAAGGACCTCTTAATATTTTAAGATCACCATGAAAATTATCTTGTTTTAAAGCCAAGCAATTTTTGTCAGTTGGTGATTCTTAAACCAAGTCATGATGCCCAATTTCCCAATGAATAAGCCCAAGGCAGTAATTGGAGAGTAACACCATTAGGCTGATGACACTGTGGAGATCTCTATTTGCCTTTGTCTACTTCTAATCAAATATTTCAGAAGTCTTTGGCTAACTAGAAAAGCCAAGAAGGAAGCTAGGGAACTTTGAAGGGACTCTGATTGCATCCCTACAGGCCCAGTCCAGTTGAGGTACAATATAAAGCTCTGTGGTCATGGCCAGGATGAGAGTGAGGAATGAGTTAGTTTGCTACTTTTTCATTGGGAGAGAGCTGTGAAAGAAGCACTTCTGAGATCTGCAGCAATTCATTGGCCCAGAATCCCATGACTTCATATTCTTCCTGGGCCTTATAGCAGCTGGTTTATTTCTAGGGTCTTTCTGTCAAGTGTCACAGTGTTTTTCTTCCATTCTCCATTTCTGAATCCAACCTCCCACATCTTCTCTCCGCTCCCTAGATATCTTATAAATCTCTGTTTGTGGGAATTCATGTTTCTCTCAGTCATTCCACTCTGGGACCTGGATTGCAAAGGAGCAAAATCTTTGGAAGCAATACTTCATGCTCATATCATCCTCCCCCAGGGGACCAGTGATTGTTTGGTACAGTGCAAGGACTCTTTTTGCATCCCGTACTCCTTTGATGGTCTGGGGGAACCTATGAATAAGGTTGTTAAATACATAAAATGAAGTACATAAGACTAGGAAGGGAACTGTCTACCCACCTATTTATCTGTCTCATGTATGTATGTATATAGGTATGCATTTATGTATGAATCTAATGTATGTAGGTATGTATATCTCTAGCTCTATTTATTTATTTATTTCTCTATCTATCCATCCATCCATCTACTTATCTACCTACCTATTGATTTGTTTCTTTCTCTTTCCTCCCTCTCTCTTTCTATTTCTCTACCTATTGATTTGTTTCTTTCTCTTTCCCCCCTCTCTCTTTCTATTTCTCTCTCTTTCCTTTCATCTGTCTGTCCTTCCATCTATCTGTGTGTCTGTGTGTCTATTTTTCTATGTATCATTTATCAATCTATCAATACTTCCATTCTTTCACCCAGCTGTCCTTCCATCCATCTTATCTGTCTGTCCATCCATCTTTCTTTCTGTCTGTTGGTCTTTCTGTCAGTCTGTGTGTCGTTCTGTCTACTTATCACCTATCTTTCTATCACTATCTATCTATCTATCTATCTATCTATCTATCTATCTATCTGTCTATCTATCTATCTATCTATCTATCTATCTATCTATCTATCTATCTGTCTGTCTATCTATCTATCCATCTATCTATCTATATATATATATATATACATATATATATATATATTTGTCTGTCTGTCTATCTTTCTATCTATCTATCTATCTCACAAGTTCATGGAGTCCAGATTATTTCTTAAGCTTTATTCTATGGCACTGTTTCACAGTGGGCTTCATTCTATTCCATTTATGTTTTGTGATCTTAATATATACACATTTTTAAAAGTTTACAATATCCTTTGCTGTTGAAAAAGAAAGTCTTATTAGTATGGTTGGGTTCAAATGTTGATCTTGACCTGTTTACTCTCTCTCCTCATTTATATTGCTGTTTAAACAAAGGTCAGCCTAGCATCCCTAATGGGCCAAAGAATAGAGCAGTCCCTCTGGCTTCGGTGGGCTGTTAGCTGGAGGATCAAGCCTACAATGGTTTACAACAGGCCATTTTGCATTTAAGAAAATCAATGTAAAAAGCTTATGTACCATAAGCTGGGCTAATAAAAGATATCTCATTATCTACCTTTGCCCACTTTTCCAAGGCCAAAGATGACTTCCGCATTTATCAGTTTTTGTCATTGAATGCAGCTTCTACTTGGAGCCTAGAGGCACCTGAGAAATTTTCATGTTAAAAGAGGAATCTCTATTTGAAGATGAAATTCATTTGCTGCAATTAAAGACTAGGCCCTGAATTTTCATTGAAAAGTGTTTTAGTTCACAGTGTGACTGTCCAAATTTGGCCTCAGGAAGAAAGGAAATCAGATCAGATCATCTCATTGGGACCAATTTCCTTTAGTCACATTTAAAAAGTGTAAAGGCTTCAACAATTCCATAAGTGTATTTCCCTGCCTACCAAGAGCAGCAGCAGCAGCACTAGTATATAATGTAACCTGGCTTATTATTAGCCCTTTTCCTAGTTTTTTATTATTAACTATGGAGTGAGTAGCTCGGCACAAAAGGAGGCGATTTGGGCTGGTACTTGGGGTCTTTCATATCATCTTTTTGAACTAGAGAGTACTTTTACTTTTTAAACATTTATTGAACTATTTGAGCAATAAAAAGCCTCTTGCCAAAATGTTTAAATAGCTCTAATTTCTTAAATTACTCTTGGGTTGACTAGGGAATAAAAATCAATGTTCTCAACTCACTGGGTTTTAATTTACCATCAGAGTCATCCCAGGAGGGTTGCATTTCTGTATCTAGGGAGTTTCTTCTTATATGTCATTCTTAATTGGGAGCAGCAGCCTAAGCCCTACACCAGTGCACAAAATATATCAGTAAAAATGTCCCATCAAAATGAATTAAAGTAAACTTATTTGTGGACTGTCAGGATGTCTATCAGGGAAGAGTCAATGGATGTAATTCATCTTGACTCTAACATGCCATACATATGAAATATAAATCTTGGCTTTTGATATTTTCTCCCATAACATTTTCATCAACAGTCTAGGGAAAGGAATTCTGTAGAGACACAGTGAAGCTCATCAATGTGGATAGTCCTTGTAGTGGTACAGATTGCAGCCCATCTCTTGTCCAATGAGACTCTTGTTCATGTCTTTCCATAAACTTGCCCCACAAAAATACACTCAATGTGCTGTGTCCTTTCATGTTCCTCCTTTGATATTGCATAGCTGCCAATACTATGAAGGAAAATGAGTTAGTAAGTAGTAGTAGTAATAGTAGTAGTAGTAGTAGTAGTAGTAGTAGTAGTAGTAGTAGTAGTAGTAGTAGTAGTAGTAGTAGTAATCATGAAAAACTCAGGCACACAACTAGTCATCTGGCTTCCATGGTGCCCAACAATCACTGAGTGCTTTCTTTCTCATTGTATCAATATGATGCTAATTCACCTGTTTGAACAGAAAAATTCAGCCAGCTAGGTTTCTTATCTACCTCTTTCCTTCCTTTATTGTTGTTATTTTTGTCACTGCTACTGCTTTAAATATAGAATTGATAGATGGTTTGGTTCTTGCCACGGTCACCATAGTTTTGTCTCAACTTTGTTTGGTAAGAGAATCATATTTTTACTTTAATTTCTAAATGTTAGCTTTCTGGCATTCTCATCCATCCAGAGCAGAGCTCTTTACCTGGAAAAACAAATATAAAAAATCTTTGAAGTAAAAACAGTAGTGACAAAATTCACATATTTTATTCCATAAGAGAGACAAAGCCATCATGAAGGCAAACAACTGGATTTAAATGAAAGTAAGAGAATGGCTATAGAGGGTCTGAAGCTGGCCAGAAAATAGATGCCTCCTGCCAGGAAGTATGAAACTCACAATTCCATCAGGCAGATTGAGGAGGCCAGGCTTTCTCTTTATTTACTGCTTTCAAAGTTATAGCATGAAGAAAAACCATTTTCCCCTGAGCCATTTTGTGCTAATCTTCTTTGATTCCCATTTATTTGGGCTGGTTCATGTGAGACAAGATATAGGAACACACTTTGGGGGCAGATAAAAGTGACAGTACAGCAAAAAGACAGTTGGTTATCACTAATAAGCCAAGGAGTCTAGGGTCATCAGCTAATGGGGAGCTAATACCTAGGCTACCTTGTAAGATTTAAATTTAGGTTTTTGACTAAATATGAGAGTTATAAAGTAATATTGTGGTCACTGATTTTAAAATATTATAGCTTAAGTCAAAATGACTTTTAGCAGTTTTTATTTACAAAGAGGTGGAAAGAGTAAAAGTAGAAAAATGAAGATAAGAGACAGAGCCTTAACAAGCCTACCAGCCCTTCTCTGTTGAAGTCCCCTACTCAGCCCTCATCAGGGGCTTCCCCCACATCCCTATCTCCAGTGGATTTCCTGGTAATCCTCAGCCAGAGTTCCACAAATAAAGCCTCCTTCAAAGCCAAGGCAGGAATCTCAGCCAATCTCTCCAAATGCCAAGAAAGGAATGACCCCCAGACCATTGCTTGTCTCTTCTTTTATGTTCCTTTTTCCACCTGTCACTACCCCTTCTTCACATAAACCAACTGGAATCTTTCAATTTGCTTAGCACTGCCCTGTGGGTGGGGGAAGTGGCCTTTGGAAGTTTGAGTTTACTCTAGTAAGTGACTTGTGAACTCTCTTATTTAATGATAAATAGGGGTACTTTGAGTTCTAGATTTGATTAGCTAAAAATAGACAAGGGGAGAGTTAATCCTATCTTCACAACCATAACAACTCCTGAAAACATTATAGTATAATATAATAACAATTAGTCATAATTATGAAGGTAAATCATCAAGGAAAGGCTAAATCGTGGTATATTTGCTATTCCCCCATCAAAATCTTTATGTGGTACCACATATCTTGGCAGAGGAATGACCTGGGTTTTCAAAGACTCTGGCAGGTCCTACAAAATTTTGAAAAACATTATTCTCTATACAACATACCTGGGAGCAGAGCAACTCTTGAAAAGGTAGAATAAAATTTTTGACATAACTTTCCTTTTTAAAATACTAAAATTTTATTTTTCAATTCATGAGCTTTCATTTTCTCTCCCTTCCATTTCCCCAACATCTATTTTAAAAAAGAAAGGAAAACAAAACCCTTGTAACAAATATGCATATTCAAGCAAAACAGTTTCCTATATCAGCCATGACTAAAAATGTATGTGTCATTCTGCATCTTGAATCCATTACTTCTTTGTTAGGAGGGCAGTACTTCATAATCAGTCTTCTGGGACCATGATTGACCATTGTGATCAGAGTCCTTAAGCATTTCAAAGTTTTTTCTCTTTATTCTTGTATCGGTTATTTCCTTGTTCTCATTTTCCTCTGCATGATTTCATAAAGTCTTTCCAGGTTTCTCTGAAACCATCCCTTTTGTTCATTTCTTATACTACAACAATACTGCATATATTCATATACTATCATCTATCTGCTCAGTCATTCCTCAATTAATGGGATTTTCCTCAATTTCCAATTCTTTGCAATTTGCCTTTCAAAAGTCATAAGTACAAACACAGCCAAGAAGTCCTCTAGAAAATTAATGAACTGATAACACTATGATAAAATACAATGAATGTTTTGATTGACAAGAGTGAAGGCTGGAGGGCAGGGCACACAGAGTAACCCAATTGTGAGGTAGGAGAGTACTTCAAGAAGGAACCCTGGGCGGTACAATTCTAAGTTTTCTTTATTTCCTTGATTTTATTCTGTTTCTTGACCCAAGGCATCTTGACATTTATTTTTCACCAGATATTCTTTGGCAATTTGATATGGGATTGTCAAAGTGAGGATAGACTAGATGACCTCTGGAGGTCCATGTCCTTTCTGACCTTCTGTCTAATGTCATAATGAATTTGCCTTTGATGCACAGAGCAAGTTTGATTTGCCCAGATCCAACTGTACCTGTCAAGAAAGACAGACAAGACTGTTTATCTGGATACCAGAATTTCTATAACCAGGTGAATTTTGATGGAGGAGGTTGATTCTTTATGAGGATTTCCATTTCCATATTCTCCCACTCTTGCTTTATTTGCAAAAGAGCCCAATAGGGGCAGCTGGGTAGCTCAGTGGATTGAGAGCCATGCCTAGAGATGGGAGGTCCTAGGTTCAAATCCGGCCTCAGACACTTCCCAGCTGTGTGACCCTGGGCAAGTCACTTGACCCCCATTGCCTACCCTTACCACTCTTCCACCTATAAGTCAATTCACAGAAGTTAAGGGTTTAAAATAACTAAATAAAAAAAAATAAAAAAAAAGAGCCCAATAATTTTCTTTTCAGTTTTCCCTGAGGAGGCGATTCATTTTCAGAAATATTTCAAACTCAAGAACTACCTGAAAATGTTCCATGCTATTTTGGGCTGTAGGGCATTTGGAGAGAAACAAGTTGATTGAACTGTCCTCCCCTTAACTCCTTTGTCTTTTTGTATAAGGCCTAATCCTATTGCAATGTTGACTTCAGTTCAACTCAATAAACATGTATTGAGCATCTACTAGGAGTAATTCTTTTTTTTTAATTTTTTTTAAACCCTTACCTTCCGTCCATCTTGGAGTCAATACTGTGTATTGGCTCCAAGGCAGAAGAGTGGTAAGGGTAGGCAATGGGGGTCAAGTGACTTGCCCAGGGTCACCCAGCTAGGAAGTGTATGAGGCCAGATTTGAAGCTAGGGCCTCCTGTCTCTAGGCCTGGCTCTCAATCCACTGAGCCACCCAGCTGCCCCCAGTAATTCTTTTTTTTAAATAACCCTTACTTTCTGTCTTAATAACAACCCCAAGACTGAAGGACAAGGGCTAGGCAAATGGAATTAACTGACTTGCCCAGGGTCACACAGCTAGGAAGTATCCAAGGCCAGATTTGAACCCAGGTCTTTCTAACTCCAGGTCTGTTGTTCTATCCACTGTGCCACCTCGCTGTAGGAGTAATTAGTAGGAGTAATTCTTTGTAAGGATTTAGAATTTAGTGTTTTGACTAAATATGTGAGAATTCTAACATTATGGTTGCCGATTTGAAATATTATAGCTCAAGTCAAAATGACTTTTAATAGCTTTCATTTACAAAGAAGTGGAAAGAGTGAAAGTAGAAAAATGCAAAAGGAGGGTAGAGAAGATATTTAACCTATCACACTAAATGTTGCTCTGGTGTTTGGCTCAGCCCAGCAGGGCTTGTTAACCCTCAACCCAGTGTTCCACCCATGCAGTCTCCTCCAAGAGGTGAAGACCTCTCCAGAACTAATCTCTCCAGAAGCCAGGAAAGGAAGACCAGCTACTCACTCACCCAAGAAACAGTCCAAGAGCCAAGGTCCCAACTCAAAGCCAAGATCCAAGTCCAAAGTCACTTCCAAGAGGCAGATCACCAGCTGAAGGTCCAAGCCGAAGGTCCAAGCTGAAGATTCAACCCGGAGCCCCAAGCCAAAGAAGTTCAGGACTTTTTATAGTCCTTTCCTGTCCCTTCCCCTCTTCACAGGGGCCAATCACAGCTTCCAAATTGCCTAGCACTGCCCATGGGGGCAGTGTCTGTGGGATCCACCTCTCATCCTCTGAAGGTGTCAACTCTTATCAAAGGATTCACAAGTTTCTGATTGATTGGGTTAAATTGGGTGGAGCTCTCCAAGTAAGTAACTGGTGAATTCTCTTACTTGATAACAAAGTGTTAAGTAGGGGCTTCTTAGATTGATTAACTCAAAATAAACAAAGAGAATAAAGAATTCCCTTTCCCATCTTGTAGAAACAATCAGTTCTTAGGAACTATGAACACACTGGGTTCATCAGATGAACTCTAATGCTATCGATTTTACTAGCAACATTTCTCTGTTCAACTGAATCCAATGATGTCCAGTCCTGGTTTGATGATATCCCAGAGTTAACTCCAGTTATCTCAAAGGATATCATAAAATTCTCAAAATAGAAAGAGCTTTAATTCTACAAATTCATTATTGGGACATAATGGGATTGGGCCAGACAGAGAGCCAAGAAACCTGGATTCTGGTCACATCATCTGCCTGACGAGATCATTCCCTTGTGAGATTAGCAGAATTGTGAACTGGAACAGAGTCCTAGATTAAAAATCACAGTCCCAGAGCTCCAGTTCTTTTACTTAGCACCTTTGTGACCATGTACAAGTCACTTGATATCTTTAAGCCTCTCTCCCTTCATTTATGAATTGAGGGTTTGAGACTAGATGATTTCTGAAGTCCCATATAGCTCTAAATGTGTACTGCTGTGTTCTTTCTCTTATCTGGGCCTCAGTGTCCTTATTGGTAAAATGAGAGAATTGGACAAGAGGATCTCAAGGTACTACTTAATTCTAATATTTTATGGTTCAAATCCCCTTTCAAGATCTATTCACATGCTATTCATGCCCCGGATTGGGTTCAGGAGGGCAATCACAAAATGAAATTAATAAGAATAGGTTATGAGAATTCTCCCAAAGTTGGCAATAATTGAATTTGATACCAGGCTCTGCTGAGTAGAGAACTCCAGTTAGCATTCTTTCCACCTGAAGAATAAGTTCACTTATCCTTTCAGGGAGGAAAAAAAGCACATTCAAAGGAAGCTGCTTCCTATTCATGGACATCCCATTTTTTTCCTTAGGCCATTCATTTTCAGTTAATAAAATGGACATTTCTGGCATATGCTTATAGTTACCCCCATTGCAGAATAGTTCTGAGGCACTAAATAGAGAGAGAGAGAGAGAGAGAGAGAGAGAGAGAGAGAGAGAGAGAGAGAAAACACATCACTGCCCAGATCAAGAGCCTCCGCAGCTTCCTTTTAGTAAACATCTGCTGAAAATAAAGCCATGAGGATCATCAGGACTAATCCACAAATGATAGAAAACCAACAATTAGCCTCATGTTTATTTGTCTTGATTATCTTGATTTTTTTATTTTTATTTTTATTTCACATGTACTTCTCAATATATTTGTTGTCTCCTCCAATACAATGCATATACCTTGAAAGAGATTGCTGAATGAGTCTCTTAACTTCCATCTGCCCTAGTTTCCATCTATAAAATGAGGGAACTGGACTCAGTGGCATATAAGGTCTCTTTAAACTCTTAAGCTATGATCCTATGATTGAGGGAGGCAGCGTGGTTCAGCAGAAAGAGTACTGACTCCAGAGTTAGAATTGAGTTCAAATCCTGATTCTGATACTTATTATGTAGGTGACTCTGTATAAGATCTTCAACCTTTCTGGGCCTTGGTTTCCTCATCTGTCAAGTGAAAAGGTTGGACAGAATCACTTAAGGTTGTTTCTAGCTCAAAATATATTATCCTATGAGATTTCAGACTGGTTCATTCTTTTTATGTGTATTTCCCAGTGCCTGGCACATAGTAGATGCTTGCTATTGTTCAGTCATTTCAGCCATGTCAGACTCTTTGTCACCCCATTTGGGGTTTTCTTGGAAATATACTGGAGTGGTTTGCCTTTTCTTTCTCCAGCTCATTTTACAGATGAGGAAAATGAGGCAAATTAAGGTTAAGGAACTTGCCAGGATCACAGAGCTAGCAAGTCTCTGAGGCTTGATTTGGACTCAGGTCTTCCTGACTCCAGGTGTGGCACTTTAGCCACTGATGTACCTAGCTGCCCGCTGTAGGTGTTTAATAAATGCTTATTGATTAATTGTTATATTTGGTGGTCACTTTTTATAGTGTCCCTATAGGAAAAATACTCTGCCATATATGTATATATAGTAAATTTTAAAAAACAAAGTACCCTACTAGATATTTATCAAATCCTGTTACATTGCATTGATGAACATATACAGTATAAGTATAGAATGTGGTTTAGTATATAGAGTGTTAGACTTGGTTCAAATCTTGTCCCTGATCTTTACTAATTTTGTGATCTCAGGCAAGTAACTAAAGCCCTGAGGCTCAGTTTCCTCATATGTCAAATAAGAATAAGGAGGCATACAGAACCCACCTCCCAGGATTATTGAGAGATTCTGTCGCAATCAAATATGTAGAGAAATTTGCAAGCTTTAAAGGCACCATATAGATGACAGTTATGATTATTGATGAAGATGAAGAGAGAAAAAAACTTGGTGAACTTGGGAGTACCTTTCTATGCTGGGAGGGTGGGACTTGGCCCTGGATTCCTTAAAGAAACTGCCTGGAGGGAGAAGGTCAGTAAGCATCTGAAAGAAAAATGGGTCAATAATACAAAAGAATACAGCTTCTGGAGAATGGCAGGGATGGATGCCAATTCCAAGAGGAAGCTAAAAGACAGAAAATGAAAGCAGAGTTTCATTTTCTAGGAATTTAGAAAGGGGCTGGATGGACGAGGGTGGTTTGTGGAGGCGGTGTGAGTGAAAGGGAGAAATGAGGCTTAAGGTAGGCAGAAGCAGGTTGCTACAATTCGCCACTCATTCTTTTCAAGAGCCATCATATGAATTATAAGAACTATTAAATTTTGTGAGGGAAATATTGTAAAGGGCCCTGCTAGGTGATCGGTCTTTTATTAAATGCTGTAATAGAATATTTCACTGATGCAGACGCTCGTCTCTGGCTCCATCGGTGAGATGAGAGGAGAGTTCATTCTTTGAATGTGCTGGCTAGTCATACCTAAGAACATTGGTCAGACTTTGGGGTACACTCGATGTTCACTGTACGTCTGTATGATTGTTAACTCGATCGCCATCCAGCTTAGATTGTTGCGTCCTTTCAGGGAATGCAATTTTTTTCCACTTGATTTGGCTGCTGTCTTCCCAGTACCTGGCACATGATAGATGCTTAATAAAAATTATTCAATAAATGAATGAATCGTTAGGCAGTGCTTACCCCAGTTCTCTAAGACTATAAATTGTAGGGATGCTGGTCTGCATTAGCAGAAAGAGAATGGCCCATCCCAAGTAAATCTCAGGTCCAGTCTCCATCCTTACTTTCCCCAATCCAATTCTTTCTCTTTGGCAAAGTGGAGCTGAAATCAACACACCACTCTGCTGCTGACTGTCCCTTGTACAAAGTAAGGTCAATGTGAGAAATCTGAATTCAGTTACTAGTTGTAGCCATATTTAGTAATCAAGTAAATTAAGTTGTTTCTTCCCCCTCCTCAAAGACTAATACATCTCCTTTTTTTTTCCTTCTTCAGAAAATCAACAAAAGAGGATTAATTAAAGCTTCACTACGTACCTGCACTGGCGATGCAAATCCAAAAAACAAACAATCCTTGTCCTTAAAGAGAACATGTAAGTAAATATGGTGTATATTTTTCAATATGACAGTAATCTATGGAGATGGGGAATCTGGTATCTGGGGGGTATCATGAAAGACTTTGCGTAGGTGAGAGCGCTGGAGATGAACTCAAAAAGAGGATCAGGATTCTAAAATATTAGAATGACAAGGGAGAAAAATTATTCGGCCACTCTAGGTCTGCATTTCAGACATGGCAGATAGATTTCTCCATACAAAGGTATGGAGAAAAAATGGAAAAATAATAATAATTTTAAAAACAACGTACATATGCATGGTGCTTTGGGGTTTGCAAAATGCTTTCCTCAAAGTCACGCCCATGACTAGTGGCACAACTGTTATTATTTCCATTTCACACACTTAGAAACTGAGGTCCAGAGAAATAAAGTAGCTTGCCTGTGATCACAAAGCCAGCAGGTGTTGGAGGTAGGATCTGAGTCCATGTGTCTTGAATCCAAGCCTCGCCCTTTATCTGTTGTGTCTTTGGTGTCAAGGAAATCCAGAGCCAACTTCAGTGCTCGCCTAAATAACCTGATTTCAGCTGCTCTTTATTAATATTGAATTGTCCACAATGAGTTTCTCTGCAAATTGTCTCAGACCTTTATGAGAGGAAGTGTGTGGAGAGGTACAAATTCTAAATAAATCAATATTTCTCTTTTCCACGTAAAAAAAGGGAGAGATGGACATGTGGACTGGAGGTCAAGGATGCACATATGTAAGATTTTGTTTTCTTGTTCTGCCGGAATGGCCAAGTTGTCTGTGTCCTTTATTGAATTAGTTAAGACTCACCGATAAGTAACCAGTCATCTCTACTCTGTCTCAGCCATTGTATTTGTTGAGACTGACAGATGTTTCCCCAGAGCCATTCCAGGAGTACCAAGGGCTTTCGTAGATGGGTCTATAAAACCCTGATTCTGTGGTTGCCACCCAATTTTATTGAAGCCATAAACTCCCTCTTGGCTCTGACTGGGAGCACAAGGAGAATGTTTGCACAATGAACATCAGCCATTGTCAATGTTAATATGTAATGTCTGTTGGCAGAGTTGCCTCTAAAGATTTTTTTGGCAGTCAAATGTTACTTCTATTTCACTCAGAACGCACGTCTGTCACGGAATCGGAAGAATAACAGGCTGTATTAATATCTGCGACAGGCTGTTTCCTTTTTATATTTTATTTTGTACACTGCTAGCCTTTTCGGTGACTATTGGTGACAGTCTGACGCAAAACTGGATGTTGTTAAAGCTATTATTAATTGAAAGGATGTTTTCGAATTAATTTATTCACCTTTTAAAAATCTCCCAGATACTCCACTCCTTTAACAAATTTCCTAACTTGAAAAATTCATATTAGAGAACATTTTCACTTAAAAAATTCCTATTTTTACTCTGGGACATCCTGGGTCATAGGTCAAAGAGTTTGACAGGACCTTAGGAGCTGTGGAGTCTAATCATTTTACAGATGATGAAACCAATGACTACATAGATCAAGTGACTTGCCCAAGGTCATCGTAAGAAAGTGATAGTCGGGATTTGAAGTGAGGTCTTGTGATTGTAAGTTCAGTCCTCTTTATACTGTACAGTGTTTTAGGTGTTGAGATCTCTGATATCATATCACAAATTAGAATGCAAGGAAATCATCAAGTTATCAGCAATATATTTCTCAAATTCTACTGTTAGTTAATATTAGTTTTCTGGGAAGAAAAAACCTGGATCTGAGAGTCATGACTTGTTGGAGCAGCCTTGTTGTTGGAGTTAGGTTGTTATTCATGCATGCCTATGTTGAGTTATGACAGTACAATCCCAAACCAGGGCATTTGCTTTCTAAAAGAAAGGGTAAACTGAGAGTACGGTCACAAGGTAAAGTTGATCTGACCCCTTAGGGATAGTTGGTTACTGAGATTAGAGTTTTCTAACAGCCTGAAATAGATCAAATGCAACCTGGAGGATCATAACCAGGCTACAAAAAGGCTTAAGTTGGTGCTGAGAGACAAAGTAAAAATAGCCTTAATCAAGGTTGAGGAAGCAAGTAGGTGAGATAAAGCTAATGGTTGTGTCTTCAATGACCTGAGATTGGCAGCCAAGTCAGTCTAGCTAGCTGAAGCAATAATGTGCCCTGAGGGAGAGACGAGAGATGGTATATGCCAGGCAGTAAACTGCTTCAACTATCATCTTCCCTCAGACCCCAGGAGGAGCAACCTACAACCCTGTGCCCAAGGGAGCTAGGAATGGCAGTGACTCTACTCCCTACCCCAGACCTACATCTAACCCAGCCTCGTAGCCATAAACAAAGGGAGCAAGAGTCCCTTTAAAGATACGACTAAGTAAAGAGACAGAGCCACGCAACTGGTGTAGCCCCTGCATCCTCAGAAGTCACAACAATTAAAGACTCAGAGAAGAAAATGTTTCCCACCAAAGCCCTTGGAGCTTGTCAAATATTTCAACACTAGAAATGGATTTTATTTTCTCATGAAGGATTACCCTAAATAAATGATATTGCCATTTGTCTTGTATCTGTCCCTGGGCCTTGCCATCTGCCCTAAAGCTGAACCCCTCATGGGTGGTGAATCCTCTTTAAGAATCCCATGAGAACTTTGCTACTAGTAGCAATGCAACAAGCCAGAATACTCCTGAAGGCCTTATGTGAAAGAGTGTTATCCACAATGAGAGAAAGAACCGTGGCAGTAGAAATGCAAAAAAAAATATGACATCACCTATCACATGTATATATGGGTATGCAATTTAAGGTTTAGGCTCTAAAAGATCGATCTATAGTAAAAATGAATAATAATATTTGTACAACCCAGTGGAATTGCTTGTTGAGTCTGGGAAGGGGGAGAGGGAGGGAAAGAAAATGAATCATGGAAACATGGAAAAATATTTAAAAATAAATTTTAAAAAATCTAAAAAATAAATAAAACTTGAAGATGAAAAAAAAAGAATTCCATGAGAGCAGGAAGTGGTTCGCTTTTTTGTCTGCATCCCCAGCTCTTATTACAGTACTTGGCACCAAGTAAACACTTGATAAATGCTTTTTTCTTTAAAAAAAATAATTTCTCCACAAATTGAGAGCAAAAAAAAAACAAAACCTCTGATATAAACAAAACAAACAAAACAAATTTCCACATTACCCATGTCTAAAAGAAAAGAAAAAAATATGTATGTCATCCCAAGTCTTTGACCTCTCTATCATATGGTCAACATGTTTCAACATTGGTCCTCT
Organism: Gracilinanus agilis; assembly: GCF_016433145.1. NCBI lineage: Eukaryota > Metazoa > Chordata > Mammalia > Didelphimorphia > Didelphidae > Gracilinanus > Gracilinanus agilis. Next base: position 11,922,056 of record NC_058136.1, on the reverse strand, counting down.
AGAGTAGTGGTTGGTTAGTATTTGGATCATAGTCCTTAATTCTTTCGAAGTTGTTGTGTCTTTATAATATTTTTGTCTATGTATATATTGTTCCCCTGGTTCTATTCACTTTGAGTTGCAGTAGTTCATACAAATTTTCCAATGTTTTTTTTCTGAGACCATCCCCTTCATCATTTTTCTTATAGTATAGTAGTATTCCATCCCATTGATACACCGTAACTTGTCCGTTCATTCCCCGGGCAATAGGTATCTTCTCAGTTTCCCATTCTTTACCACTTAAAAAAGATCCCTAAATATTTTTGTAATTTTTATTTATAGTTTGTTTTGTTTGGATTAATCCTTCCCTTAATCTATCTTGTCCCCTCTTCTATTTCTTTACTGAGTGAAATATAACCAACTTTTGGTGTGTGTTCTTCCTTCCTTTGACCAATGCAGATCAGAGTGAGGTCAAAGTGTCAGCCTCTCCTCACTTCTTATCATGTGTATTTGTATGGACTTCTACTTGCACATGCCTATTAGCTGAAAAAAATTTTCTAGTCTTTTCTGTACTGTCCCTATTTCTCTTCCCCTCTCTTTTCCTCTCTTCTTTTAAGATCAACAAGACATAATGGAACTATACCTTGTTCTTCTAATCAGACTCTCTATGGCTTCTTATAATGTTAGCGTTCAGAGAACATTCATGCATCATCTCTCCTTTATTAAAGTAGAAGTAGTTAATACTTATTTAGTCCTCTGTGGTTGCTCATTTGTGTTTACATTTTTATGTTTCTCTTGAATTCTGTGTCTGAACTTCAAAGTCTACTCAGCTCTAGTCTTTTCATCAGACTTGCTTGGAAGTCCTCTCTTTCATTAAAGATCCATTTTTCCCCCTGGTAGAATTGTGCTTGGTTTTACACAGTAAGTTATTTTTGGCTATAAGCCTGTATCTTTTGCTTTCCATAATATTGTATTCTAAGCTCTCTGCTACTTCACAGAGATGGCTGTAAAATCATGTGTGATCCTCACTGTGACTTGGAGGTATTTGAATTCTTTCTTTCTGACTGCTTGCAGGTTTTTTCTTTGACTTGGAAACTCTGGATTTTTGCCATTATGTTCCTGAAAGTTTTCATTTTGGGGTTTCTTTTAGGAGATGTTTGATGGATTCCTTATATTTCCACTTTGCCCTCTTATTCTGAGACAAGTAGGAAGTTTTCTTTTATGATTTCTTGAAATATGATTTCTGGTCTCTTTTCTGGTCATGGTTTTTAGGTAGTCTAGTGATTCTTAAATTTTTTTCTCATTGATCTCATTGAGCCAGGTCAGTTGATTTTGCTTTGAGCTATCTAACAATTTTTTTCTATTTTTCAAATGTTTGATTTTTAATATGTCTTATTGTCTCATGGAGTCATTAGCCTCTCTTTGGTACATTCTTCTTTTTCTTTTTTTAGGCAATGGGAGTCAAGTGACTTGCCCAGGGTCACACAGCTGGGAAGTTTCTGAGGTCAGATTTGAACCTAGGACCTCCTGTTTCTAGGCCTGGCTCTCAATCCACTGAGCTACCCAGCTGCCCTCTCTTTGGTATATTAACTTAGAAAAAACTCAGAACTATTAAATAGTCATAAAACCACTCTTTAATCAAGGGAAAGGGGAATGAGGGCTACTTGACCTCTTATGCAGAGCTGCGCCTTGTGCAGAGTCTAAATGAACACTGCTTCACTCTGTTCCCTGATCCCCCTGGGAGTGCCACCGCGCTAGATGACAACTCCCAGGAACAAAGGAAATTGGGGAACTTATATACCATTTGGGAAGATCCAGGGGCTGGGGAAGATGATTGACATTATACTAACAGGATACAATCAAGCTTGGAAAAGGAATCATAGCTAGAGGCTAGGGTGTAAGGGAAAGGGACTGCTTATACAATGGATACTAAAGGAATGGTCCCTGCCCAGGTACTCTTCCAGGGAAGGGTCTTTGATACAAAGGGGAAGACTACCTAGGACAAAAGGGTATTTAGCATTTACCCTGGGGCCCATTATTCAGTCTGCAACTGCCAGCCTGAGATTCCCTTCAGGGTGGATTCTCAGGGAACAGGGAACAAGCACAAGCTTTGGGTGTCTCCAACCTACAAACTATTTCTAAACTTGGGGTTCATCATACCTCACTAAGCTACAAGTTTGGGAACTCTAGATTCCATGTCGACAGGTACATTCTAATTTTTAGGAAGTTTGTTACTTGAGCAAGATTTTATACATCTTTCACCAGGCAATTATTTCCTTTTCCATTTCTTTCTTCCATAACTCTCACTTCACTTCCCAATTTTTCCTCTAATGCTTTCATTTCATTTCAAAAGAAAATATTAAATTTTGAAAACAAAAAACCTCCTGCTTTATCTCTTCTAAGAATCCTAAGTGAAAATTTGTCCAAGCTGTGTTTCTCTTAGAGGCTTTGTTTGTGGGTGTTTTGGAGTCCTATTTTTTCTGGATTTCTATATTGAACATCCCTGATACCCAAATAGCTTTTTATGATGGAATTTTTTAGCTCATTCATTCTTCCAGCCTACTTCTTGACCTTGGACTTGATATGTTCTGATCTCTATGTACCTGTAGATAAAATGACATATCTATAGACAACAGCTATCAGACCAGAATATATGGAATGGAGAGTGCATAGATGGAAATAATGCAGGGTGTCAGGAGCCAGTTAAATGCTAGGCTGAAGAAATAGTAGGTGCTTAATAATGCCTATCAACCACACATGAGGCATTTGTATTTTATTATAGAAGAAATGGGGAACTATTGAAATTTTTGAGAAGGTGAGTGTCATAACCAGATTTGTTTCTTAGGGATGTCTATTTGACAGCTGTGAGGAGAATGAATTGGAAAGGGGTGAGATTGAAGTCAGGAAAACAAATGGGAGGTTGTTGCAGTAGACCAGGCAAGAGTTGATGAGGTCACAGTATAGGTCTGAGAGATGACAACATGATATAATAATTGCATGTCAATATCTCATCCCAGTTTTATTAGCAAGAAGCTATATGAATTGAGAAAAATCACTGAGCCTCTCCAGGCCTCGGTCTTCCCCATCACAACTCATCAGAAAAGTTCACCATTTTATATTGGACATCAGTCAATGTTGAACACAGATGTGTATACCCAAGTGTCAATGGGGATACTCCTCTCTGGTATCCATATGCCTAGTCTATACTCTGTATGCACCTATGATCTGGAAATAAAATTCTGGAGTTCTTTACTTAGCATTGATGCTACCTTTTCCCCATTCAATGTGAACATTTGAAGGCAGCATAGACACTTACTGAAAACTAGTTAAGTATGATATTTATGAGAGGGCCCAGAGAGGCTGGGTTCCTCTATGCAACTCTGGTAGCCACGTGTCTGGTAGAAAGTTCTTAGAGCTTGGAAGTAAGCAGACCCTGGGGCATGGGGAAGAAGTATGTTACTCTAGGACCATGTCAGTGAACCTGTGGCATGTGTATTAGAGCATGCTAGAGGGGTCTGCTCCCTTCCCCATCTCCATGACCCGCCCCTCTGCCCAGCAGCCCAATGAAAATGCTTCCTCCTTTCTCTGTCCTGGGGTAAGGTAAGGGGCTCACATGCAATATGAAGTTTGCAGTTTGAGCACTCAGTCTCTAAAAGGTTCACCATCACTGATCTATGGTGTGACCTGCCTTAGAATTTTGAACCCTAAATTCTACTTCTGATGCTTACTTATTACCTATGTGATTTGTGAGAAGGTTAACCTTAGGGGCCTCAATTGCTTTATCTAAAAAATTAAATTGGACTAGGTAACACCCAATGTTCAGTCCAGCACAAAATCTATGATGCCCTCATTCACCCGAGTGTCATCTTGTATATTTCTTGACCATCCTTTGAAATCATTGGATGCCAATGAAATGAGTGAGCTGTATAACTATCATTCCTTATTTTTGTTACATGACAAGCCTATTTACTCCTTAAGACATACATAATTCATTTGACCTGCTTTCTCGATATCTTCCATCGCAGTGACAAACATCTTTTTAAAGTATGTATCATTCCATTATATGCCTCAGTTATATTAATAATTGGAGTCATCAAATGAATTTACTTATTCTGTATTTTTATCAAGAGATTATGCATTATTATAACATATACATGGGGAACTGGGAGCGGGGAAATCTTTAAAATAAAATCTTGCCCTACCAAACAAAAATATTCTTATTTTATTTTTTTTTATGAACAAACAAATACAACAATGGAATCTTGTACTGATTTGTATTGCGTTGTATTGATCTTTCAATCATTTGTGTAACTATGAAGAGGTTGTTCACTATAGAAATGACTACCTGTTTCTTATATTTTCATTACAGCTGCCCATGATAGGTTTGGAAGGTATTCTCATAAAGAATTTTTATAGACGAGAAAGTAGACATAACAATCTGTATTTCTTTGCCTCCTACCAAAAATAAGGCTATCTTTTCTTACTAATAAAACCTGAAACATAAAGAATAAATAAATAAAAGTGTGAACCCTCCCTAGGATGAGATACTGTTTCAAGCTATACCCACTTTTAACTGGCCTGTGACTGTGAAACTCGATAATACTTTTCCACCTTGTCTCTGAGTGGGTATCTCTACCATGTTACCCCATACCCCAGTTCTTCAACTCACTTATGTTTTCTTTCCCATTAAAATACAAGCTATCCAAAATCAAGGACTGTTTCTTTTCACTTGTATACTCAGCTTCTGATACACAGTAGCAACTTAAATATTTTATGTATCAATATATTTATTAATCTTTGTATTTTCTATTTTCTTTTTACTGATGTTGCCATTTTAGAATTTCAGAACTCTCTTGTCAGTCACTTGCTATGATCAAACTGAGAATTTCCTGCCCAGTGATAATATCGGACCATGCTCATACTTTCCCAGCTCCACTAAGCCCATTACATGACACTAAACTGTACCTTCTGAGAAGTTTTTAGTTCTTAAGGTTGAATAGAGGGTGGTGACTTTAAAAGGAAAAACAGGGTGGAGGCTCTAAAAAGCTCTGAAGTTTATTGTTGCTATGCTGAGGCTAACACTGGAACTGGATGTGGCTAATGTAAATGGGGCTGTTACCCAGTTAGTGTCTGCCTAATGGAGTGCTCTCCAACGTTGATAAATGGATACATTGTAAAAGAATGAAAAGAATTGGAAATCTATCAATGTTCTTGAAGTCCAAGGGCTGTACATCTAATTTCATTATTTAATATGTGTACATCGTATACACTACACCGTACCGGTCTGGGGGAAGATGGATGGGATCTGGGCACTAAAAGCTCCAAGTTAATGAAATGGAGTTTTATCGCTGGTGATGGATGAAGTTCCACTTACCAGGCTTTGACATCATGGTGGAAGAGATGCCAAAACTGAAAAGAGGACTCTGGGATAATTTTCTCTCTTCTGAGTAGCTCTGTTAATGAATTTAATTAGACTCAGGGTGATCATCTCATTCTCAACAAAGGCTTCAAAGTACTGTTGAAGTCATCAATCAGTCACAGGAGCAAGGGTAAGAGGAAGCATTTAGACTCTGACCTGAGCTGAGTGATTATAATGAAAGAGGCAGGGTTGGGGGAAGAGAAGAAGAACTTTTAGCCAGAGTCACTGAAATTAGTCAACGTCATTATAATTGAAGAGCCCAACAACCTCGATATGTTTCATCTCTTGCACCTAGTGTGGGATTTGACGTTCTTTCTGTTCATAACTCCACATTTGTGTGAACACTGATGTATTTAACCAAGTAAGGTTAGGTTGAGCACCTTGTAATCCTTATGAAAATATTTCTGAAGAGTTCACTATTTGTCATCCTTCAAGCTGCATGCATTTTAAATACTAGAGTGAGTTACTTTTATTTTTACTTGATTCGATAGTTTTCTAACAGGAGCTATTTTATTTTTATTTTTTAAAAAACAAAGCTACCGAGTTTAGGTGGTGGACAAATAGGGTGGCTTTTTTTTTATAACACTCCCATGGTGATGTTCTGTTTTTGTTTGTAATAAGCTGGTTTCTGATTATTTTTCCTAGAAATCTGCCCAGTCTGTTTTGCATTTCGATTCTCTAGTATGTGTCTAGGCACAAGCCAGTGTTGGAGCCCCCGTTCTCACAAGGCTTCACTTGGTAGGAGAGTTAGTGTCAAGAAATTTAAAAGCTTGGTTTCACCCAATTCACATGATGTACCAAGCAAGCAAGAGTGAGTATTTTCATGGCAAAAAAAAAATCGTTGCTACATCAGAGAAGCACTTAGGGAGAAATAGACAGTCCTTGCATTTCTGCCATACGGCAGTCTGGGTAGAAAGGGAAGGAAGGAAACGTCTTTAGCTTGGACATAAATAAATTGTCGATCCCCTTTCCCTGTGAATGCAGTTCTTCAGACATCGAGCTGCGTCTAGTGTCTCGTGTCAGTACAGTACTCCCGTTTCCTGCTCTGTGATGGAGAAGGTGGAGACTAGGAAACTGGCTGGCTAAGCCTTGCCTAATGCAATCTGCTTTAGTATGCACATCACATCATGCCTGCTATACTGCAGGGAGCGAGCAGTTATCGCCCAAGCGTGCATCCTCTGAGCCAGGATAAACACTCCGTTACTCTCCCTCTAAACTGCTCTTCTGGGAGGGAGAGAAAATAAAGAGAGAGAGAGAGAGAGAGAGAGAGAGAGAGAGAGAGAGAGAGAGAGAGAGAGAGAGAGAGAGAGAGAGAGAGAGAGAGAGAGAGAGAGGCATTTGAAGTAACCTTTGAAAACAGAAAGCAGCAACCAATAGAACCTTTTTTGCCTTCTTTTTCTCCTCCACTTCTTACTAGAGAAATTTGTGTTATCTCAGCAATTAAGCAGAAGAGCCAACGTCTAGGGTTCCAGGCTGTGAAGGGAAGTAGCAACTTGTACCAGGTAGGAAGTGCTTTTCACCCTCCTCTTTCATTCCTACAGCACAGCGGCTGGCTGCCTGCTCCGTGACCATCCTGGGGCTGACTCCTGGAGATCTTGTGTCGATGAGCCACCATTCCCTGAGTGAAAGGGGACCTTGGGGAACCTTCATTGTTAATGACCTTCAGGATATTTCTTGAAAAAAGGAAAGAGGCTTCGTGCTCTGGAGTGAGCCAGTCTCTCCTTCCATCTGCCTGTGCAGAGGTGGGCACTTAGCATTTGGCTGCAGCTGGCAGAGCTGCAGCTGGTGCCCATCTATGAACCTATAGCCCAAATTAGTAAAAATTAGCCATTTTGCAATTACAGAAACAGCTGTTCTGCTTGTTTAAGAACACTATTGTAATGGCTTTTGCTGAACGAATTGCCATAAATTGTGTCCTGTACAGTAAGCAAACGTGACTTAGTATATAGTCAAAGTTCTGTTGCCAGTTAATCGGTTGTTTCCTTTTCATGGCCACTAGAGCATATTGCTTGAGAAGTTGGTCCAAACTTTTCTTTTTCTTTCCTTCTGTTTTGGCAGCTGGGTTTCTGTACTCAGTTTGACCTTTCTGCCATTAGCCACTAATCAATGGATTTTAAAAGAATTGGGTGTCATGGATGGGACAATGCTCACCTTTCTAATAATCTCAAGGCATGTGAAAACTCCAATTTCCTCTCGAGGTTGGGAGTTTAGAGGAGGAGATGGGGGACATTGCTTAGTTTATAGACTTCCTTTTCTGCTAGGTACCTGTAGAGTATTGGTCTGAAGAGGAAGCTTTGTGCTAAAATAATGTTCTTAAATTAATATCCATTTTCCTTAGAGTTTTCGTGTCTTTTTCCTAGTCTTGACTTTGGATCACACAATTAACCTCACTGAAACATTTGCCTGACCTTTCTTCCATATTGTATGTTGAGGACTTAGATTTTTCATTTGATTTATCTACTTAAATTAAAGGTATTTTGTCTTTTTTCCCCAATGTCTTGAAAAAACCTACCAGAGGCCCACATCTGAAGGTTGGCATTCCCTTTGAAAACATTGGCGGCGTCCTTCTATTGAATGTTAAATTTCAAGTCAATACCATAGTTTTAGAGGGGTTATATTCCTGGAAAACTTTTCTATGGCCCATTAAAGATGTCAAAAAACTCCACTACCTACCAGTCTTTGAAATTCCTGAATTATAAATAAAGGATCATTACTTTCTTGACAGACCCAGGTGGAAAAGAACTGCTTAAAATCAGATGCAATTATATCGATTTTCAAATTCTACCCAAATCTACCTTGTTACCATGACGTTCATTTGATGGGTTCATAGATCAGAGTTCTCTATGGGGAGAATATTTGCTATTAATTAATTACATGTATAGAATTCTCTAAAACTATAAATTGTAGAAGAACTGTCAATCTGCAACTCTAGAAGAGCATTCCTCACCAGAAGTTACTTACTTCAATGAAATCACAGGTCCAGACCAAAATAGGATGCCAACATTCCATATTAGCATAGTTCCTGACCCTAACCCTTGCAAGGGGGCTGGGAGGGAAAGTATCTTCTAATCGAGACTCCAATCTGAAATGGCAAAAATATTCAGTTCTTCTAACTAGAGAACCCAGGGACAAATTTTTCAGAGATGTCTAGATATCAATTATCACAAGATGATTAGGATAATATTGGCTCCGCAAAAGAATTCTCTGCAATTTTATGAATCCCACGGGTGCCTAGAATTCCAATGAAAGCTGGTGACTTATGAGTGTCAATAAAACCCCTGGGATGTAATTACAAGCGTAATTACATTAAATGTTGACCAATCTGAAAAACGAACCTGGCAAAGTAGGACTGTGAAATGGCAAAGTAATTGTTTATTGATGGACACTAGTTTTTCTAAAGAAGGCAGAAAAACTTGATTCTCTTAAGTGTTTAGAGTTGCTGATAGAGATGTAAGCATGAGTCTAATGAATGGATTTGCTATTGTTCACTACCATTATGTTTACTTTCTAGCACTCCTCGGGTCTATGATACTGAAATACTACTGATAACTAATAGTTATAGAATGCCTACTATGTGCGAGGCACTGTGCTAAGTGATTTCCAGATATGACTGCATTGAATATTCAAATAGTCTGTTGGAAAGAGGAAAAATTCATACAATTAAGCAGTTGCTTTGTCTCATAATACCCCAGTGTTTTTCACTCTTTGTTCACCCTTAACCCCCTAACTTGACTGACCCATTTGGCACCTTGTGGGCGTAGCTTTAGCCTCTAAACCTGAAGTCAATTAGGCACCTAGGTGACCGAGGTACATACCACTCAGTTCAGAAAATATTCAACCATCAAGATAGATAGAAGTGAATTATTGGATTAGCACCTTAGCCAGGAAGACCAATCGGCAAATCCCTAGGTGTTTTTTTGGAGGGGTCGGGGGTGGTAAAGACTTGGAATTTCATGGATATGGAGGATTCTCAGTGTGAAAAATCTCTCTAGTGATACAGATTGGCAACTTTCCTGCAACTTCCCTGTAACATAGGTATTAGAGAGTTTCTTAGGGGACAGAGAGAATGTGACTTGGTCACGATCACACTACCAGTGTGACTCAGAAGAAGGCCTTGAACTCAGGTCTTCCAAAACTCTGAAGATGGTCTTCCATCTACAATACCATGCTACCACTTGTTAAACATTGAGGACAAAAAAAAATAAAAAATAAAAAATAAACATTGAGGACAAGAAATGTAAAAGTCTTCTATAGAATATATATGTCTATGTATATATACGTGTATATACATAGATGTGTGTATATCGTGACATCGATATCACGTCAGGATAAACGAAGATAATCACCTATCTTTTTTCCCCTACAAATCAAAGGCATTTAATGAAACAACAGAGTAAGCAAAGTAGTGATGAAACAAGTCCTCCACACTGCTACACAGGACTGGGGCATATTTTCCCAGAAATTTGTAGAGCATCCATGTATACATGCAGGGACACAAACAGAGGGAACATATATCTTTTAGAACCTTTGATTTTTTCGGAAGGAAAACTTTTGGGGGGGATAAATTATTTGATCCTCCATTAAAATAACCTATTTTTGAGGGCAGCTATGTAGCTCAGTGGATTGAGAGGCAGGGCTGGAGACAGGAAGTCCTCAGTTCAAATCTGGATTCAGACACTTCCTAGCTGTGTGACCCTGGATAAGTAACTTAATTCCCATTGTCTAGCCCTTACCACTTTTCTGCTTTGGAACAGATACCTAGTACTGAAGCTATAACAGAAGATAAGGGCTTTAAAAATACATCCCTCATGGTATGGAGGTGATTCTGGGTCCTGGAAGGCTCTGCCAATGGAACATTTGGTTTGGCAGATCCTCCCAAGTTGGAAAGGAATTGAGAGCAGGTCCAGGTACAAACTGTGTGTCTGTCCTCCCAATACCTACTGAGTTCAGTTAGGAGAGGAGCCTCATTGCCAGAAGGTTGGCTACCAGGCAATGAATATTTTTGGCCAGAGCAATAGCAAGTGTTTACTGAGGTGTATGTGTAGGGAATCTTTTTAACTTATTAAAACAGAAATGTTATGAATGGTTGAAAAAAAAAACATTTAAAGACTCTGACCCAATACCCAAATGGAATCATTGGGAATATTTCATACTACCACCCCCACTATTCCCACCCCATCACCAATGCTACCACTACCACCACCACCACTACCACTACCACCACCACCACCACCACCACCACCACCACCACCACCACCACCACCACTACTACTACTACTACTACTAACTACTATGACTACTAGAAGGGAAAGGAGATAAGCATTTATTTAGTGCCTATTATGTGGAAGACATTATACTAAGCAAATACTAACAATAGGGAAATAGGTCTTGATCAATAACACATGTAAGGGGGCAGCTGGGCAGCTCAGTGGATTGAGAGTCAGGCCTAGAGATGGGAGGTCCTAGGTTCAAATCCGGCCTCAGACACTTCTCAGCTGGGTGACCCTGGGCAAGTCACTTGACCCCCATTGCCCACCCTTACCACTCTTCCACCAAAGAGCCAATACACAGAAGTTAAGGGTTTAAAAAAAAAAACAAATAACACATGTAAAACCCAGTGGAATTGCTCATTGGCTATGGGAGGGGGGTGGGAGGAGGGGAAGGAAAGAACATGATTCATGTAACTATGGAAAAATATTCTAAATGAATTAATTAAATAAATAAACTTTAAAAAAAGAAAGACATTATACTAAGCATTTTTTTACAAATATTTCAACTTGATCCTTCTGACAACCCTGCAAGGTCAGTGCTATTATTATTTCCATTTTATACACAAAGAAACTGAGGCAGGCAGAAGTTTAAATGGGGCTTAAGTGTGAAACCTGGGGCTTCAAAATTAATAAGTATCTAAGTCCAGATTTGAACTCTGATCTTTCTGACCTCAGGTCCAGCATTCTATCCATTGATCCACCTAGCTGCTTTACGATATTATTATTATTGTTGTTGTTATTATTATTATTATTATTATTACCATTAATAGCACTTAGACGAAATTAAAGTTTTTAAAGAGTTTTATACATATCATCTCACAGCAATCTCATGAGGTGGATCTTATTATTACCCCCATTTCACAGAAGACGAAACTTGGGGAAGGGGGTTGATATGAAATGAATTGCTTAGGGGCACAAGTAGCTGAAGCAAAATTTGAATCTAGATTTTTTTGCCTTGACATTCAGTGCTCTATCCACTTATCCAGGTAGTACGCCATGTCAGCTAGAACACTGAGCTGAGATTCCAGAGATGCTTGGGTTCGAAACTCTCCGTTACCTTGGGAAGTCGCTTAATCTCTCTGTTCCCTTAAGCAGTTCCCCTGACTTTACCTTCAGAGTCATGTAACCTGTGTCACAAGTGTGTTCCTTTTTCTTATTGAGACAATCTAAGCCTTCTGGAAAGTTCAAGTACTGATAAGAATATAGTTGTAGGAGGTTGCTGAGTTTACAGGAAAATGAGCCTTTGAGAATTTGATTGGCTCTTCTTATGGAGGATGTGGGTATATATCATGTGGGTGCCTTATCATGAATGGGCCGCGGTGATTGAAGATGGGTTCGTTAGGCGTAGAGTATCACAAATAACGTTCTTGGCACATTTTTTGGTGTTCTTCAGCCATTCAGTTGTGTCTTTGTGACCTTGTGGACCATACCACATAATTGAAAACCATAGGATTTTTCTGTGCAAAGATACTGGAGTGGTTTGCCATTTCTTTCTTAGTGGATTAAGGCAAACAGAGGTTAAGTGACTTGCTCAGGGTCTCACAGCTTAGAAATGTCTAAGGCCAGACTTGACTTTAGACCCAGCACTCTATCCACTGAGCCACCTAGTAGATGCCTCCTCCTAGCACAAGGCAGAAGAGTGGTAAGGGCTAGGCAATGGGGGTCAAGGAACTTGCCCAGAGTCGCACAGCCGGGAAATGTCTGAGGCCAGATTTGAACCCAGGACCTCCCGTCTCTAGGCCTGGCTCTCAATCCACTGAGCTACCCAGCTGCTTCTGGCCACTGGTCTTATTGCTGAAAGGTAGCATAGGCCACTGGAGTAAGTCCTTGGACTTATAAGGTTATAATGACCTAGTATGTCACTGTGGACATGGGAATTCAATATGTAAAATCAATTTAATCACTAGTGATTAAAGAATAATGATTAAGTTGATTATATCTAGGTTTAAAATGATCTTGGGCAACTTACTAAACCCAAGGCCTCAGTTTCCACATCTGTAAAATAAGAGGATTAGACTGCATTGCTTCTGAGATACCTCCCGCATTTAAATACCTAAGCCTAGCCACCTACCAGAGATATTCGTCCTTTATCCTCAGTTTCCTTTTCCAAGGTAAGTCATTCCTGGCACAGTAGAATGCTGAACAATTCTATTATTACCTATATTCTAGTGATTAAATCGACTCTGCTTGTTTGACTTTCCATCTCTGCTGTGAAGTACAAAGTCATTATAACCTTTGATTGTTTTTATATGGTTATGAATCTCTCAGTTCTGATGTTTATGTGTTTGGTTATTTGTTGAAAGCTTCATTCTAATTGCTCCCGAGGAAGTTGCTTGCCTTTAATAGTCAAGGAGCACAGAACTGACCTGAAGAGGCTTCCAGTGTCTCTTAATCCTTATCAGTTATGACCTGTTGAAAGTGCAAAAACACACCATTGATATTGGAGGATGGTCCATTGGACATGGGATCTTGAGATGTTTTGAAAGAAGAGAAGTCCAGATGTGCCATTTTTGCTGTATCTCAAGAATGACACTGTCCAAATCTTGCAGAATGGAGTGACTATTCCATGAATTTTGTTGCCACCTTTGCGAGTAAGTCAGAATTCCTACCCCCTTTCACTAAACACAAGTAGATGGGGAAAACCTCAGCGTAACACCCACCCCCCTATGGAACCAGAAGCAATGATTGTCATAGTGGAAATTTAGATGGCATCTGAACGTTTGTAAAGCACTTGGCATTCATTATCTTGTCTGATCCTCATGTCACCCCTGGGAGGCAGAATGAAGAAATGGAGACTTAGGGAGGTTAAGCAATATGTCCATTGTCACACAGCTAACACCACTGTCAGTGCTGGGATTCAAACGTGGATCTCTCCTAGCTTCAAGTCAAAGACTTTTCATTGTTTTTCTTTCCAACTTTTTCTTGGTGTGTTTTGTTTTTACATGACCTTCATTTCTTATGACATCCTTCCTCCCTCCTCCACAAAGAACCATCCCTTAGAACAAAGATCTCTTTCAAAAGAAAGAGAAATTCAGCCATTCAGCAAAGCTAAGCAAAATACCAACCAAGTTGAACTTCCAAAAACAAACCAGAACAACATTTATGAAGCCCTTACTATGTGTCTACTAGTGCACATCATATGCTCTGCTCAATACCCATAGTCCCCCACCTCTTTCAAGAAGGGAGGGAACTGTTTATTTTCTCTAGGTTGCATCAACTCATGTAGATTATGAAAATAAAAACTCTACTATAAAAGCAAATTGATATTCCTCCTCTCCCTGAGGACTATGAAATCTCACTCACACCCTTCTTTTGAAAAGACCAGTGTCTAACACAATCATTTCCTTATCTAATTTGTAATAATGCATGAATGCAATTTTGTTCTCTTTGGAGCTGAAATGACCTTATTGATGTTTGGGGGATGTGACCACATTTTTGACATAGGTTTAGTTTATGATGACATGACCATATATACTTTATCGAGATAAGAGTACTCCCTCTAGTGTGCAAATCCAAGTGAAAAGGTAAATATTCTGGAAACTTGTTAGAGACTTATTTAATTTTTTCCCCATGATCAACTGCTTAATGTGTTGGAACAGCTTAGATAAGGCGAGATCTACATCAATTTTTTAAAACATTATTAATGCTAAAATATTTAATAGAAATATTATTCTTAAAACAATTATCATCGACCACTAAGATAATTATAATGAAACATTATTAAGATAATAATTATGAAAACATCATTATTATTAAACTCTGATTATTACTTGGGAGGGGTAATCATAGTCCATTTTTATGACAAAAATTTCACTCTTCCACTCTCCATGCTAATTTCAGCCATATGGCAAGATATATGAAGTCAAGAAAGACCTGACTTCAAATTCCATCTCCTATCCAGCAACTTGATTATTGAACTCTTAGCTTGTATGTATAATTCAAAATAACGGGGCCAAATTTAATGTTGCTCCTGATCAATGAAGGGCATCCATGTCCAGTTTTAGGGATGTCTTAAATTATTTGGGAGCCCCGATCTTTTAGAATGTATTTAAACAATAATCCCCAAGAAACCAATAATTACCTGCAATTAACTGCTGGTTTGTTAGTTCGTTATGGACCATTAATGGGCTAACGAAGTGACTGCTAACTAAGGCAGCAGAGGTACCTATAAAGGTAACTATTGAAAGCCAGTCTTCCATATGGGAATTCCTCCCCTCACCCCTCCCCATTGTTGTCCTTAGCAAGAGACGATAAAGCAACATCTTTTTAAAACGATTAATGTTTCTCCTTCAGTGCATTTATGAGCTATGGTGTATAGCTTAATATGAGACAGCATGGAAAAAGACTTTGGACTGAGATGCAGTGAATTCTAGTTTGGGTTCTGCTTTGTAACCTGGAGCAAATGACTAGACCTTTTTGAACCCCAGTTTTTCATCTGCGAAGTGGGGGTGATGATATTGGTACTATTGCAGACTGTTGGTATGAAGATCCAATGAGCTAATACATGTTAGCTCTTTGTAACAGTAAAACATCATGACAATATAAACTGCTGTTAATTTCATTGCATAATAAAGATACTTTGCATGTAATAGAGGCTTAAGGAATGTTTGCCTCAGTTTTCCCATTTATAAAAAGAGCTGAAGAAGGGAAAGGTAAACCATTCCAGTGTCTTTGTCAAAAAAAAAAAATCCAAATGAGATCATGGACAGTCACAACTGTAAATGACCAAACAACAAAAAATGAATATTTGTTGAATTGAAAGACAATCTAGAATCACACGCTTAGATCTTTTTTATTTAATTGTTTACAAGATTCTGAGTAGTTAAGTGATTAACCTTGGGTCACATAGCTAGTATTTGAGGCAGGATTTGAATTGAAGGTTTCCTGACTCCAGGCACAGCACTCTGTTCACTATGCAACAGAGCCCTTCAACCAGGAGCTGATGAATATTGTTAGCACAGGTCTAGAGTCTCAGCTTTCTCATCTCTAAAATGGGATTGAGATAGGGATTGCATATGGACCCAAGATTTCACTGCTTAAGAGAACTTCCAGGATGGTAAATGCTAACAAAGCAGGCATCCTCTACAATTTAGTCTTAGAGTTGTATTGAGCACGGAGAGGTTATAGTGACTTACCATAATCAGGATCTGTCAGTGAGAGGATTTGAACCAAGATCTTCCTGGCTTTGAAGCCACATTTCTCTTCCTTATTGCATGCTGCTTTTCTCACCTCTAAAAAGAGAATAGGAGTAGCGGTTTATCTAACAGGGGTGTGTTTTGAAGATCAGATGTAATAATGCTTGTAAGTAACTTTGCAAAGCATAAAGCATCATATAAATATGAGCATTTATTACTCTATATCTGAAGTAAGGAAAGGGATGAGGAATATAGATAAAGAAAATAACATTCTCCCTCATATTTTGTTTGACTTAGATCTGTCCATTATTTTTTGCATGCATTTAAAAATGGATGTACTCATTTGGAAGATGACCAGTATTTCAAACAAAATAATCTACACAAATCAGTCAGTGAACATTTATTGAGAATCTATTATGGGCGCAGCTAGGTGTCCCAGTGGATAGAAAGTCAGACCTAGAAACAGGAGTCTTGGGTTCAAATGTGACCTCAGACACTTTGTAGATGTGAGACCCTGAGCAAGTCACTTAACCCTTATTGCCTAGCCTTTAACATTCTTCTACCCTGGAACCAATTCACAATATTGTTTCTAAGAGAGAAGGTAATGTGTTTTTTTAATTAATTATTTTTAGAAAAATTTTCCGTGGTTACATAATTCATATTTTTACTTTACCCTTCACCCTCTCAAACTCCCCCCGCATAGCTAACTTGCATTTCCACTGGTTTTAACATGTGTGGTCAGTCAAGACTTATTTACATATTATTGATAGTTGCATTGGTGTGGTCCTTTCGGGTCTACATCCCCCATCATGTCTTCATCAACCCAGGTGTTCAAGCAATTGTTTTTCTTCTGTGTTTCCTCTCCTGCAGTTCTTCCTCTGAATGTGGGTAGCATTTTTTTCCATAAATCCCTCAGAATTGTCTTGGGTCATTGCATTGCTGCTAGTACAGACGTCCATTACATTCGATTTTACCACAGTGTATCAGTCTCTGTGTACAACGTTCTTCTGGCTCTGCTCCTTTCACTCTGCATCAATTCCTGGAGGTCTTTCCAGTTCACATGAAATTCCTCCAGTTTATTATTCCTTTGAGCACAATAGTATTCCATCACCAACATATACCACAATTTGTTCAGCCATTCCCCAATTGAAGGGCATACCCTCACTTTTTAGGTTTTTGCCACCACAAAGAGTGCAGCTATAAATATTTTGGTACAAGTCTGTTTATCTATAATCTCTTTGGGGTACAAACCCAGCAATGGTATGACTGGATCAAAGGGCAGGCATTCTTTTATCCCTCTTTGGGCATAATTCCAAACTGCCATCCAAAATGGTTGGGTCAGTTCACAACTCCACCAGCAGTGCATTAACGTCCCAATTTTGCCACATCCCCTCCAATATACGTTACTCTCCCCTGCTATCATTTTAGCCAATCTGCTAGGTGTGAGGTGGTACCTCAGAGTTGTTTTGATTTGCATTTCTCTAATTATAAGAGATTTAGAACACTTTCTCATGTGCTTATTGTAAAAATCCTAGAGAATCAACTAAAAAGCTAGTAGAAATAATCAACAACTTTAGCAGAGTTGCAGGATACAAAATAAATGCACATAAATGATCAGAATTTCTATATATCTCCAACACATCACAGCAGCAAGAAGTAGAAAGAGAAACACCATTTAAAATCACCCTAGACAATATAAAATACTTAGGAATCTATCTACCAAAACAAACACAGGAATTATATGAATACAACTACAAAACACTTTCCAAACAATTAAAACTAGATCTAAACAATTGGAAAAACATTGAGTCCTCATGGGTAGGAAGAGCTAACATAATAAAAATGACCATTCTACCCAAATTAATTTACTTATTTAGTGCCATATCTATCAAACTACCAAAAAAACTTTTTTAATGATTTAGAAAAAACTATAACAAAGTTTATTTGGAAAAACAAAAGATCAAGAATATCAAGGGAAATAATGAAAAAAAGTGAAAGAAAGTGGCTTAGAAGTACCAGATATTAAGCTATACTATAAAGCAGCGGCAATCAAAACAATATGGTACTAGCTAAGAGATAGAAGGGAGGATCAGTGGAATAGACTTGGGGTAAGAAACATCAGCAAAACAGTGTATGATAAATCCAAAGAGCCCAACTTTTGGGACAAAAACCCACTATTTGACAAAAACTGCTGGGAAAATTGGAAAACAATATGGGAGAGATTAGGTTTAGATCAACATCTCATACCCTACACCAAGATAAATTCAGAATGGGTGAAAGACTTCAATATAAAGAGGGAAACTGTAAGTAAATTAAGCGAACACAGAATAGTATACTTGTCAGATCTCTGGGAAAGGAAAGATTTTAAAACCAAGCAAGAGATAGAGAATATTACAAAATGTAAAATAAATAATTTTGATTACATCAATTAAAAAGGTTTTGTACAAACAAAAACAATGCAACAAAAATCAGAAGGGAAACCAACAAACTGGGAAAAATGTTTATAACAAAATATTCTGACAGAGGTCTAATTACTCAAATATACAAGCAGCTAAATCAATTGTATAAAAATCAAGCCATTCCCCAATTGATAAATGGGCAAGGGACCTGAATAGGCAATTTTGAGGTAATTTTTTTTTTAAAGCATCTATTATGTGGTAGTCACTGTGTTGGGTATAGGAGATACAATTAAATACCCACACATGTGCATGTATACACACACACACACACACACACATACACACACACACACACAAAGTTCTTGCCATCAAGGACTTTATATTCTTTTGGGGGGAAGATAAAAATAAATATCCAATATATACTGTTATACTCTTAGAATCTCTGAAGAACATCTCAACTTCCATTTTCATAGGTACACTGGGTCCCAAGGGTGTCTACATCTCCCTCAAATTTTTGGGAGTACCCTTGAAAGATTGGGAAGCATAGCTAGGTCCCAGTTAGTTTGATAATAAATCCCATGAAGTGGTTACATTATTTGAATTTGTACTACTCAAAGTTATAATTATATGTTACATATGGTAATTGATTCTAGCCCAATGGAAATATTCAATAGAAAAAAGTTTAAATAAGTTTTTATCTGTCTATTAACATAATAAAATATGCTTCTGACTTGAGCTTTTTACAAAATCATAGAATAGTTTTAGAAAGCAAAAATTTTAAATATATCATAGAATGTGGTACCTAAAGATAAGCCAACACTGATGATATGATGGAATTATTGTTATTATAATTTAAAATATTTTAGCAACTAGACTGAACTGTCTTCTTTCTTTAAATCTTCATACATACCCTTTTAGGTGCAAAGAACTTTATCTACATCTTTGCGAATTTGCATGTTCACATTTTCACATAATGAACCAAGTGTAGTTGGATGACCTGAGGAATTATCTGAAATCAGGAATGCTTTACAGGCGGTATTGTCATCCTTGTGATATTTTTTTCAACAGCTGGGTTGAAATAACTCTAAAACCAGTCTTCAAAAACCGATTTAGTAACCCATACTTGCTCATGACTGCCATAGAATGGAAGTAGTTCATGGCAGTAGCCATTGAAGAGTGTGATTATTCTGAGACCAATACACCAGCTATGGTGTTAATTTCAAATACCCTTCTTGTATTACCTATTCTGTATTATAAATATAAGTGTTAGGTGATCTTTAAACATTTTAAATCTAGGTTGGGTTTTTCTTTCATAGAAATGTAAGACCTGCAAGGCTTCCTTTTCCAGAATAAGTCCATTTCATCCACATTAAAAATGTGTTGATCAATGTATTTACCTTCATTCATTATTTTCTTCAAATGTCAGGATGTTTAGTCATTACACCTTTATCTGCTCTGGCAGGGTCTCCAATAATTTTAACATGATGTAATTAAACTTGGTGTTTTTTAAGTGATTGACCCAACCAACACTTGTAGTAAAATGGCCTTCACTAGCCACTTTATTTCCATTTTTTTTCACTGTCTTAAATAAACCTGAAGCTTTTGTCTGAATGGCTGCTCTAGGAGGAATGTATTTTTGATTGCAATCTTTAATCAATACAGCTAAAAGATGCTCTCTCCTTTTCTATCATTACAACAATTCTATTCCTTTTAGTTGTTTGCAAGCCACAAAAGATAATGTGTTTTTTGTTTCCCCTGCAAGTTTTATAATATTCTATACCATAGATTCAGACATTCTGATATCTCATCTTATTTTAGTTACAGTAACCACGTTCATGACATTCAATTACGTGAACTTTTTGTTCTAATGCAAAAACAAGCCTCTTCTTGTTTTGTACTGGAAGCATTTCTACTGGAAGGATTCTTCTTTTTGTATGTTTTTTTTAAGAACTCTTTTCTTTTTAACTCCAAACTGTGGGTAATATAGTACACAGAAGCACATCATGTCATACCCTGATATTTTGGTGGGTAAGCAGAGATTTGTGATTTAGTGGTGTGTTAAAACCCTCAACTAGCACACACATATTGCATTAATAGAATTTTGGCTTACATTAAATAAGATTTGGCATTATTTATTATTTACATGATATCAAATTTCTGTTTCTTTGCATTCATTGTAACCTAGCTGTGTTTTTTCAAAATCTTCTGTCTTAGAATTGGCATTAAGCATTGGTTCTAAGGCGGAAGAGTGGTAAGTGTTAGATAGTTGGAGTTAATTGACTTGTCCAGGGTCACACAGTTAGGTAGTGTCTCAGGCGAGATTTGAACCCAAGATCTCCCTTTTTCAGGCCTGATTCTCTATCTGCTGAGCCACCTAGCTGCCCTTAGTTGTATATTTAAAAAATACTATCAGTTTCAGGCTTCATTCTAATATATTCACTTCCATGTTAGCAGCACCTCAGTTTAATTTAAACAACTAACATCAATTTACTCTTATAAAATGACATTATAGCAAGAACAGAAGTTACAGAGGATTTTCCCTTAACAACTGTAGGAAACTTTTCCACTAGGCCGCCTTTGTTCCTAGGGAGAATGGGCTCCAACTTAAAATGATTTCATTACATCATTTGCCGCTCCCCCCACACTCAAGTTCACTTCCAAATTCTAAATTGGCTAAAAGCCAATATATAAATCACTATATCTCCTGCTTTCCTGGGTTAAACAGGCTGCTTAGTACCTTACTCTTCATTGTCTGACTTCCATGGAATTGGACTCGAGGTCCTGCATATCGAGTACCTCACCACTCTGACCTTTCAAAGTTGAAAAGATTATACTTCTCTCCAGGACTCTTTCACTCCAAAACAAACAAAGAAAAACAACAACAGGAGGAAAGAGAAAAAGAACAGAGTTCTGCATTGAAGGGCCACTGGGAGAATCCAGATGGGGAGGGATCAAGACCTTTCTCTATCTAGAGGCTTACTATATTGTTTCTCTCACCCAAATAGCAGCCAGGCAGAAGTGAGGAAGAAAGGGGCTCTTCCTTTGCCTGGCTAGTGCTTTTGGACTGTACTGGCTCAGCAAATAATCAACAATACATCTCCGTGGCTGGTGGATTGGAACCCATTACACAATGTTTGAACATGCATTAATCAGAACATAGGGCCCTTCCATTACATATCATCATTTTTTTCCAGAAGCAAGCTCCTCAGCCGCTTTCTTTCTTTTTTTAAACCCTCACCTTCTGTCTTAGAATTAATACTGCATATTGTTTCCAAGGCAGAAGAGTGGTAAGGGCTAGGCAATGGGGGTGAAGTGACTTGCCCAGGGTCTCACATGTAAACAACAATTTATAAGCAAAATGTAAACTGGAAGTCAACTCAGAAGGAAGGCGCTGGTATTTAGAGGGCCTGGGAGGGGCAACTAGATGGCTCAGTGGATTGAGATCCAGACCTGGAGCCTGGAGGTCCTGGATTCAAATGTGGCCTTATATACTTCCTAATTGTGTAACCTTGGGTGAGTCACTTAACCCCAATTGCCTAGCCCTTGGATGCTTTTCTGCCTTGAAACTGATACTTCGCATCAATTCTAAGATGGAAGGTAAGGGTTTCAAGGGAAGAGGGACAAGGAAAGGCTTTTTGGCAGAGGTAGGGTTTTAGGTAAAACTTGAAAGAAGCCAGGAGGAGGAAATGAGGAAGGAAGGGTGTTCCAGGTGTGAGGGGCAGCCAGTGAAAATGCTCAGAGTCTGTTCTAGGGAGAACAAGGAGGTTGGTATAACTAGATCACAGAGGGGATAGTACCTAGAGAGGAGTCAGGTCTTAGAAGGTCAGAATGCCATGTTAAGAAGGGCCTCGAATGCCAAATAGAGGGTGATGTAGTTGATCCTGGAAGTAATAGGGAGTCACTAGAGTTTAATAAATAGGGGGGGTGACATGGTCAGACATGCACTTTAGGAAGATAGCTTAGGTAGCTAAGTGAAGGCTAATTAGAGATCTCCTAGCAGGCTATTGGAATCCTGTAGGTGTAAGATGATGATGACCTGCACTAGGGTAACGGCATTGTCACAGGAGAGAAGGAGGCATCTCTGAGAGATGATGGGGAAAAATTTTGCAAGGAGTAGAGACTGGGAGTGAGGGAGAGTGGAGGAGTCATGGATGACACTAAGGTTGTAAGCCTGGGTGACTAAGAGGATAGGGGTGCTCTCAACAGAAATAGGGACATTTGGAAGAGAGGAGCGTTTAGGGGATGCAGAATGAAGTATTCTAATTTGGCCGTGGTAAGATGAAGTGGCCAATAATCAAAACCTTGTTAGAGAATCTCTTGAATCCCCAAAGCTTAGCCCCAAATCTGGTACCTAGTAAAGAGCCTAAACACTTGTTTATGGTCAATATTGTCTTGACCCCGCCAAAAGAAAAAAGGAAATGTCCTTTAACAGGGGCCTTTAACCCCACACTGTTGCTAAGGGCGTACATTTCTTAAATCACCCCACAGAGGCACTATATTCCCTGCTGCTGGCATCTGGCCATCCCTAGCTGTGTTTCAAGAGCCCTGGCTCTTACATAGCCAAGTAGAAGTCGGCAATTAGGGCATTAGGCCTCTTCTCTGTAAAATAGAAACTTGAAATACTTATTTCACAGGGAGATCTGAAAGGACATTTTCCACTCGCAAGAGAAGTTGTTTTTGAGATGCATTTTCGAAAAGTCCAAGATTGTTATGAAAAGTTCCAGGGTGATTTAGTGGCCTGCTATTTTGATAGGTTTGTCTAGTGCTGTCTCATTCTGCTGGCTGTGTTAATGGCAGCAAAATGAAAGGAAATAGAATAAATGATGCAATTTTCTTGGGGCCTCTTTCTGGTTTCCATTTGTGACATCAGGTAGCAGTACCTTGGCCCCCTGGCTCAAAGTGTGCACGTGGTCCTGGGGCTGATAAAGGGATGGTAGTGGCCCTACCAAGCTGATTAGACCTTCTTGCTACAAGAGAAAGAAAAGAGGTGGGGGTCTCTGAAGAGGACATGTGACAGGTTTCCAGTCCCTGCCAAAAAGCAAAGGAAGGAACAGATGAAAGACGTCACAATGAAGCCATTTGGGCCATCCATTTTTACTTTTCCCCCATGAAACTGAAAGAGCCTGAATTACCCTTTTTGCAGGCAAATTACCATTTGCAAGTAAACAAGTAGAAAGACTTGTCAATATTGCTTAGAATATATTTAGAAAGATAGCAAGCTCTTTGTGTGCCTTGTGAATTTGCTTTTTGAGAAGTTCCAACACCCTAGGGACTTTGGGGGAGATTCGATTCCACCATTCCCATGATCCATGCAGTAGATCTTTCTGTTAATCCCACTTTGCATGGGATGGTTTTCCTAATGGCTCCAGTCATTCACATGTCATTTAAACTTTTCAAGCCCTCCATTTTCATTCTCTCTTGCTTTTTCTCCCTAGACAACCCCCTACGTAAGTGACAAATAAATAAAGAGAACCCCTGCCATTCTGGAAATGTCCAGAATCTCTCATAAGGAGATAGGTGCACATTGAAAAGGTTTCCATGTCCCAAAACCATTATATTACAAATATTGAGCAATGCCTCCATCCTTCCAAAGTCTGTACATTCAGGGAAACATATTCCTTCTTTCATTCACAGCTCCTACTCTCTTTGATGCTAATAAGCAGTATGTGAGCAGTAGAGGAGGAAATTATAGCCTCTTTTGAGTCCAATATTGCAGTTGAAGAAAAATTTATCAAGATAAATATTCTCATTTCCCAGCCTGTGCTCTCTCCATCATCATCTGGAATGAAACAGAGAGGAGGTTTTGCCCCCCATGTTTCCTGAAATATTTATTCACCCAGGTGATTTGTGGAGTATGAGGTGGATCATAGAATACTGGCCCTGCCGTGGAGACCCATGCGCCTCACCCAACTAACTCTTCTCCATTTATTCACACTGGGCCAAATGTTATTATTGAGAATGGTAATGGATCCATTTACCGTAATTGATCCAGTGATAATTCTAAGTGAAAGAGGAAGGAAAAGGTCCTGTTAGACTCGGCAATTACTTTGAACACTTTTGCATAATCAACAGGCTTGATGAGCATAGAAAAGCCCTGGATTTGAGGTCAAAGAACTTGGATTCAAATCTCAACTCTGCCAGTGTAATACTAGGCAAATTATTTTGCTTTTATGGGCCTCAGTCTCTTGATTCATAAAATGAGGACAATGAACTCAATGTCCTCTATGGTCCCTTCAGCCTTTAAATCTAGAGGCCTATGAAGGACCAAATTTAATAAATTAGGATTGATCAGCAGTCTTTGGAAAGTAAATGACAATCTATACAAGTGATCAAACAGAGAAACACTTATGTTTCATTTCGAGACCAAGGAATCTGTGCTGCCCTTTTGGTAAGACCCTCAGAAGAAAATGGCAGTAGGATATGACATTGTCAAGAGAATTTGTTATCACTTCCTCTTAGTAACCCTGGAGTGACAGGAAGTCTCTGCCTTCCTCCAACTGGAGAGATACCTTTTCTGCACAACCACACACTGTTGACTTTTATTAGCTGGCTCCCTTGATGGCAGTATTTCCCCTCCTATGGGGCAGAGGTGGTGGAAGTCTTTCCAATTCGTCACATGGTGGCCCAAACTAGCAGTTCTATCCTGGGAATAACAACTTGAATTCACATGATATTCAAAGAGACCAGGAAGGGTATAGATATTGTCTCCTGAAAATCAAGTTTGAGATGCTGCAGTTTAAGGGGAAAATCATCTTGTTACTAGTAAACTGAGAAAATTTGATTCAAAAGTTGTTGGAGAGAAATAAGTAGGGAACCCCTGGTGGGGTCTTTTTTTACAGTCACTTTTCTCACTTTCACAGCAATTTAAAAATAAAAGTGTGGAAAAGCACATTGATGTTTGTCTCATTTCAGATGACCACGTTATCACTGTTTGTAGCAACCCTTATAGGGACGATTTGGTTACTTTTGCAAGGATACAGGGCACTTTATGTTTGTGGCCCAGAGAGCATATGTACTTACCTCCTGGGAAAGTAGATTGCCAAGCTATTGTCATGTTGTAATTGATGACTTAGGCCTTGGTACCATTTGCTGGAAAAACATTGTCAGTGCTGGCATTTTTGATAGTGATAATGGTAGCATTGGCTGCCATTGGCCACCATATTCAACTAATTGGACTCTGATAAATTGGGGTTGCTGACGAGGTACTCACTCTCAGACAAAATTAGACAAACTAGAAGCCTGATAGACTTCTGCTCTAAGGAAATACAGAGAAATAGTTGGAACATACAAACATTAAAGGGTATCTAGGGTAGCAGAGTGGATAGAGCACTGGGCTTAGAATCAGGAAGACTCATCTTCATGAGTTCAAATCCATCCTCAGACACTTATTGGCTGTGTGACCCTGGGAAAGTCACTTGCTATGTTTGCCTCAGTTCCTCGTCTTTAAAATGAGCCAGAGAAGGAAACGGTATACCACTCTTGGTATCTTTGCCATGAAAAGCCCAAATGAGATCCCAGAGAGTCAGACATGACTGAAAAATGACTAAATGGTAATAACCAAAATTAGTCCTAATAACAAATGAGGCAAGTGATTTTTTTAACCCTTACCTTCTGTCTTGGAATCAATACTGTGTATTGGTTCCAAGGCAGAAGAGCAGTAAGGGCTAGGCAATGGGGGTGAAGTGACTTGCCCAGGGTCACACAGCTGGGAAGTGTCTGAGGCCAGATTTGAACTTAGGACTTCCCATCTCTAGGCCTGGCTCTCAGTCCACTGAGCTACCTAGCTGCCCCTGAGGCTAGTGATTTTTTAATGATCTTATGGTGGCAGAAAGACTTCCATGCTAAGATTCTAGGAAAAGAATAGGAGAGAAGATCTCTTTTGCTCCATAAACCCTTTGTACTGTGTATCTAGCCCTAGGCCAGGCTATGGGATAAAGGGGTTGGGGCTTATAAGAGAAATATACAGCTCCCTCTTTTTTCAAGGAAATTACTGTCCAGTTGAGGAGGTGAGCCACTTGATTTGAAACTGTTATCTCTTTGAGGGAAGGAAAAGAGTGCTAGAGTTGGAATCCAAAGACCTGAGTTTCAGTCCCAGATATTTTGGACCAAGTCTCCATTTTAAAAGGCACCCACATGTCACTCCTATGTTTTGATTTTTCTTTGGCACGATTTTGGACAAAGTTAACAAAAAGAAAAATAGAGAATATCCTGTCTTGGTACCCAAGGCCAAAGACAGATTAGTAGTTTAGAAAGCCTCTGCTTTTTCCCCCCAATCACAACAAACTATTCTCCGAGGCTTTGGGGTTATAAAATCAGCTTGACTGAGTGTTTTCTGTATACATTCTAAATATTGGTAGGTCACAGATCACATTCAAAAGACCACAAGTCCCATGGATATTTCCCTTCCTTTGTGGACTATGAAGAAACTGAGATTTCTTCATTTCCTGAGTGGTACCATAAATTGTAAGTAGATTTTATTGGCTCAAAAGCATATTTCATTTTTTTTTAAATTTTAAACCCTTAACTTCTGTGTATTGACTTATAGGTGGAAGAGTGGTAAGGGTAGGCAATGGGGGTCAAGTGACTTGCCCAGGGTCACACAGCTGGGAAGTGTCTGAGGCCGGATTTGAACCCAGGACCTCCCGTCTCTAGGCCTGGCTCTCAATTCACTGAGCTACCCAGCTGCCCCATATTTCATTTTTTAAAAAGACCACACTGTCACAATATAATTATGCTGAAGTAAAATTTTAGCTATTGATACCAATGAAGGACAATATCTGGATTTAAAAAAAATGTTTGAATACATATAGTTATAGATAAGGGTGGTTTGTAATTAGCATACCAAGTACTTACATGTCATGGTACAGTAGAAAGTTTATTAGATTTATAGTTGGAGTACCTGGGTTCCAGTCCTGACTCTGCCCTGCTACTTAATATCTGTGTGATCTCAGAATTTTCACTTAACCTCTATAGCCTCAGTTTCCTCAATTATAAAATAAAGGGATGGGATTCCATGTCCTCTGAAGCCCTTTCCAGTTCTACAGGTAGGATCCTATGATCTAATCATTGTTTTGAAGCACTTAAAAATTCTGTATTCACTTAAGGAAATTCAACACTTCCCCTGTGATCTTGTTTATTAATATTGTGTGGGTAGAATTTGCTCCCCAGGACTCTCTTACCCAGCATCCCATTTGTGTATGAACTCAGTGATGCTGGGTAGGAGAGTCCTGGGGAGCAAATTCTATCCACACAATAGTCATTTCTTTAGCACATACTAGTTTTGTTACTAGCAAAAAGGAAAACTCTCACTCAAGTTCTATCAGGAATATTGCATATTGGGAGTATTTGGGGTTAAGGGGACCCTACTGTACCTCTGGTGACCCCTTTTTGGTTCTAACTACTCTTGTAGATCTTTTTTGAAATTGCAACATCCAGGTTTCTCTCAGCACAAGAAACTAAAGAGTCTTTTCTCATGCTGTCGTTGTTGTCTTCAAAATTGGTTTGGACACTTTGACAGGGAGTTGTAATACTGAATTATTCAAAAATTAAATATGTGATATTATGCAAGGAAGTAAAAAATTAATTATACCAGAGGAACTGGGGCTTGCGAAATTGTTTTTAGCTATTAAGTACCACGTTTCTTGGTATCATCCCATCTGAATTATTTAATGAATCTATTGGGGGAAATTTAAAATAGAACAAAAAGCATAGATTTGCTCTCATGCTGCATCAAGGCTGCACACTAAATGGCAGTATAACCGATGTATATGATATGTTAAGGGTATATTGTGACAGAGAGTCCCTAATAGCCTTTGGCAAATCCCCAGGGGTATTCTAGGAAATTCTCCAATTTGGAGGAGGTTTTTTTTTTTAAAAAGCAGCATTTTCTAAAGCTCCAAGAGTCTTGCTTGACTGTTATTGGACTGTTGGCCAAGGTATGATGTCTCATGGTGTTATAAAGGTGAGACTGGGTTCTACTATGCCTCAAAGAATTCAACTGGCTGGAGCCAGTGATTGCCATTTGAGGATGAGCCTAAAGAGTTTCTGAGAACCTTTCTCACCGGGGGGCTGTATATTGAGGTACTTTGTAGATAGAGCAACACTCAAGCATCATCTGTCACAAGGCATAGGTACTCTAACTTCCCCCTCTCATGAAATTACAGATCCTTGGAGGACAAAAGAAATGAAAGACATCTATAAAAACTCAAAACTTTATCTTAGGAAATTCCACAACTGGAAGGAATCTGAGGACATCTGGTCCCTCATTCTGCCTCATAGAGGATTGAATTACCCTTTTGCTCCCTTGAAGACAGTTAATACTTACCATATACCCAGGTATAATGAAACACTACTGCAACTTCAGCAAAGATGAAGAGGAATGTACAAAGTAATGGAGAGGTAAGTAAGGAGAATTTAGAAAACAATACACCTGGTGACTCCAACAGGGGGATTGAAAAAACGTCAAAAAATGCAATTCAGGGGGCAGCTGGGCAGCTCAGTGGATTGAGAGCCAGGCTTTGAGACAGAAGGTCCTAGGCTTAAATCTGATCTCAGACACTTCCCAGCTGTGTGATCCTGGGCAAGTCACTTGACTCCCATTGCCTACCCTTACTACTCTTCTGCCTTGGAGCCAATACATAGTATTGGCTCCAAGACAGAAGGTCAGGGTTAAAAAAGTGCAATTCAGTCAGGCAACAAATAAACATATGCACAAACTACATATAGGAAAACTAGGAGAGGGGGAAAGGTTTAGGGGGAAAGATTATGACATTTGGACATATTAAGTCTAAGATTTCTACAGGACATCCAGTTTAAGGTGTCTGAGAAGCAGCTGGAGATGTGAGATTAGAAGTGAACAGAGAGTTTAGGGTAGCATAAGTTGATTTGAGAATCAACATAGAGATGCTAATGATATCCATTGGGGCCAACAGGATTACCAAGTGAAGTCTATTGAGGGAGAAGAGAAAGGGTCCAGGGTAGAACCCTGTAGAAGATCTATGGTTAAAGGGCATAATATGAATAAGGATTCAACAAGGGAAAATGAGACTGAAAATGAATGCACTATAATTATAAGGAATGGAGAGAAGTGGGAAACATGTACTCCCTCCTGTTCTTTGTAGAAGTTGAAGACTCTGAGCATAACATATTGCATATACAGTTGGACTTGGGCGATGTGTTAGGTCAGTGATGGCAAACCTTTTAGAGCAGGGGTGGGTAACGTATGGCTCTTTCTTCAGGAGAGTCATTTTTTTTCAGGCACTGTTGTTACAGGAGCTTGCACTGTTACAGGAGCGGCACTGTGAGCACTGTACGGCTCTCATGAAATTACATTTTTAAAAATGTAGCGTTTATGGCTCTCACGGCCAAAAAGGTTGCTGACCCCTGTTTTAGAGACTGAATGCCCAACTGTAACCTTCACGGCACATTTGAACCCCCCCACCTTATCCCAGAGAGGGGAGGGAGGAAGCATTCTCATTGTGCTACTGGGTAGAGGGGCAGGTGATATGAGAAATATCCTCAGGTATGTCTGGAGAGGGGGAAGGAAGCAGCCCCCTTTGGCATGCATGTCATAGGTTCACCAACACAGTGTTAGGTGATTTTGCTGAACTGACTTTTTTCCATTAATTTTATTTTTAAAAACCTTTACCTTCTGTCTTAAAGTCAATAGTATATATCAGTTCCAAAACAAAAGAGGAGTAAAGGCTAGGTAATTGGGGTTAAGTGACTTACCCAGAGTCACACAGCTAGGAAGTATCTGAGTATAGATTTGAACCCAGGACCACCAGCCTCCAAAACTGGTTATGTATTTACTGGGTCTCCATTTATTTTTAAAGTATCATTTGATATGATTGCTCACTGGGGATGGGATAGAAGGTGATATATTTGTAAATGGAGGCCATCTAACCTTTCAAAAGACATGCTATTTTAAAAAAAATAGAAGTAGGTAAGGGTGGCATGAGGGGAAATGGCAAACTCTAGGTTGTAGCCAGGTTATCAGTGATAGGATCCAGAGGTATATATCATTCTAAGGTTGACCTACTACACAGCAGTGAGGATTATTTGATTTGCTCATCTTCCAGATATCAGCAAGAGTTGCTCTGCCCCATGGCTAGCTCAAATGGAGAATTAATTCTGTCTATGTAGAAGTGTGGTCATGGGTTCTGGAGAGTCTATACTTTTGGTCCATCAATTGGAGAATGATGAATCCAATTGTGCTACTTGAATGGATTCCCTTCTGCTTGCATCAGAAATAATCCTATTTGGAAGGGTTCCACATAACCTTGGGAAACTGGTATGCTGTCGTTCATCTTTCAAAGAGAACCAATGGCATCTTAGAGTGTTGACTTGCTTGTGAATTGGATTGAAGTGAGGCAGAGTTGCTCAAAGTTGTCGGCCTCACTCGTTCTTCCATTGTCATTGAAATCTAGTGATGGGGACTGATGATAGTCCAAGATGCAGTGGATGACCCTGGCATCTTCCATGTCTGCCCAGTCTCTAAGTGCTCTATAGCACCTGCTTCAGCTGCTTTCATGGTCATTGGAACAATTTGTTCTCATCTGACTATTCCACTAGGGGAAGTCTTCACATGCTTGGGGTAGACATGCCCTTTCCTCATGAAGGGTTTGAAGGCAGTCCATTACCTTCAGCCTGGTTTAACATGTCTGCCAAGACAGTTTGACCAGGGTGTGACTACTGGGTATGCTACAGCTTCTTGGAACCACAGGTGAGAGACTGGTAGAAACTGATGCTGACAGAACCAAGCCTAGAAAACAATATTCACAGCAACTCTATCAAAACAAATGGAAAGACCTTCCCTCCTTCCCTCCCCACCAAAGAAACCAAATCCAGCATAATTTTAATGATCAACCCTATTGCCAAAGAAGAGACAAGAGAACGTGTCTCCCTTCTTTCTTTGCAGAGGTAAAGGGCTATATTGCATACCAGTGACAGATTCGATGGGTATGCTGCTTATTTTTGCTGAGGAGGGTTTCTTAAGTCTATTTTTTATTCCTTGTTGCAAAGGTTAGCCCACGGGAAAAGAGAGGGGTGCTATATTCAGAAATAAAGGTGATAACAAAATAAAATAATGAAAAATTAAAACTTAAAAATATAAAAAGGAAAACAAAACCAACTCACCACAAAATCTCCCTTTTTTTAAAGACAACCAATCCTAAATTCTTGAACTTTTTTCTCCAAGGTCCAAGTTTCTCAATCTTTTTATTCTGTTTGGAAGCACATTTATAGGTCAGAGGATCATAAATCTCTAGCTGGAAAGTAACACATTGGCTCATAAATCTCAGGCTGGAAAGGACCTGAGAGGCTACATCGTCTAGGTCCCTCATTTTGATAAATGAATAAAATGATGTCCAGGGAGCAGAGCTGACTTGCCTGAGGTTATATATCAGAGGCAGAATTTGAACACAGCTCTTCTGATTACAAAAATGCTTATTGCTTTAAAAAATGTTTCACAAAACTTATTTCCAAATTTAACTAGTAAGCTATCCCTTATGACAAATAATAAAGAGGGAGAAAAGCAGTTTGTTGAAGCCAACCAACACATCAATTGTGTCTGACAGTTTGCATTATGTTCTATACCTAAATATGTCTCCGCAGACAATTTAGCCACTATTTCTTTCTTTTTTTTAATCCTTTACCTTCTTCCTTAGAATCAATATTATGTGTTGGTTCTAAGGCAGAAGAGCAGTAAGGGCTAGGCAATGTGGATTAAGTGACTTGCCCAGGGTCACACAGCTAGGAAGTGTCTGAGGTCAATTTGAACCTAGGACCTCCTATCTCTAGGCCTGACTCTCAATGCACTGAGCTACATAGCTGCCCCCTTAGCCACCATTTCTAAAGAGAATATTCAATTGCCTTGAGAATTTTATAAAAAAGCAGTTTTTCTCATCTTGAATAATTGTAAGAC
This sequence comes from Gracilinanus agilis, assembly GCF_016433145.1. NCBI lineage: Eukaryota > Metazoa > Chordata > Mammalia > Didelphimorphia > Didelphidae > Gracilinanus > Gracilinanus agilis. The sequence goes on along the minus strand of NC_058136.1, from coordinate 11,889,933 downwards.
TACCTTTGTAACCTTGTAAAAATCACTTCTTCTTCCTTAGCCTCAGTTTCCCCATCTGCATGATGAGGGGATTGGACTGGAGGGCTTCTGAGGTCCCTTCCAGCTCTAGATCTAAGATCCTCTGTGTGCCTTTAGGCAAGTCACTCTTCCTCCTTGGGCCTCAGTTTCCAATTTCCCACTCTATAAGATAAAGGGGTTTGACTAGATGGGGTCCCCAGGGCCTTCTTCCTATAGTAGCTTGGCCAGTATCAAGTAACATGGCTGGAGTATTTCTTGGTAAATGGTACATAAGATCATAGCCAGGTATGCAAACTAATGTGATGGTCAGTTTTTCTATTAAGATGGTACACGAACTTCAGGAAACACTTGTTGAGAACTTCCTAGATCAGTGCTGGTGAACCTTTTGAAGGGGGGGAGGGGTGATGTGAGAAATGTCCTCAGGTGTGTGTGGAGAGGGGTGGGGAGCAGCCAGGCCTTGCTTCCCTCTGACTTTCCAGTGGCAAATTCTGTGCTGGAGTGATGGCAGGCATGCCCACAGAGAGGGCTCTAAGTGGCCCCTCTGGCACATATGTCATAGGTTCACCACCATGGTCATAGGTTCAGAGATCATTGATTTAGAGCTAGACAAGACCTCAGAAATCATGGAATGGCATAGGCTATCTTTGTTATTCACAGTCCTAGGATCCTGGACTTAGAGTTAGCAGGGACCTTAGAAGGTATCTAGGCTCCCTTCCCCTTAAAGAAATAAGATGGCATGTGAAGTAGGCCAGGGAAGATGTGAAGATTTTAAAAGGCTGAGATGGAGTTAAGCTGAAAATCTGGAGTCAGGAAGACCTGAGTTTGAATCCTGGCTCAAACACTTAGTAACTACATGACCCTAAGTCACTTTACTTCTCTCTTCCTCAGTTTCTGTATCTCTAAAATGGGCATAATAATATTTACTACAAAGGGTTATTGATATGACTGAAATGAGATAATATATTCAAAATATTTAATAGATCCTAAAGCCATTTATAAATGTGTATTATTATTATTCCAGGTACAGAGAACATGTGAATAAATACATGAACATATGAAAAGAAACAATAGTAAAAAGTGTTAATCAGAAGAGAGTCACACAGAGGGGTCTGATTGGGTTATCCATCCATCCTGTGGCCTGATTTTCAAGCTGCAGGAATCAATGTAGGGCTCTGTCATCTGCATTGACTCGATGGTACCCTGATGGGGGACCCTTATTTCTCTGAGGGGCTCTCAGGCAAATATAAAGAGTGAAATCATAAACAAATTAGGTGAACATAGAATAGTATACATGTCAGATCTGTGGGAAAGGAAGGAACTTAAGACCAAGCAAGAGATGAGAATATTTCAAAATGTAAAATGAATGACTTTGATTATATCAAATTAAAAAGGTTTTGTACAAACAAAACCAATGCAACCAAAATTAGAAGGATTTTTTTTTTTTTTTTTTTTTTTTTTATAATAAAACTCTCTCACAAAGGTTTAATTTCCCAAATATATAAAGAACTAAATCAAATTTACAAAAAACCAAGCTATTCCCCAATTGACAAATGGTCAAGGACATGAATAGGTAGTTTTCACACAATGAAATCAAAACTACCAATAAGCACATGAAAAAGTCCTCTAAATCCCTCCTGATTAGAGAAATGCAAATTAAGACAACTGTGAAATGCCACCTTACACCTAGCAGACTAGCCAATATGGCAGCAAAGGAAAGTGATAAATGTTGGAGGGGATGTGGCAAAATTGGGACACTAATACACTGCTGGTGGAGTTGTGAATTGGTCCAACCATTCTGGAAGGAAATTTCGAATTATGCCTAAAGGGCTTTAAAAGAATGTTTACCCTTTGACTCAACCCTAGCACTATTGGGTTTGTACCCCAAAGAAATAATAAGGAAAAAGACTTGTACAAAAATATTTATAGCTGTGTTCTTTGTGACGGCAAAAAATTGGAAAATGAGTGGCTGACTAAATTGTGGTATCTGATGGTGATGGAATACTATTGTCCTGAAAGGAATAAAGAACTGGAGGATTTCTATATGAACTGAAAAGACCTCCAGGAATGGATACAGAGTGAAAAGAGCAGGACCAGGAGAACATTGTACACAGAGACTGATGCATTATGGCAAAATCGAATGTAATAGACTTTTCTACTAGTAGCAGTGGACAATCCAGAGGAACTTATAAGAAAAGAACACTATCCACATCCAGAGAAAGAACTGTGGGAACAGAAATGCAGAAGAAAAACATATGATTAATCACATAGTTTGATGAGGATATGATTAGGGTTTTTATGTTAAAAGATCACTTTGCTACAAATATGAACAACGAGGAAATTGATTTTGAACAATGATACATGTATAACCCAGTGGAACTGCTTGTCAGCTTCAGGGGGCAGGGAGAAAGGAAAGAACAGGTGGGGGGATCATGAATCATGTAACCATGGGAAAATATTCTAATTTTTTTTAAAAAAGAGAGTGATATGACAATCCACCAGTCTGCAACTCAAATTACTCATGTGTAAAATGGGGATGATAATTCTTGTGACGTATATATGAAATGCTCATGAAGTTTTTAGATGATACAAGACTGACAGGAATAACTGGCTGGATTATAGAATTGGGATCCAAAAAGATCTTGTCACCATAAGATATTGGGATAAAACTAATAAGTTGAAATTCAAAGGGATCAATTTAAAGTCAATGCTTGGCTTCAAAAAAATCAATTTACAAAAAAAAAAAAAAAACGATCTGGGTATTAGAGTGGTCCATAAACTCAGTATGAAGCAGCAGTGGAATGTAGAGGCCAGAGAGGCTGATGTGACCTTGGGTTTCATTGAGAGGCATGGTTGCCAGGGATAAGGAGCTTGCATGTAGTTTTACTGTGCTCTCCTCTGATCAATGGCCTTGATTCTGGGAACCCTAGTTTAAGAAGGACATTGAAAAACTGGCAATCATGCAGAAGAGATCAACTCGGATGGTAGAGATTGTTGAGTCTGTATCATATTGGGATTGTTTGAAGGAACCAGGGATGTTTGGCCTGGAGTAGAGAAGATTCAGGGGGATCAGACATCTGTGTGCAAATATTGGAATGGCTGCCATGTGGAGGAGAGATTTTCCTTGTGCTATTTTGTGCCAAATGGCAAAACCAGGACATATGAGTTCAAGTTCCCAAAGGATAAATTTTGGCCTCAGGTCAGGGGAAACAAGCAAGCAACCAAACCGTTTCCTAACATTGGAGGCTATCCAAAAGCAGAATGGGCTGTCTTTGGGGATGGTTGGCAGGATCCCCCTAAACAGAGGTCTTAGGCAGGGGATAGGTGACCACTGGGCAGGTATGAAACAATTAGTATTCCTTTTAGTTATGGGTTAGATCAGATGACAGCTGAGGTTTCTTCCAGCTCTCAACTTCTGCAATTCAGAGATCCATCCAAAATAAGGGGATTGAGAGCTAGCTGCCTGGCATCCTGGGATTTGTAGTTGGACTACAAATCCCAGGATGCCAGGCAGCTCTCAATCCCTCTATTACATCATAGGACTGTTAAGAGAAAAGTGCTTTATATATATCTTATAGTTCAGTAGGGATGTCAGTTCTTCTTTAGAAAGATGCATTCATTGATATCAGCAGATGTGACCAGCTGAAGGAAGAGGAGGAGAAAAAGGCCATGGAACCAGCTATTAGAAAGGCATTAGGCAGAAGGTTAGGGTTGTGAGAGGGCAGTTTCAGGTGAATGCAAAGGGCTTAAAGAGTAGGTGGGTTAAGGAGAAAGTGGACGTCTGAGCTGCAGACAACTTTTTCAACAAGTTTGGCAGCTAAAGGGAGAGAGATGGGGCTTGGCTACTTTTTACTCTCTCTCTCTCTCCCTCTCCCTCCCTCCCTCCCTCTCTCTCCCCCTCAATCCCCCCCATTTCCGTGGCTTCGTCTCAGTGTGCCCCAAATAAAACTGGCCATTTGGGAACTGAAGTGACATTTGCCAATGCTTCTTTCATTCAGGTAAGTGAATGCTAATGCTTTGATTTGATGACTTGAAAATGACATCCAATGAAACTCTAATGAGTAGATGGAGCATCTTCCTTGACTTGTGAGAGGCGCTTGCACTTCCCCCTTTATATGGATAACTTGCACTGTGCTGGCTGCTGATACTCCACTGAAAATGACAGTTATTGTAATGTCGCTCAATTCTGTTAATCCAGCAGTGGTGGTGAATCCCAGTTCAAGCGAGTTAACAGTAATCTCCTAGCCAGGCAGTTCAACCAATTATCCAGTATAACTATAGAGTCGTTCTTAAAGGGGGCCAAGCAAGAGGGGGGGCTGTAAAATGTCTGCCTTGGGGGGTGTCAAAACAGTGGTCTTTGGGTCAGCCCCTTCAGCTCTCCAACAGTGAGGTCAGTCTTCGGAACCATTCCAAATGTAGAGCAAATGGAGCTGGGATTTTGTTAGCACTTTCAAGGGTGCCAAACCCTTTACAAACACGATTTCCTCTGATCCTCACAAGGACGCTGGGAGGTAGAGTCATTTTACTCTCTTTGCAAATGAGGAAACTCCGGCAGTCAGAGCCTTAGTGACTTGCTCAGGGTCACACAGTTAGCAAAGTGTCCGAGAGGGATTTGTACTGGGGACTCACTTATCAGACACTTATTAAGCAGCTACCATGTCCCTGATCTGGTGCTTGGTGCTGCTAATACAGACAGAACCAATCCTTCCTCTCACCTGGCTCCGATTCTATCCATCATTCCAATCAGAATCAGCACTAAAAGCTGAGTAGACACCGGGTACGATTTGCTGAATAACGATAAGCTCCCACTAAAACCTGGTTCTTGTGCAGCTAGGTGGCCTAGTGGATTGAGAGCTAGGCTTAGAGATGGGGAGGTCCTGTGTTCAAATCTGTCCTCAGACACTTCCTAGCTGTGTGATCCTGGGCAAGTCACTTAACTCCAACTGCCTAGTGGTTACTGCTCTTCTGTCTTGGAAGCAATACTTAATATAGATTCCAAGATGGAAGGTAAGGATTTTTTTAAAAAATGGCTCTACAAGGGTTCTTGGTGACCATTTAGGTCAGCCACCTCATCTTCTTCAAAATGGGGAAGCTGATGCTCAGGGAGATCATGAGTGGTTGAAGGTCACGCCAATATTCTTTGAGCCTCATCCTCTGCTTCAGAGTTAGTGACTTCTCCACTGTATTGTGCTTCCTTTGGATTTCTTCTTGCAGACTTTTCCAGTATCCTTGCACAGGGTCACCATGCTGATCCCAGGGCTGGTGCTTTTCCTCCAAGGCATTCTGGATTGCCTCTACTTCTTAATTTGCACTAAGTGGTGCAACCTGTGACTCATCAGTTTCTGCAGCTGCCTACCTGGCAGGCCCGGAGCTGGCAATAGGAGACAGCTGAGCTCTCAAAGAGCATTGATATTCTTTCAGGTTTGCCAAGTGCTTTCTAAATTCCTTCTCACTTTCCACCAAGTAGACATGGGGACACTATTCTTAATGTGTTTTTCCAAACATATATGTATAAAATACATATGTGTAAATGGAGTTATACACTATGTCTATACATATATATATATATATATATATATAAGCAGGAAGATATGTTTTACACATGTGTATACATCTGGGCATCTGTATTTGCAAACACGTATCCCTAGACACATACCTTGTATAAGTTTACATATATGTACACATATATGTGGATACACATACAAATTGATTTCTACGTAAAAAACCTAAATGTATTCATTAGATGGTTTTATCTTCATAACAGGAGTAGAGTATGGAATATTCTTCCTCCCATTTGGCAGGTTCTGAAATGGAGGTAATAGGATTTGCTTAGGTTGTATGATAAATTCCTGACATCCCACGGATCACATCTGGAATGCCCTGCTTCTTAAGTAAGACATCATAAGTTTCAAATAACTGAGGCAGGATTGTAAAGAGCATGGACCCTGCCCTGGGGGATTTTTCATCCTGGAAAGACTGAAACATAACCTTTAAAAATGGGAGTGGACAGGGGCAACTAGGTGGTCCAGTGGATGGAGAGCCAGGCCTAGAGATGGGTGGCTCTGGGTTCAAATCTGGCCTCAGACACTTCCTAGCTGGGTGACCCTGGGCAAGTCACTTCACCCCCATTGCCTAGCCCTTACCACTCTTCTGCCTTGGAACCAATGCACAGTATTCATTCTAAGATGGAAGGCGAGGGTTTAAAAAATTAAATTAAATTTTTAAATTTTAAATTTTAAATGGAGCGTATTGCTCCATTCTCTTCTCTTTCTAAGATTTGGGCTCATCCAACAGCTGGGAGAAACAGTTCTCTTTGTGCCAGTCAAAAAGTAGAATGTGGAGCTAGGGAGAGCCCTGGAATATTTTCCTGAGCCAGAACTAATGAGAGATGGTCATGCCCTTTGAGAAGGAAACAATAACTTTTAAAAAATGATAACAATGTCTTCACCTAGGGAAGAGTGTCAGAAGCAGCAAAAGACAAGTCATTTGCAATGTTAAACATGTGTTTAAGCTGTTCATCACTAAGGAAGCCACCCTGCTATCTGTGCAACAAAACCAACCCTCACCATTCAAATAATCTCTTCTCGCTATTTATAGAACACCTGGCCACCTTTTTTCCATAGCATAAGACTTTCTAAGAATCAAAGCATTTTTTGAAAAGGGGATAGCAATTATATTGTGAACCACACTCTGCTTTCTTATGATATCGGGGCATGGAAAAAATAATAATAATTAAAAAAAGATGATGATTCTTAGCAGAGGCGGAAACTTGCTGCTATTTTAAAATATAATTCTTTCTGCAAGGTTCCTGCAGGTTAATGTCTGTTCTCACAGAAACTGCCCTGCTTTTCAGTGATTTTCAATAACTTACCTGGAGGCAAACACACCTACGCATATAAACCTACTGATGCCTGGCCCCTAGGCACCGGTAGGAATTAGCATAGCCATGTAGAAACTTTAATGTCCAGTGACTTAGTATTTGGATAATGGAAGGTGGACAACTTGGGTCTGGAAAGAGAAAAGTCCTGTCTTTGGGACATCCCTCTGAGCCCTGGGGCTCTTTTGCAAAACCTCCTATGTCACTAACAGAACCAAAGATGATGTCACAGCACCTGCTTTCCTTCTTTGCAGTCAGTGATGTAGGTTGAGAGAAAATGGAAAAAACAGACCAGCACAAAAAAAAACAGCAACCTGTTCCAAGATGAAAACATCCATGTGTACACAGCAGAGCTAATGTCAGAGCTATGGTTGTTGTTGAAATGAGTGAGATGGTCCTAACATCAATCATCTCTTTGGTTAATATCCAACACGTATTCAGGAAGTCAGAAATCTGATGGGGAGAGACCAAGAACGCAACATTTAGGTTCTTAGCATCTCATCCTCGTCAATGTCCTGGTTAGCTGAATAATCCCAATAGGAAACAAACAGATGGCATGCCTTAAAGACCAATCCTAGCTAATTTCTGCAGTCAATAAGAATTGACATTTTAATAAAAGATGCTTTGGTTTATAGGTGAAATCCTGAAAATCAGTGCTCTGTTTAGGTGAGAGGGTCTGATTTTATATGCAGCTAGACAAAGAATGTCTTATTTTGTACCTGGGGAACGACCAGTATGGAAATTATCTCGACTACCATAGAATGTAAACTCTCTGTGATTTAGTAGTTGTCCTACGAGGTTGTCTGAGGCGAAGGGAGGTTAAGTTACTTGTGCAGGGACACACAGCTAGTAAATATCAGATTGTTTAAACTCAGATCTTATGTTTGCTGAAATCTCGCATTGAGCTGACTCCAAGAATCACATTCTATGCATTAAGCCATGCTCTTTTTATTGAAGACTATTTTATAATATTAGTAAATGAAAACGTGTTTACTTCTCAATGTAGACTGACCATTAGGTGACAATGCATTGACTTTGGCATCCCATTAAACAAAGGAAAATAAAACATAGCATTCAGCCGTGTGTCCCCCCCACCCCTCCTGTCCAGGCTTCTGCAGATCAGATAGACAGACAAGGGGGAAGAGAATGCTAAGTAAGTATCACACTGTTTAAAGGCAATCTAATAAACATCAGCCTACTTCTTGGTCATCTAAATGTGAGATCCTTGGCAAGTGACTAATAGACATGTTATTGGAGGATCTGAATATATTAATATTTCTGTTCTCATTATAAATGAAATCAGAATGCAAAAGGAAGTTGCAACTAAATGGAAGATTGGCTGACAGGTCCTATTTGGAGAGGCAAATCAGTAGAGCTGCTTTTTATCAAGTTTCACAAGGCAATAAGAAGCATTATTTCATGGGACGTTTTACCATATCATGTTGCTGTACATATGATGAGCACACCTGCAAAAAATCACCATGAAAATAATTGCGGCTTATGTGCCAACATCTGTTGCAGAGGATGAGAAGGTAAAGCAATTTTTATGAAGAAATCAATAAGACCTTTCAAATTAAATCAACATACACTTTGATGCCTGGCAACTTCAATGCGATGGTGAGCATAGAGATGGAGAGTGAAAAATATATTGGAAAATATGGTTTAGCAGTAAGAAATGAAAGAAGCCAAAGGTTGGTGGACTACACAGAAGCATCACAGCTATGTGGCATGAATACTTCCTCTAAGGGAAGAGTTCTGAGGCATGGGACGTGGGGAGGTAACGCCTAGGAAATAACCAGTTAACGATGTGCAGGTAATTTTCGAATCTACTCTCTGTATCTCGTCATACTTGTTTTTTTAGAAAAACACTCCCTAAAATGAGAAATGGCCAAAATAATAGACATCAACATAGACTGTCATTATTTCTTAAGGAAATTTAACCAGTTAAAAAGGTCTCTCAATAAGGAGGCCAAAAGATCCTGGAAATTGCCTAAGGCAGCAACAAACAATTGTTCTTGTCTACCAGTGAGATATGACAAAGACAGCAGTGGTTCAGAATATAAACTCGCTTCTAAATCTTACAGAGGAACGTGGTAGAAGATCGTTAGTGGTTTCATGTCATAGAAGAATGAGGTGCAGTAAAAAGAAAAACAAGTTTATAGAAAGCTTGGCAAGAAACCCAATTAAGCTGGATCATTCTGAGAGCACTTAAGGATGACAAACAAAACATGGAAAGGAAATGACAAGATTTTGATAAATTCTTTATCGTTGACAATGGAGCTAGCACAATTGGACTGCGCAGAATCCCTGATGGACTGGATGAGGACACAAATATAGCACTACAGAAAAAAAAGGAAAAGAGCCATTGGATTAACCCAAAGATACACAGGGAATGCCATATCCTGGAACTTATACAGTTTTGATGGCATGAGGAACTGGTTATGAGGATAGCTAAAAGAAGGAAGCATAGGAGACACTTTGAAATAATTTTGCATGTTATTAAACCCCCAAGAAAGAAGTGATGGTGAACATCAGTAACTCTGAATCAATTGCCTAATTTCCTATCTCTACAAAATCTTTGCAAAAATAATCTATACCTTTACATCTTCAGAAATTTTTGATCTAAGTGTAAGAAAAGAACTTGTAATAATGCACAAATGGTGTTAGGAATCAGACTGCATCTTTGAAATCAGAATTGACTACACAGTTCAGAAAATGTAAGATTCTAGTGTACTTATTATTTGACTGGGGGGGGGGGGTGGAGTCGATTGAATTAGTGTACCAGAATAGTGACATAAAAGCTCTCCAATAAATGAGATTCAAAATCATTTAAAAGTGATTGGTCTAAAGGAGGGGGGAGGAAACATGGGTGAAGAATGTCTATTTATACACTATGATGTGCAGTTGGACAGATAACCCCATAAAGCTGGACTGTTGGTATCTGTATATTGTGCATCTACTACAGATGGCCACCTAAGGTAATTTAGAACTGACCAGGAGGGTGGAGATGGACTCGACTGTGATTTAAGACACTGTGCGGTACTTTTAATAATCAAAAGCTTTTTAGCGAAACAAAGGCCTTTCCGTTTAATACCAATATTCTTTCATACCAATGATGCACTATTGCTGTAAACATGGAATGTCAAAGTTCATGAAGAATGAAAGTTGTAGATGTAGCACAAAAGATTATGTCTACCCACCAAAAAAAAGTGTGATGGAGGGGAAAAAAAGTAGGCCAGCTTCATGGTGAAAGCAAGACAATTGATAGACTCCCTTTGTGTTCTGCTGGTACTCCTGTAATATTAAATCTGGATTAAGGCCTCCAGCACTTTGGGTATACCTTCTATGGATAAGCAGTCCTTATACAGGAAGAATGGGGATAGCTACATTGTGATTTGTACCTTCAGAAGTTATCCACGTGTCAGTAAGCTCAAAGGTCTACAGAAATATCAATGTTCATTCACATTTGACTTTTTCATATTCTTCAAGTCTTGAATTTTTTAGGAAAAAATCTAAGCTTAGCTAATATTTTCCTATTTGGGTCTCTCTGATCAAGTCAAAAGAGTATAACAATTGACATTTAGAATTGTAGCATCAAACCAAACTGCAGTCCCTCCCTATTTGGTGTCTGGCCATAAAATATACACTTGTGCTAATTTTTGTTGTTTTTTTTTTTTTATATTTTTAAACCCTTAACTTCTGTGTATTAGTTCCTTGGTGGAAGAGTGGTAAGGGTAGGCAATGGGAGTCAAGTGACTTGCCCAAGGTCACACAGCTGGGAAGTGTCTGAGGCCAGATTTGAACCTAGGACCTCCCGTCTCTAGGCCTGGCTCTCAATCCACTGAGCTACCCAGCTGCCCAAGTTTTAACCTAAATCTTGTATACTTAAAATGGTCCAAATTAATACTTTTTAGACTCAATAGTCACTAAATTAAAGAGATGTCCAGATGGCTAGGATTTTATTAGATTTGTTTAAGAATTGATCAAGGACTGTCTTAAATTTCTATTATTTTCTTTACTCTTTAGCATATGTGAAAAGTTTAATACACACATTGCATAGAATATCTGAAATTATTTTCCTTTGCTGAAAAACACTAGAAATGTAGAATTCCAATTTAATAAACACTTCTTAAGCACCTGTTATATACAACAAAATACCCAATCCTCCCTATATGGTAATATCTGCTTTCATCAAATGATACAAATTCCCAGTATTTTACCTTTACCTTCTCTCTTAGAATCAATACTAAGAATCAGTTCCAAGGCAGAATTGTGGGAAGGAAGGGCTAGATAATTGGGGTTAAGGGACATGCCCAGGGTCACACAGCTAGGAAATGTCTGAGGCCACGTTTGAACCCTAGTTTACTTGTAATCAATTAATTCAACTGAGAAATCTGATCATATTGTCATTAACTGGGTGGGAAGGTAGACTCTTATACTTGTTGAGCTAAGAATTTCCCCTATCTCCATGTGCCTGACAGTTACATCTAAATAGACATTTCTCCCTTCCCCATTTTTTGGAAGGTGTAGTTTAACTTGCAGGGGCTCCGTTGGCCTCTGGTCAATTTGGGTTACAGAAAGCCCAGTAAAAGCCTGTGAGTAAATATCATGTCACAACTACCATGAACTTTCCTAATCTTTCCCAAAACTATTGGGCTCTCCAATCTGGAATGAGTTGGAAGGCTTTGAACCAAAGATTGAGTGAATGGGAAAAACACACCAAATACTTGTGCCTGTTATGAAATTAATTATCTTCCCAGAGAATTCTGTCATTTTCTGAAGGAAACACCCTATTAAGCTCCTTTTCTTCACAACCCAAATTAATGTAGTTTATACCCAGAAGCTCCCAATAAATTTCATTGTAGAGGAGCAGTAATTTACTGCGGTAATTTTCCTGGTGCTTTTGTTATAGTGAAATATTGTTCTAAATTTTAAGCCAGACCCAATAGACTATAAAAATGGAAGGTAGCATACTCTTCTATGGAGTGGGACATATTCGTAGTGAATTGAATAATGGACATAAACAGAGGCATAAAGTAAGCATATTCATAGCCTACAGCGAAGATTAAACTCATCTAGAGGCAATGTCTGGAAATACAAATGGAAAATGCCACCTTTCTGATTCTACATTTTTAACTCCAGTCTTCCATGCAGAATTGTTTCTAAAAATGTATTTAATTTCTTAGTACTTTACCTTCTGGACTACCTGGCCCCCATTAGGCAGAGTTCAAAGTGCGGAGAAGTATCCCTTGGTACCTGAAATAAGCAGGCACCCATTTCAAACAGATACTCTTTCTAAAATCTACTTTGGTACAGGTAGATAAATAATCTGTGATTTAGTGCTGAAATGAATTGCCTAGGTTATTTTCATCCTCTCATTTTTAGATGAGTAAATTGAGGTAAAAGAAGGTTAAGTGATACCCACGATGACATGTAATAAATTTCACAGTCAAGTTTTGAACCTGAGACTTCTGACACTCAACTCAGATAATATGATTCTACAAGTCTAAAAACAATAAGCAAAGAAGATGGCAATGAAAGAATGATAGTACAGCATAAAAGTCAGAGTCTGGGGATGGAAGGAGAAAGAGTAACCACCACTGACCATTCCATTCTTCCTACTGTTCCCTCTTTCCTTGACTTCAAGGTATTAAACTCTCTTTGTTTTGTCTTTATCATGCTGTGGTTTCTTTATTAATTCACCTTATTTTACCCCCTCTCCTATTCCTCTCTGACATTCCAAGGCTCTGTCTCTGTCTTCCCTTTTCTTTTGCATTCATCTCTTTGGAAATCTCATCTCCTCTCATTGATGTCAGTGGTCCAGATTATACAGATAATACTGAAATTTATATCTATAGTTCTACCCTTCCCCTCAGTTTTCATGTTCCTGTTTATTGTATCTTCCTAGACGTCCTGCCTTCACCTCAACATTACCATGTCCAGAATAAACTCATCATCATAGGTGGACAAGTACAGTGGGTCCAGGGAGGTGAGGACTGAATATCAGGATGAAGAGTTTAAATTTCATCTTGTAGGCAATGGTGAGCAAGTGATGGTTTCTGAAAAGTAGAGTGACCTGATCAAAATGGTATTTATTGATGATCAGTTTTATAGAGGTATTCACAGCAGAATGGAGTGGGGAAGAGACTGGAGATAGGACAACCACCTAGGTGATTGCTTTGTTTTGTTTTTCATGCTTTTTTATTTTAATTTTTTCCAGACTACAAGCCAATACAACTTTAATAAATATTTTCTGACATTTTGCTATCCATCTCTCTATCCCTCCCTGAGATGGCAGGTAACATGATATAGGTTATATGTGTGCTATCATGTAATACATATCTCTATGTTAATCATGTTGTGAAAGAAGAGACACACCGCTCGTACTAGAGAAAAATACATGCAGGAAATAAAGTGAAGAATGGTATGTTTCAACCTCTTTTCAGATTCCCTCAGTTACTTCTATGACTATGGATAACCTTTTACATTATGAGTCCCTTGGAGTTGCCCTAGATCCTTGCATTGCTGATGACCGGATGAATGCTTTGGTATCCAGGTATAGGTGAAGAGACTCTAGGTTGGCATGGAACAGTAGACATGAAAAGGGAGATGGAACATCTGGGAAATAAAATTCAAGAAAAAAAAATGGGCAGAATTGAATAAGTTATTTGTTGTGAAATAGAGACAGCATGGCATAATAAAGAATTGGCCTCATACCTAGCTGTATGGCCCTGTGCAAGTCACTTTACCCCCATTGCCTACCCTTACCACTCTTCGGCCTTGGAACCAATATATAATATTGAATCTAAGATGGAAGGTAAGGGTTAAAAAAAAGAATTGGCCTCACAAACTCTAAAATATGTTGGCTCTGTATATTTGGGCAAGTCACTTAACTTCTAGTCATCTCTCTCATGAAAAGTAAAAGTTGTAGGAAAAGTACCTATCTACATTGATGGAATGAATTTCCTCACCTGGGAATGCACTAGAGCATTGATGGGCAAACTTTTTAAAGAGGAGGCCAAAGGAAAGGAAATGCTCCTCTGTCAGTCTGTTTCTAAGGTAACTCTTTTGAAGTTTCATTGTGTTGTATCCTACTCATTGTATTCGTCAGATTAGGAATAATGTCCCATGGCCAGATAGAACATTTCAGGGGGTTTATGCATCTGGCCCGCAGGCTGTCATTTGCCCATCACTGCCATAGGCCAATGAAATCACAAGTCCAATCTCTATTCCCATATTCTTTTTGATATAAGATAAAGGAGAAGAATGAGTCAAACAGTCCATTTCAGACTGGAATGATTAGGAGAATCCTGATGTCATTGAAAGAAATAGGGAAGAAGAGTGGGGGATGTGGGTTGTTTTGAGGATGAATAGAGAAAGATGAGTTTGGTTTCTGATTTATTAAGTTTGAGATGATGTTGAAAGTGATCTAGTAGGAGTTGGTGAAAAGAAACTAGAGAAAAGATGCAAGAATATATAAATTCTAGTGTTGAGGTAGAGGTGAGACCGGTGCTATGAAAATATCTGAACTCTCAAAGGGAATTCGTGTAGAATAAAAAAGAGCAAAGACTAAGCTTTGAGAAACTCTTCATGTGCAGTGGTTCCCAAACTTTTTTGGCCTACTGCCCCCTTTCCAGAAAAAATATTACTTAGCGCCCTGGAAATTAATTTTTTTAAATTTTAATAGCAATTAATAGGAAAGATAAATACACCTGTGGCCGTCACTGCTCCCCTGGATCACTGCAGCACCCACCAGGGGGCGGTGGCGCCCACTTTGGGAATCACTGTGTTAGAGGACGGGAAAAGGAAGGTGGGTCCAAACAAGAAATGGTAAGAAATGGAGAAGCAGCATGGGCCTAAGAAGGAGAAAGATTAAAGTGTTCAACAGTATCAGGACAGATGGGCAATGGAATCAAATACCTGCTTAGTGCCACCAAATCTCCCTACCTTTGAGTCTCTAGGCAACCAATTTCAGCTGGAACTTGGGTGAAAGCTACAGGTGGGGATTTTCTATTTCATCCATTCATGATTAAAATAAATCATTTCAAGATACCATGAACCAAAGGACAGAGAGATGAATTACCTCAAAGAAAAGTACCTGAAGGTATACCAAGAAATCAAGTGTGGTGGTGTAGAAAGAGCTCTGCATGTAGGATCAGATGACCTGAATCCCAGCTCAGCGCCTTACCAGCTGTGAGATTTGGGGCAAATCACTTAACCTCTCTGGGCCTTAGCTTTCTTGTCTTGAGATGAGAAACTTGGACTTATGCTATTTCTAAGATCCCTCCCAGCTTTAAGTCATGTCATCTGAACTGGAAGAAAGAAACCCTATTTTGAAATGGACCATTATAATATATTTTTTTAAATTCAGCCTTTTTCTAAATGCTGCATTGTACTCCACAGTAGATGTTGCCCATAAAATAACTAAGTGAAGGTAGAGACTTTAATTAGGAAAGATTTTATCAGTTCCCTAATATCAGTAAAAAACCTCTTACTCTACAATAGAGCCAGAGAAGAAAGAATGAAGGCTCAAACCTCATAAGAGCCTGCCAGTATGTACCCCATCTTCATTCCTTCTTATCAAACCCAGGGCCATACCTTCCTATTATTCCTCCTCTTGTCAAGTTAGTTAAAACATATAGCTTTTGACACAAATGTTCCAGTTGATGAACTATGACAGGACTTTTAGAAGCTTGAAAGCTTGAGTTGATTTAAATTCTAAAAGTTATCTTGCCCACCGGCTTTCCATTTACTTCCCCCCTCCCCCCAAATAATTCCATTAGAATGCATGATTGCGTTGGAAAATAGGCTGCCTCTCTGAAGAACCTCAGCCAGACACTGAGTGATTGGACCTGGGCTGATCTGGGAGTTCATTACACACCTCCAATTATTTCTAAAGCTACATTTTAAATCTCGTGAAAAGGCTGAGCATGTCGTGATCATTTTTCTTAGAAAAAGACAGCTTCTCTTCTTTCTAATGTATTTGTCATAGATAATATAAGCAACTTGAGGACAGGGACAGTTGTTATTTCTATCTTTGTATGTCCCCAGTCCCTTGATCACTACAGTGCATACAATAGGTGCTTAATTAATCTTTATCAAACTTAATAATGCCCATCTAGGATCAGCAAATTTGGAGATCATGCCTGACGCCCTTTCCGGCCCATCCTTCTCCTGCTCTTACAATCTACCCCAAAACTTGTCCTTATATTTGAGTCTTCATCTCACACATTGTCATCCCCCAGCTTCCAGTTGGTCAGCTTCCTAAGTTATGATGTGTACCTCCACTCCATGTCAGTTACATGTAAATTGTCTTAATTTGGGACTTGCCATCAGCCCTAAGTGCTCCGCCTCCACAGTGTATAACTCTGAAATCCCTAAATCTGACAAAAACTCCTATCCATCCCAACCTTTCCTTGTTGTCAATAGCCACTTTGCTTTTACCCTTACTAAATTCAAAACTTCTACTCTGGCTTCCTTTCCTTTCCCTTCAAAATATCAACCCTTTAGTAACCTGTTTAATTTTACACTGTAAAGTCTTGATTTCTTATCAATGATCACCCTTCTTCAGATTTCATTCTTGAATTACATTCATCATCCAACTTCTCTGCTCTTGGACTGCTGAAAATAGCTAGGGAAGCTCATATAACCACAGCATCTGGGCTCACTGCCTGTTTATATTATCCACTATCAACTGGGTCCTCACTGCTATGTGATAATTAATTTTTTGTTGTTTAGTTATTTTTCAGTGATGGCCAACTCTTGGTGAACCGATTTTTAGTTTTCTTAGCAAAAACACTGCACTGGCTTGCCATTTCCTTCTCCAATTTATTTTACAGATGAGGAAACCGAGGTAAACAGAGAGTGGTCACACAGCTAGTGTCTGACTGGATTTGCACTCAGGAAAATGAGTCTTCTTGACTCCATCCACTGAGCCACCTTGCTGTCCCAAATAATCCATTTTCTTTATTCTTCCATTATTGAGTCTCTGTCATACTTTCTCCAGTGGCTATTCCAAACCTTTTCATCCCACCTGTACCATTTGTCCTCCTACTTCAGTGAAAAAAATATTGAGAACATGGATTAGGAACTGTCTCCCTTTTCCTCAACTTCTCAATTCAAATCACCTCATCCCCAGTCCCCATTTTTTCCACTTCTGCTTTTGTCTATGAAGATGCAGCCCTTATTCTGGCTAACACTAACTCTTCAACATGTACATCTTGGCCATTACAGCCCAACTCCTTCAAAGGCTTGCCACTCTAACCCTTCCTTCTTTCTACCCAATCTCCTACCTCTCCTTATCTGCTGATTTCTTCTTGGTTGACTTCAAAACTGCTTAGATCTCCTCTACCTTAAAAATCCTTCACTTGACCCTAATTTCTCCTCAAGCTATCACTAATTAGTATCTTTTGACTGCCCAGTTCCTAGTAAAAACTCTTACTTGTAACTTGTACAAAAATATTTATAGCCATGCTCTTTGTGGTAGCAAAAAAATGGAAAATTAGGGGAATGGCTGAACAAATTGTGGTATCTGCTGGCGATGGAATACTATTGTGCTAAAAGGAATAATGAACTGGAGGAATTCCATGTGAACTGGAATGACCTCCAGGAATTGATGCAGAGTGAAAGGAGCAGAGCCAGAACATTGTACACAGCCTGATACACTGTGGTACAATTGAATGTAATGGACTTTTCTACAAGCAGCAATGCAATGACCCAGGACAATTCTGAGGGACTTATGAGAAAGAAAACTATCCACATCCAGAGAAAGAACTTTGGAAACATAAATGCATTAGAAAAATATGTGAACAATCATGTAATGTGATAGGGATATGATTGGAGTTTTGATGTTTAAAGGATCCTTCTACCGCAGATATGAATAACATGGAAACAGGCTTTGGGAGGGGGGAGGAAAGAGTAGAGGATGGAGATCATGAATCATCTAACCATGGGAAAATATTCTAAATAAAAAAGGGGGAAAACTCCTACTTGTGATTCATCCCCTTGCAAGCCTAACTTCCATCCCCACCAGTTTATTGAAACCCCACTTTCCAGTGTCACCAATAATCTCTTTAATGTCAAATCCAATGACCCTTTTTTCAGTCCTCATCCTTCTTGACCTATCTGCATCATTTGACACTGTTGATCACTTAGTGTTTTTTCCCCAAAATACTCTTTCCTCCCTAGGTTTTTGTGATGCTTCTCCATCCTGGATCTTCATAAGAGCAGTTTGTCAACAAGCCAGTCAGTCAATAAGCATTTATAAAGCACTATGATGTCTTGGATTGATATAGGTGCTGGAATCACCATCCATTTCTCATCCTATATTACCTGGATGTATCTCAGGCCTCTTAATTGGTTCTTCCCATCTTTTCCAACAATATCCTCTCAGCACTTTCATCAAGTACCATAATTTTAACTATGTACTTGCTCTGGAGCCAGAGGAGCTCAATTTGAATCTTTGATACTTGGTAGCTAGATGGTCCAGTGGATAGAGTACTTGGCATAGAGTCAGGAAGATCTGAGTTCAAATAACTTCACACACTTACCTTAACCTCATTTAACTTATTTTTGCCTCAGTTTCCTCAACTGTAAACTGGGGGTAATTATTGCACCTACATTTTAGGATTGTTGAGAGGATTATATAAGATTGCGTTCATAAAATGCTTAGCACAGTGATTGGCATATGTCAGGCAT
This sequence comes from Gracilinanus agilis, assembly GCF_016433145.1. Lineage (NCBI taxonomy): Eukaryota > Metazoa > Chordata > Mammalia > Didelphimorphia > Didelphidae > Gracilinanus > Gracilinanus agilis. The sequence continues at coordinate 11,871,344 of NC_058136.1, read as the reverse complement.
ACATGCTAGCTCTCCTCCTTCCTCTACCTTTCTTCATTCTTCTTCCTACTTTTTCTCTTTTTTCATATCTTACAGAAGCATTTCCTACTCTGCAGAATGAGGGGATTAGACTAGATGGTTTCTGAAGTCTGGACCTACTTTAGATTTAGGAGCCTATATGTGACTTTCAGCAAGTTTTCCCCCTCCTTGAGCCTCAGTTTCTTTCTCTGTAAAATGAGAGATCTAGCTTGAATAGATGACCTCTGAAGTCTCTTCTACCTCTAGATCTAAGATCATATATATGACCTCTTAGGCAAGTTGTTCTAATTTCTAGATTTCAGCACAATGTCCGGCACATAGTTGGTTCTGAATAAATGCTAGTTAACTATAAAGTGGGGGGTGGGGCAGACCAGATAGATTCTGATGTCTCTTCCAGCTCTAGACCTAGAATCCTATGATTCTAGAACTGATACATCCAAACCTGATCTCTTTACTGAGCTCTAATCTCACATCTCCAATTGTAGGGTGATGTTTCCACCCTGGTGTCCTATCTATATCTCAAACTCAGAATGCCCACAAAAGAAGTCCTCCTGTTCTCTAAACATCTCTATGTATGGAGGGAATCCCATCATTCCTTTAGTAATCTTACTTTTCAATCTTAGAATCTTCCTTAAATCTTTACTCTCACTGTCCCCCTCCCATTTGTAATGAGTTACCAAGTCTTTTCAATTCCATTTCTTCAACATAACTAACTTCCATCTTCTTTCTACTGTCATCATAAGCACCCTAGTTCAAGTGCTCATCACTTTTTTTTCCTGGATCATTGTAATTGTTCTGGATTGAGCTCTCTTATTTCCAATTTTCTTTTCTCCAATCAGGATTCCATATATCTGCCAAGCAGAGTAGTTTATATTTTATCATAGAGGCAATGGCAAGCCACTACACAAGGGGTATTTCGAGGTATATCTGGGAGCGGGTGCTGGCAAATATTTAACAACCAGATCTCTGGGGGAAGGAGGTGATGTGCCACAATATACTTTTATTTTTAATCTCTATGACATTTTCTTCATCGCATTCTTAAGAATAAAATAAAATATCATAAAATAATATATCTTATTTTATTGATTCCCTAGAGTTGATTTGTAGCATTTGCTAATTTTTAAGATGTATGTAATCACAATGAAAATTTCAAAGTTAGCTCTTGAGAACTGGTGTTCACTCCAGCACACCACTGGTTATACCCTTTCATGATCCAACCCTACCTTACCTTTGTAGGGTAGATCATGACAATTATGCATACAGACCCAGTAGTGGCTTTGGTGAGTAAGCACTGATTTTTTGACATCTCTTCAGAGTCTGAGAGTCTGTATATATTTTTTATTTCATGGACATAACAGGGAAATGAAACAAGCATACATTTATTTCTTATTCCTAGGAACCGATTTCCCTGAAAATTCTCTATTAACATTTTAAAACCTTTAATGTAAATCAAAAGTACTTTTGATTCAAGAATCATAGGCTCTGACTCAGAAGGGTCTTCAGCAGTCATCTGATACAGCTCTCACAGGAAGCATGATGCTGTCCAAAAGTGTCCCCAAACAAATGGTCACTAGCCTTTGTATGAATAGCTCAAGTGACTGGGAACTTGCTACCTTATTAGGGCTTTTGTAGTTTTACTCTGAATTACTTCAAGAGTTGACTAGATTCTGTTATCAATAGACAATATCCCAATGTAAAATGAAGAGGAAGTCCAGCCAAAAAGAGCTCATAGGCCTCTGATAAAGACGATAAGAGAAAGGAAGCTGGTGGAACTAGTTCCTGCCCAAAATCAGATACAGATTGATAGATGCACCAGGAGACAGCTATTGGATACTAACAGTTTCTAATGCAGATGTAGCAGCTGGAAATGACCCATAGCAGAAGTTGGCTGGTAGCCTCTTCTGGCTGTCGGTGCCCAGAAGCCTCCATCTCCCCCCACAAAGAGTACTCAGTGTTAGAGTGCAAGGCAGAATACATCTAGGATCAGGCCAAAGGGAAGCCTATTAGAGGACTGTGCATGACGAGAGGGTGCCAAATGATTGCTGGAATGGTCGCCATGTGCCCACAGGCCGGGTCATTTCATTTGCTCTTTTACAGGCATGAAACAAACAGGACATTGAGGGAAACCAGATTCTCTGAATTTTAGCTAAGAGTTTTCTGGCCATAATGGAAGAGAGCTGCCCAGCTTTGTTTCCAAGGGACAAATCACAAAATGGCAGGAGAATGAAGGAAATAGATGCTATGATCAAGTTTTTTATGGCTATGTATTCTCAAGGCATATTCCAGATTCTGGAAAACCTCAGAAAATAGAAAATAAAACTAGCTTTTCATATGGTAGTCAATGACAGAAATAATCTGAAAGTCCACAAAAATGGAGGTGCGTATTCTCTCTTCCAGAATAAGGTAGCTAATAGATTACTGAGATGATTCATGGAGAATATCAGAATAAGTTCCAGCACATATGTATGAACCTGCTGTTTGAATATGAGTGCACTGGTGTTGGGAGCTGATCTGAAAGTACCTTTTTTTCTTCTCTAGTTAGTCACCAAGTACACAAGACCTTATTTAACAAGCATTTCCTAGATGTTTGGCACTATGTTAAGTATTGGGAACACATAGACAAAAGCAAAAATAGTCCTTGTTCTCAAGGAGCTAACATTCTGGTGGGATTGGGGCGGGGGTGGGGGGGAAGAAATTTACATAAGTTAGTTCAGAGAAGATAAATATGTGGCACACAGCTATGGGCTCATTTTTTGTACCCCAGTCACATGAACAATCAGGTACGTAGGCCAGGGCTACTCTTTTTCTCCTCTGGGTTCCAGAAGTCACCCATTAGGGCTGGGGATATTTCAAGTACTATAGTTTACAACCTTCCATGTTACGTTCCCTTCCCCCAGTACCACTTGACCGGTTTACATCTCCCCAACATCAAATAGCCAAATTAATATCTGCTAAATGTTATGAAGAACTTTGACCAAGGAGTCCTGGTAAGGACCAATGACCAAAAACAGTCCCCCTGAACCAATGGATGTGGTGGGGGACCATTCTCCCTTCATGCACACACTTAGTTCTTGAGGAGAATAGATTAAAATTTAAAGTGGGTGCTATAAAATATTTCCCTATTCAAAACCCTGAAATGAGGTACTTAATGATTCTCAAGGAATCCCCATCCAGTTCACTTCTGGGAGTGGCATAGATGATGAAAAAGTTGTCTTCTTGGATGCAGCAATCACTGTCTAAATTTCTCAGTAATTCACTGATAGCTGGTCAAGAAGACCATTCTTTAGGCCTGAATCCTCCGTAAATTTGATTACTGATGATCCTGACTCCAGTTACTAAGGAGATCTTTCGCGAATCTTCTAACTTTTTAAAAATAGCAAGATCATTTTTGATTTCTTCTGTCTTTGATATCCATTCATATGTGATCAGAAATGAATAAAAGTAATAGCTAATGTGCCAGGTATTATGAAATGTGATTTATAATTACTCTCTCATTTGACACTCACAACAACCCTGAGAGGTAGGTGCTATTACTATTCCTGTTTTACACATGAGGAAACCAAGGCAAATAGAACTTAAGTGACTTGCCCAGGATTACACAGCTAGTCAATGTTGGAGGCTGGATTTGAACTTAGGTCTTCCAGATTCCAACCTGGTGCTGTATCCACTGTGCCACTTAACTGCCCCTAAGAGATGAAAGAAAAGATAGTGCCATGTGCTCATGGTCCTATAAAGACTAAGTGGGGGAGATAAGGTAGCATGGCAGTGCTTTGCTTTTACCCGTTACCCCACCTGGATGTCCATAGCAATTATTGCCTTACTTGTCACCAGGGAAAAGAAATTTTCTTTATTTGAACCTGAACTACTTGTATGCATACTCAGTAGGCAATTAAAAGGATCTTCTCAACACACAGTAAGGCATCAGGAAATTGTCTGAGAATACCAGCACTTTCTCTGAATCAGGTAAGGAGAGGGTCTCTCCATCATTAATTTCTGCAAGTAGGCTCACGAAGCCTCCACATTGATGATCAGGAGACTGATCAAATTTCCCATACTCTAAGGCAGTGGTGGTGAACCTGTTAGAGGTCAAGTGCCAAAACTGCAAACCTCACACTGCGTGTGAGCCCCCTGCCTTAACCCAGAAAGGAGAGGGAGGAAGCTCTCCCACTGGGCTTCTGGACAGAGGAATGAGTCATATGAGAAATGTCCTCAGGCCCAAGTGGAGAGGGGGAAGGGAGCAGCCCCCTCCAGCATGCTCAGGCAAGTGTGCTATAGGTTTGTCAACACAGCTCTAAGGAATTAGTTCTCATTTGATGGTCTTCCTATTACAAATGCCTTAGGGCAGTGATGGGCAAACTTTTTAAAGAGGGGGCCAAAGGAAAGGAAATGTTTATCCATCAATCTGTTTCTAAGGAAACTCTTTCAAAGTTTCATTGTATTGTATCCTACTCATTGTATTCATCAGATTAGGAATAATGTTGCACTGCCAGATAGAACATTTCAAGGGGGTGTATATGGCCCACAGGCTGTGGTTTGCCCATCACTGCCTTAGGGGAAAAAAGTATTGTGTTTTATACTCCAGGGGGTGGCATAATGTGTGGAGAACTAGGGGGACAGGGAGTGGGGAAAAATTGATAGTTTCAATCGCAGGAGGGAAAATAAAAACCTTCATGAAATTCTAGACTGCATGAATTATAGATTAGATTAGTCCTTAGAATTTGGCACTTATAGTTTATAAAACTTGATATAAATTTTCAATTGCCTCCTCATTTCATCCTTGCCAGTATAGGAGCTAGTGTAGGAGTTTTTAGAAACTTAAGTAATTAATTGTAATAGGATATCATAAAATATTTGTAAGTGTACAGATGTGTTTATCTATGCAAAGAATTTCTCCCATACAGAACTGAAAGGATAACTAAATCATGCTTTTAGATGAGAGGAAAGGATAGGTTGGCAGAAGTGTGGTGTGGTCTTTGTGGTGATTGTTGTTATTGTTTTGAGTTCCAGAACCATGATTTTATAAGTACAGGAAACTGTTAAGTGAGATAATTCCTTCTATCAATTCAGAATAGCAAACGTTCTGTAACTTGTACTCTTAAAGAACCATCTGGGACTCTAATGGGTAAATGACATGCTCAGGGTTGCATGTAGCTAACACTTGTCAGCGACAGGGCATCAGTCAAAGATCAGGTCATGATGACCCCAACGCTGGCTCTCTCTCCACTAGGCAACATTGCCTCTCAGCAAACTTGTTCCAAACTTTTCCTATATTGTTCATTTTTTTTAAACTCTCACCTTCCGTCTTGAAGTCAATACTGTGTATTGGCTCCAAGGCAGAAGAGTGGTAAGGGTAGGCAATGGGGGTCAAGTGACTTGCCCAGGGTCACACAGCTGGGAAGTGTCTGAGGCCAGATTTGTACCTAGGACCTCCCATCTCTAGGCCTGGCTCTCAATCCACTGAGCTACCCAGCTGCCCCCTATATTGTTCATTTTTAATGTTACTAAGATTAATTCGTATTTACAACTTTGTTAAATGTAGATGAAACAAAAATTATGAGATAGAAATTGTGATGGGGAATGAATCACAGTGAAGGGTATTTCATCATTATTGAAAACTCAAATATAGCAGGAGTATATTGGATGGATTGTCATCACTAGGGGAAAAAAAGGAGTCCCACTTAGATGTTACATTTCATGCTTTTGTTCATGGTAGGTTTGTCTGATGCACACAACGTAGACTGTTAAATTGGGGAACTAAGGCATTAAAATATTGGACCACTTATGCCCAGATAGCAATTCATTTCATGCAAAGAATAGAAGATTCCACAATTATTCTAATTCTAGAACCAGTAATGGTAGAAAGAGAATGGGAAAAGGAATTAATTACTGGTGATCTTTAATCAACACACTTGTATTCACAATCTGTTTTGCTGATTTGGTCTATCTAGGGACTGGTGATGCAATCAGGAGAATGGGTGAGGTGGGGTGGGGAGGTGATGTTGATGATGGTAGTGGTGATGGTGATGATGAAATTTGCTATAGACCTGGCTGGAGTCCCTAGTTTTGGTACCACCTTTGATATTTATGAGTTGTGTGGCCTTGACCATGATATTTGACCTCTGAGTTAGTTTCCTCATCTATGAAATGGAGTAGTTCATATCTCAGTTTTTCGTTGTGAGATATAAGTTCACAAATATGAAGCACTTTTAAAATCTTAAAGCCCTATGTCAATTTGCATTATTGTTCTTAACTGGGAATTGGCACCTCAAGGACTACTTGATGCCTATCTCCTTAAGATGTAACTTGTAGAACCTGATGAACCACTTCTAAATTCATTTAGGATACAAGATAGTCTAGTCTTTTTTACAGTGTTCTTGAGAGTACAGCCACTTAAAGAGAGGATTGCTATGTATGACAATAAAGTGATTCTTCATTATGTTAGTTCTATGGTACTTTGTAAGTAATTAAAATGTGAAACTGAAATTTTACTAAAAGACAAAGAGGAGTTGGAAGCTTTAAAGTCACCAGTCAAGAGTCCAGACCTAAAGAAAAATCCTACTAGCTTCTTCTGTAACTAATTGGTCATATGTTAATGGTGATATACCCAAGGAAATCAGCTGTAGATATTTTGAGATAGTTTCTATGGCTTGAGCAATTATCATTGGAACTCACTGTATAAGGTAGGAGGAACCACTGTAATAAGGTAGGAATGACTTCCTACCATTGCATGATATTTTATTTTCTTATTGTTTTCCTATATTGAATTGAATACTTCTTTTTTAGTGATGCCACTTCAATGGAAGACCAAATTGGTGCTCAAAAATGAGCATACGAGTGGTGGTGTTACTGATGAGACAGCTGTCTACCAAGAGGATATGATTTTTATTATTGAAATGCTGGGGAATAACCACACCAAAGCCCTATTAGCCTTGAGTTACTCATTTGACTTGATGCCAAGTGGATATATAGAAACTGAAGATTTTCCTATTTTATTTCATTCATTTTCAATATGTGGACATATATTGTATGTATATATGTATATGTCCATTCATATATTGAGTAAGATTTTACTCAACAGATATTTCCCAACAAATACCCCAAATCAACCACTTTTCGAAATTAAATTTAGGGATAACCAGTTAAGTAAAACAATACTGTAGGATAATTGCAACTGATAGTGCCTATCATTTTCCACTTTTATAGTTTATTAGCTGTTCAGGGAAATGAAAGATGTGTGCTTCAACTTTTATAGAATGGTGCTAACATTGTTATATAACTAGAGTTTTGTTTCAGTTCTCTATATCATTGTAGTCATCGATTCTGTTGTTCTTTTGGTGCTACTTTCTTCATTCCATGTCATTCATACAAATATTCCCATGTTTCTCTGAATTCTCTCGTATTCCATCATATCTATATGCTACAGTTGGTTCTACCATTGGCTGAACATTGATTCACTTGTTGAGTACCTCTTTTATCTCCAGCTTTCCACTATAACAAATAGCATTACTCAGAATATTGTTTTCAGTCATAAGAATTTTTTATGCTGTCAGTAGACTCCTTGGGGTATAATATCAACAATGACAACTAGTTGTCAAAAGATATAGTTGGCTTTTGTATAGTTGGCTTTCTTGGATTACTCCAAAGTGTTTTCCAAAATGGGCAGACTAGCTGTCCTCTGCAATAGCAGGAAATTAATATGCCTGTCTACCCAAAGCCCCTCAAACAATGAATTTTACCATCTTTTAGCATCTTTGCTAATTTGATGTACTTGAAGTGATACCTCAGGTCAACCAATGTTTATAGTAACTATATTATATCCACTGCATATACAGTCACAATAGTTATGTGGGAATCATTCATTGAAATAAGAGAATAAAGAATTTGACTGAAAAAAGTTAGTACCCATAGGCACAGCCTAATTCTACTTTAGGATGCCCTTCATCTATCTAATATAGCTGGGCAAAGTGTGTGACACTAACAGGATCATAGACTAAGAGCTGAAAGAGACTTTAGTGCTATACATTATGGTCTAATCCAGTGATGGGCAACCTTTTGAGCTTGGTGTATCAAAATTCACCAAAAAATGGAGCATCATTCAGGTGGTGTGTCACTTCAAGAAAAAAATCATAATTTCGTGATATTTATAGTTTAAATAACAAAAAAATGTATAATTGTAATATATAACTGTATTTAATAAACCAAAATAGTTAAATTAATATAGGTAGAATTGTCATCTATGGTGCAAAGAGTGTCTACACTACACTACAGCAAATGTTTCGTTCTCGGCATGCGGCCCCATAAGTCTCTGTGTGTGGCCACATGCAGCTGCATGTAATCGAAAATGGCTACGCATGTCAGTGCTGATCATAGGTTTGCCATCACTGGTCTAACCCAACATTTTGTGGCTAAATTCCTTAATTTAGAAGTATAATTTATATAACTATATATTAATTATATGTATATACATATAGACAGATGTAATTTATAATATAAACAATAGGTGCTTCCACTTTCCCTCCTTTTGTTCTCTTTTTAGTCTGGCTTCTGACTTCATCATTCTAACAAAACTGCTCCCTCCAAATTTGCCAGATTTCTTGCTTGCCATGGCCGATGTCCTTCTCTCAGTTCCTCTATAGCCCTTGACACTGATGATCACTCCCTTTTCCTTGCTACCCTCTTCTCTCTAGGTTTTTGGAACACCACTCTATTTTGATTATCCTCCTCCCTATCTGACCATTCCTAGGGAACTGTCTTTTTTACTGAATCCTCCTCTAGATCAAGCCCCCTAGACAGGTGCCTCACAGGTATCCATCCTGGATCATGTTCTCTTCTCTGTCTTTACAACTTCACTTGGTGTTTTCATCAGCTCACAAAGATTCGATTACCATCTCCTTGCTTCTGGTTCTCAAGTATACCTATCTTGTCCTGTCCTAAAAGGTGATCTTGTATCTCCAACTATCTCTCAGACATCTTGCATTAGATATCCAAAAGGCATCTTAATCTCAACATGTGCAAAATAGAGCTCATTATCTTTCTCCCTAAATCCTCCCTACCTCCTACTTTAGAAGGCAACACTATCCTCCCTTTCCCTCAGACTTGAATCTTTGGTGTCATCCTCAATGGTGTACTAACTACCACTTACCCCCAAATATCCAATCGATTGCCAAGGCCATCGATTTCTTCTTTGCAACATCTCTTGAATATATTTCTTTCTCTCCTCTCTGACATTGCCACTACTCTAGTGCTAACCCTCATTAGCTCACTCCTATACTATCACAATAGGCTTCTGGTGGGTGGATCTGCCTGCCTCAATCCAATTCATTATCCATTCAACTACCAAAATGATTTTTTGAAAAAAGAAGTTTGATCATGTCATCCCCCTGCCAACTCAATCAACTCCAAAGGCTCCCTGTTACCTCCAGAACAAAATACAAAATCCTCTCATTAGCTTTCAAAATTCTTAATAACCTCTACCTTTCCAGTTTTCTTACTCCCCACCAAAATTTTTAAACCCTTACCTTCTGTGTTAGCACCACTTCTAAGACAGAAGAGTGGCAAGGGCTAGGCGATCAATCAGGGTTAACTGACTTGCCTAGGGTCATGAAGCTAGAAGTGTCTGATGCCAGGTTTAACCCAAGTTTTCCTAGTTCTAGGCCTAATGCTCTATCTGCTGTGCTATCTAGCTGCATGTGTACTACCACTACATATTCTTCAGTCTAGTGACACTGGCCTCCTTATTGTTCCATGGATGGAACACTCCATCTCTTGGCTCTGGGCATTTTCACTGCCTATCTCCCATACCTGGAATGCTATCCCTCCTCATCTCTGCCTCCTGGTTTACTATAAGTCCCACCTAAAATCCCACCTCCTACAAGAAGCTTTTCCTAACAACCCCTTATAATGCGTCTTTCCTCTCATTTACCACTTATTTGTCCTATATAAAGCTAGTTTGTATATATTGTCTTGTCTTCCTCGTTGGATTTTAAAGTCCCTGAGGTCAAGAACTGTATTATGTGGATTTTAAAATTAATATCCAATAACTAAATATTATATTTTATAAAGTTTTATTAATAATAAACTAACAAAAAGATACTAACTAAAAAGATACTAACCAGCCCACTCCCAAGAGCAAAAGAGAAAGAGGGAGAAGTTATAGCCAACTATAAAACAATAACATGACCATGCAAACGTGGAGGTGCAGGAGAGATTAAAGGGAATTCTGGGAAATACTAAGGACTTATGGAGGATGCAGTCCAAGGTTCAAAAATCTCCATTTAGACAATTATTATATCTTTTATATCCCTAATGCTTACCATGATACCTGGCACCTAATAGGCACTCATTAAATATTTATTGACTGACTAACTGATTTTAGAGATGAGAAAGGTCAAGTTTGAAGACATTAAATGACATAAGCTCAGGTCTTCCTGACTCTAAGACCTGTAGTCCATTCACTCTATCATACTGCCTCTTAAAATCATACCGCTTCATGGGAACATGGACTTTAACACTGACATCAACCCAACAAATCATGTAATCTACCCTCCCTCAATTTTCACAGGAAGGAATTAAGGTCTAGACAAGAAAGTCATAGTTGTAAAGCTAGAAAGGCCCTCAGAGGTTATTTGGTTTGCCCTATATTAAAAAATAATCCTCTCTATGACATTCCCAACAAATAAATGTCTAGTCTTTGCTGGAGGAATCCTAATGAGAGGTAACATACTACCTCACAAGGCATCCCATTCCATTTGGGGACTGTTCTTAGTGTTAGCAAGTTTCCTGTTGTTGTTTGGTTGTTTTTCAGTTATGTTTGACTCTTTTGACCTTTTTTGGGTTTTCTTGGCAGAGATGCTGGAGTAGTTTACCATTTCCTTCTCTAGCTCATTTTTCAGATGAGGAAACTGAGGTCAACAGGGTTAAGTGACTTGTCCAGGGTCACACAGCTAATAAATGTGTGAGGCTAGAATGGAACTCATGAAGATGAGTCTTCCTAATTCAATTCCAGTGCTTAATCAACAGTACCACTTAGCTTCCCCACATTTTTCTTTGCATTCATATGAAATGTTCTTCTTTGCAACTTTCATCTAGTTTTCACCCTTAGGAGCCAAGTAGAATGAGTTTCATTATTTTCTATGAGGCAGTCTTTCATGCAGATATGGTCGAAAGAGCATTGGCTCTGGAGTCATAGGACCAAGCATCAAAATCAGGATTTGAAATGGCCTTGGCCAAGATATTTAACCTCAGTTTTCCTCACCTGTCAGATGAGAAGAATTAGTTGGCTTCTGAAACCCCATGCTTAAAGACAGCCCTCATATCCATCTTCCCTCTGAGTTTTATCATTAAGGGGATACTAGTAAAACTCTGCACATGTAGACACCCTCTCCCCACCAATGAATGCAATGGAACTATTTCTCTTTTTTTAAACCCTTATCTTCCATCTTGGAATCAATACTGTATATCGGTTCTAAGGCAGAAGAGCAGTAAGGGCTAGGCAATGGAGGTCAAGTGAGTTACCCAGGATCACACTGCTAGGAAGTGTCTGAGGCCAGATTTGAACCTAGGACCTCCTGTCTCTGGGCCTGACTCTCAATCCACTGAGCCACCAGCTTCCCCTGGAATTGTTTTTAATAGCTTGTAATACTCAACAATCTTGGTAAAGAAGACAAAGTTTATAATTCTCATTTTCAAATAAGAAAAAGTAGGGAGGCTACCTAAGATTGTATGCAACTAAGAAGGGATAGTACCAGGTTGGTTTCCTGATTCCAGGTCTGCTCTCTTTCCATGATAACTTCTGCCCTCCCTGATTGACACAACAATTTCAGTTCAGTGAATCAAGTCATATCTTTTAGGCATGGAGACAACTCATAAGAGACTCTGAGGCGGATCCTTTTGTAATTCCTTGGCCCTCAATTAAGGTTTTTTTTTTGTAAATTGGCATTTTGATAAAGCACGTGTTGCTCAAAAGTAGTTGGGGCTTTTATCTGAAGATGGTTAAGCACTTGACAGGTATCAACTGGCACCAGGAACTAAGAGAAACTCGGCTGAGGAATAAAAATGAATGACTTAAACATTTTTTCAGATAAGCAGTAACAAAGGACAGATCTTGAATGACTTCCTCAAGGGTCCACAGTATGTCAGAGTAGCAAAGAACCCTGTAGCTGGGTAGACAATGGCTGGCAATTGATCTAGGTCCACACAATTAGTAACCTAGATGTAGTATCATCCATCAAAGTGGTGAGCCCTCAAGTTGCCCCCCTGAAATGGGATCATTGCTGGCTTTGCCATCACCTCACAATGGCTTCTAAGAAATTTTGGCATCAGCCTGTGACTTCTGACTAAAAGTCAAGGGATCAGTGCTGAGTTTGACCAAAATGATTCTAAAAAGAAGAACCAAATAGTATGGAGCAAAATCAAAGATGGAGTCAGACATCAGATACTTCTAACTTTGCAGTTCCTTAATTTATTCAGCTCCCATGACCCACTCTTCTCTTCTACATCAGCTAGAAATAGGAGTGGTTGGTCATATCCCTGATCTTGCTCTCACCTGCAGATATTCCACGTCTATGTTTCTGAATTCTGAATTCCCTTTATCTGATGACAATCTTGTATCTTTTTATCTCCTTCTCTGCCTCGCTCAGTGGCACGCAGAAACTGATTTAGAGCAGCTCTTGAGAGCCAATTATTCAATTTTTCGTGTGAGCATTTAGACCTTGGGAATTAGCAAGGCTACAATCAGAGTTTGATTTACTGTTCTCTTATTTGTCTGGATTGAAGAAAGCATTAGAAAAAATGTTAAGGTAGATTAAACGGAAAAGTTTGTCCTGTGTACACTTTTTTTTCACAGAGCCAGTTTTGAACCTTTAACACCATATCCCTGGCCTTAGTCTTCCTAAATCTATTTTTCATCCTCGTTATGACTTCCAATCCCTCCACCCCTCAGTACTCCCCCTAAACATGACCCTTACTCTGTCTGTACTCTGTCTTCTTTTCCTAATTTTGATCCCTTGGTGAAGCAGTTCAACTCTACCCAACAGTCTTTGCCTAAATACCTTGTCCTATCCCCCTTCCTTACTTGACAAACCCATTTCATGCTTATTATGCCCAGCAATTGCTTTCGGTGCTCCTGCTGAATAACTAGAGGAAATCATGTAATTGTGTTGACTGGGACACTACAAATTCGCTCTAGCTGATCCCAACTGGATGCTCACTTCAGCAAAATAATTCTACTAGTCCTCCCTGAATGATTGCTAGTTCTACTCACCATAGCAGCTCTTGTAAAGCTTTTTTCTCCTTAGGCATCTCATACCACTGTCACACTCCTCCTCTTTGCTGAAGACTTAGCCCCATTATCTCCCTCCCCAAAATGAGGCTCTTGCTCTTGCCATGTATACATTCAGTTGTCAAATCGTATAATTTCCTTTTTTGCCTAAAACTTGATTCATTTCTTAAAGCCATGCTATTCAATAAACTCCAATGGCTTCCAATCACCTCTGGAATAAGATAGTATGTTCTTTGTCATTTTAAATTCTTTACAACCTGACTCCTTCCAACCTGTCTAATGTCTTGATATTTGACTTCTCATCATACACACTATTGTTTAACCTTGTGAGAGTACCTATCCCTTGTCCATGACATTCCATTTCCCATCTCCTTGTCTTTTAACTGGCACTCTTCTTCGTGCTTGGAATGCTCTCCTCCTAATTTCTGACTCTTAGAATCTCTGGCCTCCTATGAAGTTCACATTATGCTCCACCTCCTCCAAGAAGACTTTCCTGCCCACCCACCATGTTAGTGCCATCCCCTTCAAGAATACCTTCTATCTCTTCCATATATCTTCTGATTTCTTTATCTTGGGTAAGCCCCATTAGAATATCAGCTTCTTATGGTCAGGGACCATGTATTTTCAGTGTTTAGCTCAGTGCCTGGCACATTCATTGTTGGTCAGTCGTGTTTACTCTTCATGACTGCATTTAGGGTTTTCTTAGCAAAGATACTAAAAAGGTTTTCCATTTCTTTCTCCACCTCATTTTATAAATGGGAGGTAGAGTGAATTGACTTGCCCAGGGTCACACAGCTAGTAAGTTGCTAAGGCTGGATTTGAACTCAGATATTCCTGATTCCAGGCACCCTCTATCAGTCTCACATAATAAGAGTTTTAAAAATGCATGTTGATTGTTGATTGAGTCACCACGCAATATAAATTATATACATTGATTCCTTCTCTCGTTTCCCACAACAGCTCTTCTAAACATCTCTCTCTTTTCAAAGAGAAACCTATACTCACAAATCTATCCCCATGTATAATCCGTATATCCCATCCTAATCTCTCTCCTGAGATTCTTATACATCTGCACCTGTTAGATATTTCAAACTGAATATCCCATAGGTATCTCAAACATTTTGATCACATAGGTTCCCATGTATTTAACTATCACTTTTATGCTGAAGACTCATCTCTCTTCTCCTTTCCTATTTCTACTCTTCTTTCTTTCTTTCTTTCTTTCTTTCTCTGTCTCTTCTACTCTGCATTTTTCTCTCTCAATTATTTCTCTCTCACACTTTCCCTTCCTTTCTCCCTCTCTTTATCTCTGTCTCTCAGTCTTCTTCTGATTCCTTCTTTCCTATGATCTATTGATTTCCACACCCATTATTTTTTTTTTCTTTCTGGTTTCCATGGCTTTTTGTGGTCTTCAATTTACAGAACTAACATATTCTCTCTCTCTCTCNACTTTGGTTTCAAATTCTGGTTCTGTCATATACTAACTGTGTGGCCTTGATCTTTTCATCTCTCTGGGCTTCATCTGTGAAATGAGTAGGCTGGACTAGATGACCCCTAAGCACCATATAACTCTAAATTCTATAAGAAGGAAAATACCCTTGAGCTCTGAACTCCTTTGACCTCTACTAGTCTATGACTTCTTTCTTGTACAACTAAGGCAGTAAACAAGCTACCAAATGGGGTTGCACACATCCTGACCCTAAAGAGGCCAGATCCTCACTTTGTGAGAAATGAGGCCAAGAAAGAGATTACTTAATGATATGAATAAAAAATGTTTGGATATCATAAACCTTCAAATTGGTTTAAAGAGGAGACACTCTCTCTCTCTCTCTCTCTCTCTCTCTCTCTCTCTCTCTCTCTCTCTCTCTCTCTCTCTTTCTCTGTCTCCCCCCCTTTTCCTCTCCCTCTCCTTCTCCTCTCTTTCTTACTCTGTGTCTGTCTCTTTCCATCCTATCCAACTCTGTTCTTTTTCATTTCAAACTGGCTGTCCCAAATACATTTCATAATCAACATGCCCTATTTCTGTATCTTTGCCTAGGTAGTGTAACAGGCATGATAATTCACTCCATCCTCACTTTTACCTCTTAGAATACCTATTTTCTTTCAATACTCAGCATAAGCCTGAGTTTCTATATGGTATCTTTAATGTCTTACCTTCTCCCTGTTCTTAGTGTTCTCCCCTCCACCTACAAAGTTATCTTGTATATATTTGGTATTTGCTGTCTGTGGACCTACTGTCACTCCAAATAGAATGTAAGCACCCTCTGGGGAGGGACTATTTCATTTTTTATTTCTTCAGCACCTCATACAAACCCTGACACATAGTAAATGCTTAATAAATGTTTATTGGCTGATTGATTATTGATAAAGTATATGACTGCCTCCTATTTTGCTTAGGAGATGAAAGCCATCTACTTCACCCTAAGAATTTTTTTATTTCATTATCCATTTTATCCTCTTTTCCCTCTCAGAAGAAGGGGTAGTTCTTGTCTTTGCTACTAATGCCTGTGCCTGTTGCCTAGATCCCATTCTCTCATATCTCTTTCAGGATACTGCTCACTCAATCATTTCCTCTCTCCAATGCATCTCCAATCTTTCCCCTTTCATTGGTCCTTTCCTATGTCCCTACAAGCATAGCCATGTACCCCACTTCCCATTTCCTATTTCCACAATGACAAACTTCCCTTGATTCTGAATTCTGCTTGAACATTGAATGTGAACCTGAATATTATTCATTTTTAAGACAGTTTTCAAAAGAACTGGAAATGATTAACAACCACATGAAAAAGGGGAGGCAGCTAATGCATAGTGGATAGAGGACAATGATAGTTAGCATAAGATTTAGAGTATGACATCCCTTGGCTCAAGTCCCACCTCTATCCTTTACTACTTGCATGACCTTGGGCAAGTCATTTGGCCTTTTGAGGTCTCAGTTTCCCCATCTGTAAAATGAAGTGATTAAGGTAAATGTACTCTGAGGTCCCTTCCAGCTCTAAATCTCTGATGTTATGTCTGGCTTGCAAGTCAAGAAGATCTAGATTTAAACTTTATTTCTGTCACATATAGGTTATGTGACCCTTGTCACTTAACCTCTCAGTGCCCTTGAGAACTCTCTAAAACTCTATGTTTCACAGAAAGTGCAGCATCTCTGTATTGGTAGGCATTTTCTACCTAAAATGCCCTATATTGGTGATGGCAAACCTTTTAGAGACAGAGTGCCCACACTGCAAACTGCATGGAAAGAGGGAAGGGAGCATCCCCACCCCTCATCCCTCTGGCTTTCTAGTAATGAACTCTGGAAAACTCTGTGCTGGGGCAATGGCTGGTGTGCCCACAGAGAGGTCTCTGAGTGCCTCCTCTGGCACATGTGCTATAGGTTCGCCAACATGGCCCTATAGCAATAAAACTTTATTATAAGTTATATAGGTATAAGTTATAAATAACTTTATACTAGAAAGTACCCATTGATTGGGAGAATGGTTGAAAAAAAAAGGTATATGAATATAATGGAATATTATTATTCTGCCATAAAATATGGCAAATATGATAAGTTTAGAGAAATAAGGGAAAATTTGTATGATACAATGTCTGAGGTCTCTCCAGTATTGCCTGCCTCCAGAGCAAGTTCTCTTTGTGCCCTGAAGTTACATGTCTTTCAGCTAGATTTAGCAGTAATTCTTCCTCAAATCTTTCTTGATTTAAACCCTGAAGATTGCTATTTTTTTAAAAAAGGACTAATAAATAATTTTGATTACATTAAACTAAAAAGATTTTGTACAAACAAAACCAATGCTGCCAAAATTAGAAGGGAAGCAACAAGTTAGGAAAAAATCTTTATAACAAATAGCTCAAAGTTCTAATTACTCAAATTTATAATGAGCTAAATCAATTGTACAAAAAAAATCAAGGCATTCCCCAATTGATAAATGGGAAAGGGACATGAATAGGCAACTTTCAGATAAAGAAATCAAAACTATCAACAAACACATGAAAAAGTGTTCTAAATCTCTTATAATTAGAGAAATGCGAATCAAAACAACTCTGAGGTATCACCTCACACCTAGCAGATGAGCTAACATGACAGCAAAGGAAAATGGTGAATGTTGGAGGGGATGTGGCAAAATTGGGAAATTATTGCATTGCTGGTGGAGTTGTGAATTGATCCAACCATTCTGGATGGCAATTTGGAACTATGTCCAAAGGGCTTTAAAAGACTATCTGCCTTTTGATCCATCCATAGCACTGCTTGGTTTATACCCCAAAGAGATAATAAGGAGAAAGACTTGCACAAAAATATTTATAGCCACGCTCTTTGTGGTGGCAAAAACATTGGAAAATGAGGGGATGCTCTTCGATTGGGGAATGGCTGAACAAATTGTGATATATGTTGGTGATGGAATACTGTTGTGCTCAAAGAAATAATGAACTGAAGGAATTCCATGTGAACTGAAATAACCTCCAGCAATTGATGCAGAGTGAAAGGAACAGATCCAGGAGAACATTGTACACAGAGACGGATACACTGTGGTACCATAACGGACTTCTCTACTAGCAGCAATGCAATGATCCAGAGCAAGGCTGAGGGAGTTATGAGAAAGAAACCTAACCACACTCAGAGGAAGAACTGTGGGAGTAGAAACACAGAGGAAAAACAACTGTTTGAACACATGGGCTAATGGGGATATTATTGGGGATGTAGACTCTAAATGATAACTCTAGTCCAACTATCAATAATATGGAATTAGGTCTTAATCAATGATACATGTAAAACCCAGTGGAATTGTATGTCAGCTACGGGGGGGGGGGTGTTGGAGGAGAGGAAAGGAACATGAAACATGTAACTATGGGGAAATATTCAAAATTAAAATTAAATTTTTTAAAAAAGGACTGTTACCTTCATGCACAGATCATGCAATGTTGGGTTTTCATCTTATATCTCTACCTGGCTACATGCTTCTTTCAGGCAGAGAGGATTCTATTCACTGGTACAGATTTCTTGCTATTCATGCCTGGGCAGGTAGATGGCAGACTAGGTTGATCACTGAACTGAGAGTCAGGATACCTGAGTTCAAATGTAGTCAACAGACATTTGTCACTAATTACATAATCACTTATTTATCTTTGCAACTCTAACTCCCAAGCACAGTGACTCACACTTAATGATAAATATTGTTAGTATGAACATTGCAGTTCAAAATCCATAGGTGATTTGAAGATACACCCATTGGAAGACATCTGTCAATCAGTGTGAAAATTGTTTTGTTGGTAAGAACCTGATCATGATTTGAAACAATGATTTACTTCCCAAATATTTCAGATGCCTCAATGCATTCCTGAATGCTCAGAGAGTTTTATAAAACATATTTTTATCTTGTGCCCATTTAAATTAAATTCTATAAAATTGTTATTGCATGTTATTTGAATAAATAAGTAATAAAAAAGAAAAATAGGATTTCAAAAAATTAATTAAATTCTGTAAACTTTTTTAAAGATCTGTTTAGCAATGCAAATATAATGTTTTAAATAATTATCTTCCATTTCATTTTGATAGACTGAGTTCACGAATATATCTCTTTTGGGTCATGCAATTTGAGGTAATGGTTACACAATGGTTCAGACTTTGAAGCATATTTTTCTTTACTGCTAAATGATCAATCTTTCCTGTTAGCTCCTTATTTCCAATAGTGAAAATGGAGTTGAAGTTAGGATATTACATGTAGGGCTTACACTGTGTGTGTGAGCTGATCTTTGGAAAGAATAGGGAGTATAAATCTCTCTAAGTCTTCTGGAACCTTATTTGAATACTGCATTCAGTTTCTACTATAGAGCTAGATTATTGGTATATTGGGTAGAGATGATCGGCTGACAAAAGTTCATACCTTTTCTCATTGAGATGACTGGTAGGACTTAAAAGATTGATTAGGAGTTCCTCTAATCAACTCCATAAATCTGGCTCATAATAAAAAACATTTTACAATTGCTTCAAGGTGGTTCTATATTAACTTAATTTCTGCTCTAAAGCCAAATAGTCTTGTAGTAGAGTCTTGGGAAATTATTTCAACATGACCGCTATCTCAAGACACTTCTCTTTCTGCTGCATGCATAGGGTTTAATGATAGTGATTCTTTGAGTAGTTAATTACAGGTCTGGGATAAAGATTAGGTGTATTGTAGCCTTATTCACAACACATCCCATGTTCTAGTTCACTGATAGGACCTATTATACACTGACGATTCTTTTACATGATGGACTTTTTTGGATCCACATTTTAATTAATAGACATCCTCAATCTACTTGTGCAGATTCCTTGCTATTTGTGCCTGGGCAACTGGATGACAGTGTGGATTGAACACTGAGCTGAGAGTCAGGAAGACCTGAGTTCAAATGTAGCCACGCATAGTTACTAGCTTCATGGCCCTGAACAAATTACTTAACTGCTCTGTACCTCAGTTTTTTGAACTATAAAATCGTGATCTTAAGAGCACTTACTTCCCACGGTTGTTGTGAGGATCAAATGTAAAATGCTTGGCACAGGTCCTGGCACATAGTTGGTGCTTAATAAATATGCCCTTAAAATGCTTATTTCCTTCTTTTTTTCTCCTCATATTATGTGATTCTTTGCCACATGTTTCCAGAAATCTCTCATAAGGGATCTACCAAATGAAATGTGTGCCTTGATATAATAAAGCCCTAGTTAGTTGGTTCCATCTTGTCAGGTTCTTTTACATTTCATGGGTACACCTACAGCATCCAGGCTTTCTTTCTATTATCCCTCACTCTTTGGCATGGCAGGTCCTTTTCTGATCACATAGGTCTTCGGTGCTTTATTTTATGCTAACCTTCATACCAAATGTGGCATACTAGTTAGGGCTCACTAATACCCAGTTTGCCCAGCAATATCAGCATATCTCTTTCTTGACAATAATAAAAGTTGTTTGATAATTTGAAACAATTTTATCATCTAAAAGAGTGGCTAATCAGAATGCCACCACTATTAAAAGTCAGATGCAGGTACAAGACCACATGCCAAAACCAAACAGTAGTGGAAGAATTTGGACCTGAAAAGAAAATAAAGTCAAATAATAAAAAAATACAATGGTGGCATTATCATTGGCCACATTTCAGATTATCTGTTACCCTATTACTATGGTCATTTGAAACAGAATAGCACCCATAGTTATCTTTAAATGAAAACTTTAACCTTCTAGCAGACATAGGTCCTCTGCTTACAGGGAATGTTGTAGAGAGGATTCTGCTTCAGATGTGAGTTAGACTAGGTAACTGCTGAGATCCCTTCCCAATATGCATTTCTGTGATTCTGTTGGGAAGAAAGGCAAACTGCTGATAAATGAAGAGTAAAATTCTGTGTTCCCAAAGTTTTATCCACCTGGCCAGTGATTGAGAAGGAACCCTTATGTGTCAGGAAACTGATGCTTCAATTCTGTTAAATATCATAAGTAATTCTTTTTAAAAAAAAACCTTTACCTTCTATCTTAGAATCAATACTCTGTATTGGTTCAGAGGCAGAAGAGCAGTAAGGGCTAGGCAATATGAGTTAAGAGACTTGCCCAAGGTCACACAGCTAGGAAGGGGCTGAGATAAAATTTGAATCCAGGACCTCCTCTCTCCAGGCCTAGCTCTCAATCCACAGAGCCACCTAGCTCTCCCTTTATAGGTGATTCTTACTGCATTTGAAAACCTGATATTTATACACTATCAGATTACAAACATTTCATATAGGAGACCCACTAACAATGGCCTAGATCTACTGCTCAAAGATATTTTCCCATTTGCCTTGTCTTCCCTGTTAAAGCAGTTTGATTACAAGTGTCTTTATGGTAACCAATGCTTTACCTCCCTTTCATTCTTTTTCTTTTTTGACCGTCATCTACTATACCATTCAGTCAGGCACTACCTAGTCTAGAATCATAGCATAGTATGGAACATTAAGGAATCTAAAATGATTTTCCTTCTCCTCCACTCTTCTAACCAATACCATCATAGAGCCCAAAGTTTCCACAACTGGGGAAATCTGAATATAGAGTAAAAGAATGTGGACTTTATCATCTATTACCTGTATGACCTGGGGCAAAGTTACTGAAAAATCTCTGTTTGCACTTTAGTTTCCTTAGCAGTAAAATGAGCTTGGCCTGGAGCATCTTTAAGGTTGGTTCTAGCTTAAGACCAGTGATCTGATGAACTTCATTTATTAAGTCATTTCTATGACTAAGATATCATTGTCTTAGATCTCATTTAAATTCCTCATGCTAGTTCTATTTGGAGCTTGCACACAAATAGTCACCATCTCTAATGCAATAATTCTTTCAGTCTCAGTGATATGACACAGCCATTTAGGACCAGGAAAATCCTTTGAAAATTTGGGCTAGTGGAGACTTTTATAAATATCAGGGGGTTACTTTGGGGAATTAACTTTCTGAGGTTCTCATTCTTTTGACATCAGTGGAAAAACAATTGTCCCTGTTCCCAACAGGTTCTACATCATTGCAGGGTGTTTTGTAGCCTGCTAAGGTCTTCTAAAGCAAACAACTGTTGTTGATAATGGCTGGTGATATTTTAAAAGGTAAAGGGAACTCAGCTTGATTTTTTAGGTACAAAGTTGAGCTTGTGATTCAGTGAGGGAAAAATACTTTGACTTGTAAACAAGCAAAAAACTACTAAAGATGCTATGATAAGAAATAAAAATGAAAAATCAAGATGACATTTTATTCATTTTCTTTATTGTAAACTTAAATACCCCGGGGGGGGATGTGCTTTTGTTGTTGTGAAACCAAGAAAAGAAAATACCCATTATTTGGCATGCACCTTGAGATCAAACTCAGATACTGCTGAGTAGACTTAGGGTCATCATGGTAACTGACCAAAAGGATGTTTAACTAAGCTATATTGGAAAAAAGGACCGGTTTTACAATAGATAAGATAATTAAGATGAAGGAGAGAAGGTAGAACTACTCAATTCTTTTTGTCATCTTTGCCAAGTAAAATGAAAAGAAAAGCTTTAAAAAGGATCAAAGAGTGCTGAAGTTCAAGATAAGTAGGAAGCTAGTAAGAGAGCATGTAGGGAGCAGCTAGGTGGTTCAGTATATTGAGAGCCAGGCTGAGAGACCTTAGGTTCAAATCTGACATTTCCTAATTGTATGACCCTGGGCAAGTCACTTAATCCCCATTTTCTAGCCCTTACTGCTCTTCTGCCTTGGAACTAATACACAGTATTGATTCTAAGATGGAAGATAAGGGGTTGAGAGAGAGAGAGAGAAAGAGAGAGAGAGAGCATGTAGCAGCCCTTGATGATTTTGATTCACAAGACATAGCTGAACTACATTCTTAGGAATCAAAACAATAATAATATTAATCACAATAACCAACATTTATGTAGTATTTTAAGGTTTGCATATCACTTTACTTATCTTATCTCATTTGATCCTCACAATAATCCTTGAGTTAGGTGCTATGATTTCCATTTTATCAAGGAGGAAACTGAGACAGAGAATGATTTACCCAAGGTCACATTGCTAGTAAGTATCTGAGGCATGATTCAAGTATAGTTCTTCCTGATTCCTAGTTCAATGCTGTCCCCAGGACCACCTACCTGCCTAGAACTTGCCAATACAAATGCTGAAGTCACTATGGGTGATCTGAAAAAGATCAAGAAAAATAGGGGTGCCACAGATTTGAAGGCTGATGTTACAGAGGAGAGAAGAGAATCTACATCTTGGACATCAGATGCTGAGGTTGAGAGAGCAGAAAAAATAATTAGTAGGGTCCCACCGAATCTGACTTGATTAGACCTGCCTGAGAATGACTTCAAACTCAGATTGCACATCTTTGGCATTTGTAGAGAGGATCACAGATTTCCATATTTAGAAGAAAGGAATAAAGGGAAAGAGAAGTTCTCTCCTCTCTTTTAAAAGAGCTGATTTACAACATGATGCCACAGAGGGCTTTGTTTTCAGAAAAGCTGCTCCAAATCCTCATCTTTTTTCTTAGAATCTCCCTTCTGAAACAATTCCTTGAGGTAACTGTCCTGCCCTGGAATAGAATTCATTTGAGTTCAATGATTCAAATTCACTCGGGGAATCTTGGCTCCCCATACCCCCTACTTACTTAAATTGGGTTTCATCTCCCTCTTGGCCATTATAGTACTATGCTGAATCTGAAGATTATTCTCTTTTGCAGAGAAAACATAAGCAAAATAACAGTTGAAGAATTTGGCCTTTGCTTGATTCTCCATCTCTCCCAAACTCTCAATACAGCTTTTACAAAGCCCTATTTGTTGCCAGCCTCATTTCATTCTGAGCTTTAGCATTCCTGACACTTTTCTTCTGCGACCATGTTATGCTTTTGTATTCCACAATGTACCTTTGCTTCTATCTTCTATGTCTTTAAAAAAACTAAACTGGTCAATGAATTCTCTGTGCATTCACATTGGTCTCTTTAGACATCTTCTTTCTTTCCCTATCAGAACCCTGTGTAAGTTAGTGGATTCAGAATTATATCACTGAGATCTTTACATCCCCTTTGGGCCATCTTCCCCTGAAGAACTTTAGACTATAAGATCCTACCTGTGGCTTCTCTGAACTCTTGGAATCTCCTCTAAAATTTAGGCTCATATTAAACTTGAGCTGGCTTACCTCTCTTTCTGTGTTATCATGTCTATGATTCCAATAAGTTCTATCTAGTTAGTGTGTATCCCATCCACAATCCTGTCCTCTCTTTCCTACCCCCTTTTCAAAAGTGAAATTATTTTTAAGATGAGAATTTATCAAGTGTTTTGCTTTCAACAGGGAAAAATCCAGAAGATGTCCAGAGACAAAGTCATGTATCACTATTAAATTATAGATGTGACCCAAGATTGTGAGTTGTTTCCTGATTCCCTTCTCCATTTCTTCCTTCAATCCAGAATAGGGTACACGCATGACAATAACTTTGATGTTTCTGCTTCTGTTGATCCTCACCCAGAAGCTTTCCACCTTGTTTTACCACCATTTCCAGAGCTCATGGATTTCCTTACTTAGGTATATCTTCTTCATAGATGATGCTAGCCTGTTTCTTTTGAATAATATATATCCTCCCAGAGCCATATTTGACTTGTGTTCCTTCCTAAACTTCAGTGATGGTGATTTTGCATTCTTTTGTGAGGATTCCCAATTCTTTTTTCTTGTGCTTTGCAAATATGCATGGAAACATCATCAGAAGCTATGAGTTTTTACTGTTGATGCTGTGGTTGGCAATTGATACTGAGAAATACTGGTTTTCCCTACTACTATTTTCTCCCCATGGCAGTGTACTGAGATAGAAAGAGTATGAGATTTGGATTAGGAGACTGGAATTCAAAACCCAGCTATACTATTTAAACCTCTTATGTGCCTTTGGGAAATGATAAAAAATAATAATTATAGCTAATGATCCAATGCAATGGACTTTGCTACTTGTAGCAACGCAGCAAGCCAGGACACTCCTGAAGGCCTTATGTGAAAGAGTGCCTTGCACGATGAGAGAAAGAACTGTGGGAGTAGAAACCCAAAAGCAAAGCATATCCCTTATCACTTGTTTATATGTGTGTATGATTTGAGGTTTCAGTTCTATGATAAAAAGGAGTAATATTGAAATAGGTATCAAGTGATAACATTTGTACAACCCAACAGAAATGCGAATCAGCTCTGGGAGCAGAGTGGGGAAGGAAAGAAAATGAATTATGGAAACATGGGAAAATATTTTTTTAAATATATCAAAATAAATAAATAAATGAAACATAAAAAAATTAAGTCTCAATCTTTTATCCTAAGACGCCTAGGATAGAAGGTCATGGTCAAGACCCTGTCCACCGTAAGGCTTATCCCATGAACAAAAAGGATACAAGCAAAGAGGTATTAAGAGAAGGTAATTTCCACCAAAGATCTATGTGCTTGGAATGTAAGAGGCTTCCCTGAGTCTGATCTACATTTTGCAAGTAGCCCAACAAGCTCAAAAGTGACAGGGTTAGAGCCAACTAGATCATGTACCAGTAACTATGATAACCCTCCCTTCTCTTGCAATGCCATCTCTTTATAGACACAGTAGTTCCTGACACGTTTTGATCTGCTCCACACTTCTGTTCTGTCCTTTAAAATAAGCTAATAGGAGCTTATTTTAAAAATCACTATTCTTACCAATCTAGAGTCACATTTTAAAAAGCAATTAAAAGTCACTTTCAATCAGATTGGAACCAGCAGAGGTGTATGTGTCCCTACTGTGCATTACTTCCCTCTCTTCCTTTTTCTGATTTTCCCCTGATCTTGAAAATATACTTTTTCCTCCATCATTGCCTCCTGATGCTGCGATGGGAAACAGCCAATCTCAGTAAGGCAGACACTGAGTAAAATTGTGAAATAGGCAGTGTTGATTTTCAGGAGCCTTTTGTCCATCCCCTTTGTGTTGATTTTCCCCTTGTGCACATGATGGCTTCATATCCTCGTTGCCCAGGACCCCTCTGCAGCTTCCCACCCATTCTTTCCATTCCAGACTAGAGCTCTGTGCAAAACCATTGGTGTCCTGAGCTCCATTCCCAAAGGGCCCCATTCTCAGCTAGTTGTCAAGTTAGAAAGGCGGCTGAGAAACTAATTTATGCTAATTTATTCACTGATGTGTGATAAAGGGTTTCATGCTGTATTCTTCTCCAGCTATTTGTATTGTATCAGAGGACCAATACTTTAGCCCAAGTACTAACCGTACTAGAATAACCGTGTGGGTCAGAAGTATTTATTTGGGGTTCAGGGATGGAGGGGACTTGATGCCCCTTAAATCACTAGTGGTAGAGACCTTCTTCTTCTTTCTCCTGTTGCTAGGCGAATGGCCTGCTATTCTGAACAACTCATTGGAGCTATGGTGTTAATGGATAATAATGGCTCATTACCTCCCTTAGATATTTGCATTTTAAATAGAACGTCAGTGCTTTAACCCAAAAGTGCTAATTGCAGATGATCTTGGCAGTATAGTTGGGTTGTTGTTGTTAATGATGATGATGATGGATTATTTTTATGTCTTTTTTTTTTAATTTGTGGGGTTGAACAGGATGTTGCTATGAGAGCAATGGGAAAGAAACAACCTTGGCTCTTGCAAACAAAAGGAAGAATGGCAAAGCCCTCTCCAAATATTTTCCATCTTTTAGAGGCTATGCCAGTGGGGAAATGCACCTTTGGGCTATCCATTCAGTGTCCTCAGGGATTGGCTCGAGTAACAATTTATGCACATCATTTCTCTTTCACCCTCATTTTGGCAATGAAATGTCTGTTCAATTATGTGAGTAAGCATGTTGAATTGTAAAGGAAGTGCCAGCAAACTTTTGATTACCAACTCTTCTCAGGCCAGGTCCCTAGAGGAAGAAAGTATCAATGAGGTGCAAACATGTACTGGGGAAGCTGTTTCACACCCTAGCAGGGCTGTTACATCCAAAGTGTTGGGAAAGCCAGAGTCCATGGAAGGGGTCGTCCTCCACTGAGGGGCATAGAGGATAGCAAACACTCCTACTAGGCACTGGTTTTGGCTTAAGGTGTTTTTTTTTTCCTTTTTAATTTAGAATAATGATGGCACACTTGGATCAGTTTTGATTATCGTTGATTTGTCCCCTTGTTACGGGTATTTATTGTTGGTTTTGTTTTAGTAACATTTATCCAGGGCAACTGACATTGGTCCTTGTAAATGCAAAATAAAACTGGAAGCATGTTTCCTGCTTGAGGGAAGGGGAGATGATGCTTCAGCTGATGGGAAAGGTGTTCTTTTTTTGTAATGGGTCAGGGAAGGATGGGATACATCTACCTGGGAGGATGAGGGAGAGGCCGGGGCAGAAGAATGGCATCAGTAAACCTGGTTCTAATTATTGGCTCTAACAGTTAATAGGGATATGGTTTTGAGCAAGCCACTCAATCTCAGTTTCCTTATTTGTAAAATGGGATAATCATATTTGTAGTCCCTACTTCACAGGGTAAAGGGCTAGAGATATTGGGGTTATTCTCCTCATCATTACAATGCTTTCTGGCTCTAACATTGGAAGGAATCTTAAAATCAATCCAGCCCAACTCCTTTATTTTGCAGATAAGAAAACTGTGGTAAATGGAAGTGAAATGACCTAGCCAAGGTCACACATAGGATCCAGATCTCAAGTTGGATAGGACCTCAAAGGTCATCTAGTCTAATCTCCTCATTTTACAAATGATGAAACTGAGGTACCAGGAGGTGAAGGTTCTTATCCAAAGTTATACATGGATTCCTAGATTTAGAGTTGGAAGGGGTCTTAATGGCCATCTAGCCCGGACACCCCTCATTTTTCAAATAAGAGTGCTGAGACACAGGGAAGTGAAGGTACTAAGATCACACTGATTAAGTAAACATCTGGGGTAGGATTCAAACCCATGTCCAATAACTCCAGAGTCAATGGTTTTTCTTTTTTTTTCTTTTTTTTCTTTATTTATTTTTGCCAATGGTCTTTCTACCCTACCATCCTAAATCCTATAACCAACAAGATTTATATGCTAGAGGGCTGTGTTGGTGAACCTTTGGCATGCATGCAGGAGTGTACAGGAAGGGGCTGCTCCCTTCCCCCTCTCCATGCAAGCCTGAAGACATTTCTCACATCACCTAGCCTTCTGCCCAGCAGCACAATGGGACTGTTTTCTCCCTCCCCTGTCTGGGTTAAGGCAGGGAGGCTCACATGTGGCATGAGTGTTGCATTTGGGCATTCGGTCTCTAAAAGTTTTGACATCACTGCTATAGGATATGACTTGGTTTGGAGGAAGACCTTTTTGATGATCTAAGAGCAACCACTGCCTTCTTGATCTCAGGCAAGTGATATCTATTTTTGTAGACTCCCCTCCAACTCCTTAGACAATATGCCTTAAACTTTGAAGACAAATAAGAAAAATCCAGAAAAGGCTAGATGACATTGCAGGAAGTTGCCCTGGAGAGTAACTTCATAATAAAAAGACATATAGGCAACATGCTATATTCTCTTATAATTTAATTTAAAGCCAATTAGAGTGTTCTTTGTCAAGTACATGGTGCTTTGTGCTCTTTGTAGATTGATAATATATAAATGTGAGAATCAGGAAACTAAATGTAGCTCGGAGCAGGGGTCAGCAACCTTTTTGGCCGTGAGAGCCATAAATGCCACATTTTTAAAAATGTAATTTCTTGAGAGCCGTACAGTGCTCACAGTGCCGCTCCTGTAACAGCGCCTGAAAAAATGGACTTTATGGCTCCTGCAGAAAGAACCATACATTGCCGACCCCTGGCTCAGAGGGTCAAATAACGAATTTGTAAACAAAGATTTACAATGTAGAGGTTTTTTGTTCTGGTTATTAAAATTGGCTGCTTATCCCGGTTCACATATTAGAACTAGACGTCTTCTGTGGTCTTCACCTAAATAGATCAGCTTACTTATATAGAGACCATTGTACTGTGTAGTTTTTTAATATACTTCATTAAATTATATGGCAAAGGATAGCAAAGACTTAGAGATTGTTTTGATGTGTGGACAAAATTAAGCATGTTTGGTACCAGAATCTAGAATATAAAATCATAAAACCCTAACTCTGGAAAGGTCAGAGGTCATCAGACCTAACTGCCCACCAATGTAGAGAACTCTCCTAGATTATCTCTGCCATTGGGTCATTCATCTTCTTTCAGAACATCCCCTACGAGAAGGAGCTCACCTCACAAAACAGCCTATTTGTTTGCTGGTCAACTCAAATTGCTGGCAAAATTCTTTCTGTTGCCATAATCTGTCTCCCTGTGATTTCTAACCATGAGTATTTGATTCTTTTTATTAAAAAGATTGCAGTCTATGGAAATGTGCGGTGTTGCATAACCCTCTCGGTCAATGTGTCTGATGTTTATTTTTAATTCCCTCTGCCCCTTCTTTTCCTTTGTTACCAGAGGAGTTTTAATGGGGAGAGGAGTTGAGAGAACCTCTTTGGAAGTGACTTATGTAAAAAACAAAAGGTATCAATAAACTTGTTATGCCCAAGAAATCACTACATTGATCTTGTACGTTTCGGCTTAATGTTCCAGCCTGTCAAGATAATTTTGATGCATGATTCTATTATTTATCATTTTAATTATCATATTAGTTTTGTGTCATTTGCAGATTTAATAAGTATCTTTTCTACATCTTCATCCAGTTCCTTGATGAGAATGTTGACTGAAACAGGACCAAATATGGTATCCTGAATCTCTTAATATATTGAGAATCAGGTAATATGACATAAGCTCCCTGAACTTTGCTCTCCATTCTTTAAAAATGTTCTATGGTCTCCTTTATCTCTTCTTTCTCACATAAAGAAGTGTGCTTCACTGGCTGGCCTTGGCTCTTGTATCTCACTCCTTTATTTTAACCCTTACCTCATCTTAGAATAGGTAGTAAGTGTCAGTTGCAAGGTAGAAGAGCAGTAAGGACTAGGCAATTTGCCCTGGGTCACACAGATAGGAAGTATCTGGTCAGATTTGAACCCAGGATCTCCTGGCTCTGGGCCTGGCTCTCTATCTGCTAAGCCACCTAGCTGTCCCTTGCCTCAATCATTTTCCCTTCCATCTTTCTAAAGTAGTAAACAAATTTCTCTCTATAAACCTAATATATTTTCCATTCAACAAGAGAATATGACAACTTGACGACAGATGTCCTTTATCCAAAATGCTATTTGCCTTCTTGGTCAATTTCCTGCAGAATATCCTTGTCTTTTCAAGATACTTCTCATTCACCTTCACTTTGTGGGAGATGCTCCCAGTGGGCAAAGATATGTAACTTTTGTAAAGTTGTTTTTGATCATGTCAGACTATTCATGACCCCATTTGAATTTTTTTTATTTTTTTATTTAAACCCTTAACTTCTGTGTATTGGTTCCAAGGCAGAAGAGTAGTAAGGGTAAGTAATGGGGGTCAAGTGACTTGCCCAGGGTCACACAGCCAGGAAGTGTCTGAGGCCAGATTTGAACCCAGGATCTCCCATCTCCAGGCCTGACTCTCAATCCACTGAGATACCCAGCTGCCCTGGATTTTTTTGACAAAGATACTGGAGCAGTTTGCCATTTCCTCTTCCAGGTCAATTTACTGATAAGAAAACTGAAGCAAATAGGATTAAGTAATTTACCCAGGGTCACACAGCTGATAAGTGTCTATGGCTGGATTTGAACTCTGGAATGAGGAGTCTTTCTGACTCCAGGCCTGATTCTCTATCTACTATGCCACCTAACTGCCCCAAAATATGTAATATGTAATAAAAAAATACTAGGATGTTAAATGGTTCTTATTTTGCTTGAGGTCACAAAATTAGTGTTTGGACACAGAGCTGTATAAGATTCTGCCACCAACCTGAGCATGCATTCTAGAAGGAACTTGAGTATGGCTTACCTTATAGTGAGAAGGTGAATTTTTCCAATACACTGGACTTTCCTCTCAATGATCCTTTGAGGCAGAGATTGCAGGTATGATGGTCCCAATTTTACAGGCTAGAAAACTGACACCCAAAGAGTCATTCACTTGTACAGTTAGAAAGTATTCTAACTGGATTCAAATCCAGCTCTGCTGATTCTAATTTTCAAACAGGTCCCCTTATTGTAAGATCACAGTTTTTCCTTTCATGTCCTTCCTGCCCCATGTAGGCATTATGAAACATTCCTTCCTGAGTATTGCAAAGGGTGCCTCTCTGTTCATCTTAGCTATTACCTACCATTATCTCAAATAGGTTATATTTCTTTTTTTCCATCTGAAAGGGTCATGGCCAACTGAACCCAACAAATGCTGTTGATATGTACTACTAGAGGAGTGAAGCACTATTAAATACCCTCCAAATCTAAAAATAGAAAAGAAATAAGTCATCATCACTTGGACCAAATATGTTCTATTATTTTCATGCCCAGTTCAAATATTGATTCCTCCATGGAAACTTCTCTGATCTTCTAGATCAGAAAAGACTTCTTTCTTCTTGAAACATGTAAGGTCCTACAATGCAAGTAATAGGAAATTAGTTAATACTTTCTGGCTTATATACATGTCTGTACTCACCTACTATCCTTTGAAAGTATTACTTAGAAGAGAGAGTCATGTATTGGGAGTCAGGAATAATAACCCAGAGTCCCCATTTACACAGTACTTTAAGGTTTGCAAAGCGCTTTACAAATATTATAACATTGTATTCTTACAAGAACCCTAGGAATAGATGTTATTATCATCCCCGTTCTACAGTGCAGGAAACTGAGACAAACAAATTTAAGTGAATTGCCCAGGATCACACAGCTAATAGGTGTCTGGGACTGAATTCAAACTTCCTTCCTGTGTTCTATCCATTGTGTCACCTACCTGCCTAAAGGTTTAGCTTTGTATTTTCAGGGGGAAACAAAAATAGCAGAACATCTGAAGCCCTGCCTTCATCTCTTCAGGCCCCTCTGATGTTGGTTTTGAACCCAGGTTTTCCTAACTTCAAGTTCCAAGTTCTAGCTCTTGCATCATCTAGCTGCCTTAGATTCAAATCCTACCTCTGATCATTGCTAGCTATGGGTAAATTACCTAACCCTTCTGAGCTTCAGTTTCCCCAATTATAAAATGAGATGAATAATGCTCATATTATCTACCTGTGTATATATTGTGAGACACAGGATCACATACATAAAGTCTTTTGCAAACTTTTAAGAGCTACATAAATGTCAGTTATGAGTATAATTATAATTTAATATAGAAAAGTAAGATTGTATAAACTCCCTTGTAAGTAGAAGTCCTTCCTTATGAAATGGCTTACCTCCTTAGCACCTATCAAATTATCTTGCATTTAATTTAAGTTGTATAATAAGTGTTGCCTGAACTTATTGATAGGATGCTGAACTGCTAATTAATTTATAGAATTATGAAATAGAGGCAGGCACACCCAGTTCTTAGGGTACTTCTCAGGAAAGACCACGATGACAGTGGGAAATAGCAAGGCTTCATTCATTTAAGAAGGCAAAGAGAGTGCAGGGGCAAAAGGTAAAGAAAGGCAGAAGCAGGTATCATGAAAAGGGGATACAGTAGAAGACAGCATGGAGGATGGAGTAGTAGAGGAAGGTAGGTAATGTGAGCAAGACAATGGGAATGAGGAGTACCACTGAACTATGGATCAGAGTTAGGAGCAGTTGAGCAGCATGGACCCTTAGGAGATGGAAGAATATTTGGGGATGGTGAGGAGGGCCTTTGACTTGGTTCTCATTTTTGTGGGGACAGACTAACTCTTGCCCATGACACCTTGGGGTTAGTTAACATATCCACATCATCTCTGAGTTATCAGCAACATTTGGCATTCTGCTGGTCTTACTGAAGATGTCTGGATGTACATGTCATAGGACCTATTAATAGGCCCTGAAATTGTCTCTTGTTCTGGTTCCCCCTTCCCCTCCCCCGAATACCTCCTCCCCTTCCTATAGAAGGAAGTAAGATTACAAAAACATATTGTATCATATGTTAGCTAAAAATCATATCTTGAGACTATGTGCTAAATCAAGGGCAGCCTTCTAGGCTTTGCTTATTTACATTCTCCTTGCAATTGTTACTTTATACTGGCTACTTGTAAACTTACTCTACTAATTAGGAAGAGGAGGAGATGGTCTGGGGGCCAGAATAAGAGATAATTTTAACAGAGATACCATAGGAAATATTCTTTTAGAAACCATTAATTAGCAACCTTTAGGTATTTTGTATCCAGCTGCCAACTCACCTAGCAGTGTCATTATCAAGAATGCCTTTAGGCATCTAACTGACAAAGATAGTGTGAGACAGATTATGCCAGATGCTTTGGTGAAATCAGTACACTTGATTTATGTCATTTCCTTGATTATATCATTTCCCTGATTGAATGAATGAGTGAATAAATAAAGCATTTATTAAGTACTTAAGTCATTGAGTGCCTTCCATCTTGCTTTGCAATGTCTCTACCCAGTGCCTTCTACATACAAGTCCCTTTTCATTCATTCATTCATTTATTCATTCATTCATTCGTTCGTTCGTTCATTTTTTGGCCCTAGCACTCTTCAATGGTTACAAATACATTATCACATGATTCTTGTCCTCTAGAAGCTTGTTGTCTAATAAGGAAGGAGATGAGACATACTGACATGAATCATTAAGGAAAAGAGGTAGAATTACACTAGAATATATGCACAGGGATATTATTCGTCTCTCCAGCTGTCAATGTAGTATTTTTATGTATCATTACAACTGCAGTGATGATGGCGATGATAGCTAGCATTATGTGGTGCTTTAATGTTTGCAAAACACATTACATATATTTTCTTGTTTGATCCTCATGAAAACCATGTGTAGTGGGTGTTTATTTGATTTCCATTTTACAGATAAAGAAGCTGAGACTGAGGGGTTGTGATTTGGTCAGGGTGACATAGCAGCATCCTGAACTGAGGTATATCTGACTCCAGGTCCATAGTGCTCTCTCCATCTCTTAGAGATACTCCTCGCCCTCTGGAACAGATTTCAACATTGTGTTTATTTTCTTT
Organism: Gracilinanus agilis; assembly: GCF_016433145.1. NCBI lineage: Eukaryota > Metazoa > Chordata > Mammalia > Didelphimorphia > Didelphidae > Gracilinanus > Gracilinanus agilis. Next base: position 11,837,525 of record NC_058136.1, on the reverse strand, counting down.
CCCTTGATACCAAAATATTCCAGATATATTGCTAATGTATTATTTCTCCATAGAGAAACTATTTGGAAAATACCTAGTATTTCCCTATTATAGACTCTATTAGTCTAAATCCTAACATTCTTTGGATTTCTTTCTTGGGTGACATTCATCTAAGTTGGCCTATGGGGGGATGGAAGGGTAGATATTTACATCTTTAAGACCTCTATAACCCCATAAGCCAATGAAAACCTCTGAGATACAAACTGTCTTGTGATACTTCCTGACTTGTTGCCTTTGTGTCATACTTTAAGAATAAAGATGGAGATCTAGATGTGCTTTGCCCTTTAATTTGCTTGTTTAGATAACTGCTTAGATGGCAACCAGGGTTGACCCTAAGTAAAGGTATAAGCAAAGTTTGTCCTTAGGAGTGCCAGTCTCCTCATCTATACCTACTTTCTGCTGCTCACATCTCCACCTCTGTCTCCAGTTTAGGAGCACACAGTCCTTATAAGATCACAGAACTTGGTACTTGATTATTTACACATTTGAAATCTACTCTAATCCAGTCATGTTAATGTGGAGGACTCTGAAGCCCAGAGAAATTAGGTGATTTACCCTATACCACACAGTTAAAAATTGATAGATCCACGATGGGAACCCAAATCCTCTGTCAATACAGAAAATCTCCTCTTCTCTCCTCTCTTTTCCTCATTTCCTGTCTCCCTTCCTGCCTCTCTTTTTAATAACCACTTTGAATAAGGTGTAACTGGAAATGTTGACCACATTAAAAGATGGCATAGTCAGGTGGTTCAGTGGATAGAGCTCAAGACCTTGAGTCAGGAGGACCTGATCTCAGATATTCCATAACTGTATGACCCTGGGCAAGTCACTTAACCCATTTGCCTAACCCTTGCCTTTCTATTTTAGAGTTGTTACTAAGAGAGAAAGGAGGGGCTTCTTATTTTTTCTTTTCTTTTTCTTTAGAATATTTTTCCACGGTTACATGATTCATGATTCCACCCCCTACTTTCCCCCCTCCTGAAACTGACAAGCAGTTCCACTGGGTTATCCATGTATCATTGTTCAAAACCTGTTTCCATGTTATTCATATTTTCAGTAGAGCAATCTTTTAATATCAAAACCCTAAACATAGCCCCATCAAACTACATGATTGATCATATGTTTTTCTTTTGCATTTCTACTCCCACAGTTTTTTCTCTGCATGTGAATAGCGTTCTTTTCCCTAAGGTCCTCTGGATTGTCCTGGGTCATTGCTTTGCTGCCAGTACAGAAGTCCATTACATTTGATTGGACCACAATGTATCCGTCTCTGTGTACAATGTTCTCCTGGTTCTGCTCCTTTCACTCTGCATCAATTCCTGGAGGTCGTTCCATTTTACATGGAATTCCTCCAGTTCATTATTCCTTTTAGCACAATAGTATTCCATCACCCGCATATACCACAATTTGTTCGGCCATTCCCCAATCGAAGGACATTCTCTCATTTTCCAATTTTTTGCCACCACAAAGAGCGCGGCTATAAATATTTTGTGCAAGTCTTTTTCCTTATTATCTCTTTGGGGTACAAACCCAGCAGTGGTATGGCTGGGTCAAGGGGCAGGTAGTCTTATCAAGCCCTTTGGGCATAACTCCAAATTGCCCTCCAGAATGGTTAGACCAATTCACAACTTCACCAGCAATGCATTAGTGTCCCAATTTTGCCACATCCCCTCCAACATTTATTACTTTCCTTTGCCACCATATTAGCCAATCTGCTAGGTGTGAGGTGGTACCTCAGAGTTGTTTTAATTTGCATTTCTTTAGTCAGAGGGGATTTGGAACACTTTTTCTTGTGTTTATTGATAATTTTGATTTCATCATGTAAAAACTAAGGGTTTTTTTTTAAGATGGCACAAACTTGAAGGGATAGTTAATGTGTAGGATAACAGTAGATATCCACTTAGGCTGACAAGCTATAACATTGACCCAGGTCTGATACAATGAAACAGAATATGAATAAATGCATATTCTTACACTTGGTTCAGAAAATAAACTTCTGGTATTCAAAATGGGAGGAACAATTTGTCTGAAAAAGATTGGTGGGTTTTTGTGGACTAAAAGTTTGTCATGAGTCAACAGTGTTGTCTGGCAGTCAAGAAAGAAAATGTAAGTTTAAGCTATTCAGGTTTAACAAAGTCATCATTGTTCTACTGTTTTCTGCCCTGGTCTGACCCTGTCTACAGTGCTGACTTCAGTACTGGACACCCTATGTAGAAACAAAAAAATCACAACTTTGAAAGTAGCCTTCATTTCCAAAAATATCCTTTCCTTATCCCATGCCTGGTAGCCATCTCTATAACAGAGTCAACAAGTCGATCAGGGTTACTGCATTATTAAGGGCTACTAGTTACAGGAATGGAGAGAGCTAGGTAGATCAATGGATAGCATGCTAGGCCTAGAGTCAGGAAGATTTGTGTTCAAATATAGCCTCAGACACTTAATAGCTGTGCGACCCTAGGAAAGTCATTTAACCTCTGTTTGCCTCAATCCACCAGAGAAGGAAATGACAAATCATTCTAGTATCTTTGCCAAGAAAACATGACCGGTATTGGCATGCTATGGACCATGGGTTGACAAAGAGTTAGACATGACTGAATAGCAACAGTAGCAATTACAGCATTATTAAATGCTTACTGTGTACAAGACTCTCTGCTAAGTGCCAGGGATACAAAGAAAGATGACTTCTGCCATCAAGGATCTCAGACTCTAATGGAGAAGAAAACATGTAAATAACTTGGTACATATAGGATATATACAGGATAAAATGGTAGTAATCTCAGAGGGAAGGCATTAGCTTTAATTAACAAATAACCAAGAAGGCGAAGAAAAAAGCAATTCAACAAAACTAAGCAATGATCAACTGAATCTGATACCACATTAATATGTACCATTTCCATTTTTTCCTGTCTTTACAAAGGTGGTGGGATATTGATAAGCAGGAGAGCCTCCAGAGATGGGTAGCCAGGATGGTGAAAGTCCTGGAGATGATATTTCATGAAGATTAGGTGAAGAAAATGGGGGTGTTTGGCTTGGAGAAGAGAAGACATTGAGGGGGGATGTGAGAGCTGTGTCTAAGTATTTAAAGGGATATCATGGGGAAGGGAGGTCAGATTTGTTCTGCTTGCTACCTTACTCCTCTGCCAAATGGCAGAACCAGAAGCAGTAGGTAGAAAATGCAAAGAAGCAGATAAAGAGTTAAGTACGTGTGCTAAAAGGAATAATGAACTGGATTAATTCCATGTGAAGTGGAATGACCTCCAGGAATGGATGCAGAGCAAAAGGAGTAGAACCAGGAGAATATTGTACACAGAGACTGATACACGGTGTCACAATCGAATGAAGTGGACTTTTCTACTAGCAGCAAGGCTTGCAAGGATCCAGAACAATCCTGAGGAACTTATGAGAAAGAATGCTATCCACATCCAGAGAAAGAACTGGGGGAGCAGAAACACAGAAGAAAAACATGATTGATCACATGGTTCAGGGGAGATATGATTGGGGATATAGACTCTAAACAATCACTCTATTGCAAATATTAATAATATGGAAATAGGTTTTGAACAATGATACATGTAAAACCCAGTGGAATTGCTTCTTGGCTATGGAAGGGGGATGGGAGGAGGGGAGGGGAAGAACATGAATCATGTAACCATGGGGAAATGGTCTAATTAAATTAATTAACTAAAATCTTTAAAAAGAGTTAAGTAAGAAAAATTTCTAAACCATTAGGAATAACAGAGATGGAGTTGGCTGCCTTGAGGAGGAAGGTGAGAAGTTACTGAGTGGCAACTAAATGAATGATCTCCTGTTGGGAATATCATAAGGGACCTCTTATGTAGTCGTTTAGCTTGTGTTTGATTGACTGAAGCTCCTGACTGGGAATTTCTCTAGAACCATGTATTCTTGAATTCCAAGTTCTAACAGAGTCACACCAATGGACTAGTGGTGAATCCATCTCCTCTCTCTCTCTCTCCACTACATTTCTGGCCTCCAAGACCTTTGGTGGAAACTGCCATTTGCCAATTTGAGATGCCTTAGAATTCTGTTCCATTTTGATTATGTATTTACATGTGTAAGCCCTGACCAATTCAATTTTATGCAGATTTCCCAAAAAGCTTTTTTTACAGGTAATAGGTGCCAATGTCATTATGCCAAGGAATTGTTATTAAAAGAAAAGAGATGGGGAGCAGGGCATTAAGCTAGAGACATTAAGCTAGAAAAATCCTATTGCTCTCTGGCTAAGCTTTGTGTCTTCCTGGATATTCAAGCAAAAGCAGTTATTCCATTTTAATATATCAGTCTAGATTAAAAAATGGCACTGGGAAGGCATTGTGTTGTATTTATATTAGAGCTTCAGAAGTGCATGATCATCAAGGAGTGCTTCCTGCCTTAATTTCTTTTCATCCTGGCTCTTTGAAACAAGCCTATTTCGAATGGAGAAAATAAGCAATGCATCTTTGGTAGCAAATTCATAAAAGGGAGCAATCACAGAAAGGATATGTCACTGATCAAAGAGAGAGAGAGAGAGAGAGAGAGAGAGAGAGAGAGAGAGAGAGAGAGAGAGAGGAAAAAATGAGCCCAAATGGAATGGAATGGAATGGAATGGAATAGAGCTGGACACCAGTAGATGTTTTTAGAGGTGCCCAAATCTTGACTCCATAAACACAGAAACACAAAGCCACTCCCCACTCGCAAATATATCAGACTTTCAACACACACACAAATATATGACCATCCTTCCACATATGTACCACACCCACAAACATATACTAATATGTCACACATAAAACACACACATACACATCTGAAACACAACATACACACACATACACACCTTTCCTATATTCATGTTAATATGTTCATTCATTCAACTGCCTCACTCTTAGTCTCCTGAAATTTTAATTTCATGTAAGAGAAAAATGAGTTTTCAATGACCATGGATGGCTACATTTTAGAAATTAATTAACTTCATGATTCAGTAATTCTTCAGAAAACTCCATCATGTCCTAACTACAAGGAATTCTCTTGGCCCGGCTTTGCAGACAGGGAATGTGCCCCAAGCACCATAGCTAGATTTTGCCCAAGCTTTACAAGGCTCATTGCCAAGCCAATTCAGAAAGGCCTCCTGCCAAAAGGTTGGCCACCAGGTGATAATTTTTTCTAGTCACAGTAGCTCTTCCAAGCTCCAAGCTCTACTAAAGGGTAGATAGGATACTAATTTGAAAGGGTGTAAGAGAGACTCACCTTAATGGAATCTTGAAGTAAGGAGAAGCCAAAAAATATATTTGCCTAATCTACAAAAATGTGTGTCTTCACTGGTCTATCTTATGGGTTTTCTTGTGTTCTGAGAAACCAGTCAGGCTTCTTCATGCTCATTTCTCCATATATTTTGATCTGTAGGCAAATCCTGAAATGTGTGCGTGTGTGTGTGTGTGTGTGTGTGTGTGTG